>NC_090746.1:112962072-113149572 GCF_036898095.1 Palaemon carinicauda | reverse complement strand
GAAATGGAAAATACTATTGTTTTGAAAAAAAAAATAAAACATCCATAGACAAAGGAGGAATGAATCATTAAATAGTTTTTTGTTTCTTTGTAAGCGAGTCTATTTTAAGCATTAAACACTCGCCCTGTTTTGGATTGACTGCTCTCAATAGGTAGATAGATAGATAGGAATTTTAGGATTATTTCATCCTTTTTATTGAGTTACTAACATTAATTTGTATGTTAATTGAATGAGGTTATTACCATCATAATTGAATCAATTATAATGAATTATAGGAATGGAAATAAAAGAAAGGGGAATAAAAGCCCAATTGCTTTAATTTCCTTGTCAGATTCAAACGTTTCACTCGAATTTTATTGAAAATAAAAAATAAAAGATCAAGTCTTAGAATGTGGAACAGAAATTCTCTGCCACTTTTATAATGTATATGATAATTAAAATGTTTTGAACAACTTCTTCTTCTTCTTCTTCGCCCACTTCCATGTAGGGTCGATGTTTCTGGCCAGCTTTCTCCATCTACAACACTCTCAAAATTATGCGAGATAAAACTATCAATGAATTAAATCTATCAATGAATTACCGTCATCAAAATAATTAGGTAGCTATACCTACAATACTACTACTACTACTACTACTTCTACTACTACTACTACTACTACTACTACTACTACTACTACTACTACTACTACTAGAGTGTTGTGCCCTAAGGCATGTCTTTTCATGGATTAGTCGACCTCCATAATTCTCTCTTCGTGCAATCTTATCCACAATATCTGTTCAGTTAGAAAATTCCTGAAGATTCAGTTAAACGCTTTTCTTTCTTCATTTTCCTTTATTTTTACTGAATTTCTCCATGACGATGATTACACCTGTTGGGTCAAGAGAGATTTGTGGCATCAAGGCCTCAAGGACCGTAATCTAGTTTTCCCCAGTGTGGTTTTGAGCCTAGTTGATAAATGCCTTTTCGTAAGATCTTTCCTTTCCCAATTACAATAAGTCTCGGAGGTACATGCAGCAGCCAGATAATTAAAACGTTCAGTGATGCAATCTCTACCACTATTTCAGTGTGCTTAGCGATTTATTTCCCCATAACGTCATCTCTCTCTCTCTCTCTCTCTCTCTCTCTCTCTCTCTCTCTCTCTCTCTCTCTCTCTCTCTCTCTGTTCATACATTTATACATAAACACACACACACACACAAACACACACACACATATATATATATATATATATATATATATATATATATGTGTGTGTGTGTGTGTGTGTGTGTGTGTGTGTATATATATATGTGTGTGTGTGTTTTATTTTATTCTTCAGAATCTCGACAAATCTCGTGTAGATGTTTCCTGACTCATGGTATATCCACCCAGACATGACTGACTAACTAACGCACGTGAAATTAGCTGTTCAGGTCACAGCTTAATTTCCAAGGATTGGCCAGGACAGTATGTAGATAAGTAGAAGATATCATTGCTCGAGAAATAATCCAAAGATGAAATGTAAATTATAGATAATAATCGAACATTCCAGCTCGAGAGGGAAAATATTTTTTGTTCTGGATCATGGAATAAAGAGAGCAGTAAAAGAGTATGTGTCTTACAAAGGCCGATAAGAAAAGATAATAAGAACAATAGAAAAAGTTAATTACAAAATTAACGCCGCTGAGGCAGCAATCACTTTCAATAAAACCTGCTTAAAAGAGGGTCTACTCCCGAAATGTAGAAATGGGTACCAACGTATTTTTCTTTTTTTTTTAAAAGAGGAATAAGTGGCGAAGTAATTTTTAAAAAGAAGAAAGGAATGGAAGCCGATATTTTTAAGAAAATGAATTGCCAAAGTATTTTTATATAGAAAAGAGGAATATGTAATAATAATTCTGAATTAAAGAGACGCTACGTAGAGAATGACAGTTCATTTTGGCCATCCCTTGCGGTTATAACTAAACTACAAATGGAACAGTGCGTGTATTGGCGAATGAAATGGTTGCACGCGACTAAGAGCAATGCCTTGGCCTTACGCACACAAATTGCTTTCTGAATAGTTGCTGATAACGGCTGCTTTTCATCTTCGGTGTAGTTTATATTACGTTTTCTCGAAGTTTCTTTTCTTGTCTAGCGTCAAGATGTAGGCTAGAAATCTTGCAATTTTATATTGTCATTTTCACATCATCATCATCATCTCCTCCTACACCTATTGACGCAAAGGGTCTCGGTTATATTTCGCCATCGTCTCTACCTTGAGCTTTTAAATCAATACTTCTCCATTCATCATCTCCTACAGCACGCTGCATAGTCCTCAGCTATGTAGGCCTGGGTCTACCTATTCTTCTAGTGCCATGTGAAGCCTAGTCGAAATTTTGCTGAACTAATCTCTCTTGGGTTGTGCGAAGAGCATGCCCAAACCATCTCCATCTACCCTTCATCATAATTTCGTCAACATATGGCACTCGAGTAATCTCTCTTATAGTTGCATTTCTAATCCTGTCCTGCCATTTAAATCCTAATATCCTTCTGAGGGCTTTGCTCTCAAATCTACTAAATCTCTTGGACATTGTTTCATTGTCATACCACAACTCATGTCCATACAGTAACACCGATCTCGCTAAACTGACATATAGTCTGATTTTTATATGTAATCTCAGATTTGATTTCAAAATTTTACTTAACCTAGCCATTGTCTGATTTGCTTTTTTCAATCTTTCACTAAACTCTAATTCTAAAGACCCTGTATTTGAGATCATAGTTCCTAAATACTTAAATGATTCATAAGAAAGCATGTATACACACACACATATATATGTATATGTATATATATATATATATATATATATATATATATATATATATATATATATATATGTATATACATATATATATATATATATATATATATATATATATATATATATATATATATATATATATATATATACATATACATATACATAATTTTGCACATGACTGTTCAGAAAGTAGAGGATGAATTTGCAGTACAGTACCCGTCTTGGTTTGCTTGTGTTTACGCCCAAGGAATAATCATTACACTGCATGGATCAGTATCTTTACACGACACAGTGTTCCAGCCAAAAAACGCATATGAAATAGCTATGATTTATACGTATTCTTCCTCCTCGTTCTTCATTTATATTCTCTAACTTTCGGGCATTCTTATATCTTCGGCACCATGTGTCAAAACAGAAAATGAGACGCGATAGAAGAATTTGCCTGCGATAATGTTACATTGCGGAAACTTTATCTTCTTGTGGCTGGAGTTATGGCATATCATTCCGTGATGGTTATGGGAATACGGTCAAAATTGTCCGTAGCTGTTCTTTAGTTTTACAAACATTTCTTTGAGAATATCCTATTAATAACCTTCTGATGAAAATAGAAATAATTTTGATAAATAACAAAGGAAGACACAAATCTTTTAGAATATCCTATAAATAACCTGAAGAAAATAGAAATCATTTTGATAAATAACAAAGAAAGACACATTTCTTTAAGAATATCCTATAAATAACTTTCAGAAGAAAATAGAAATCATTTTGATAAATAACAAAGGAAGACACAATTCTTTTAGAATATCCTATAAATAACCTGAAAAGAATAGAAATTATTTTGATAAATAACAAAGTAAGACACATTACTTTGAGAATATCCTATAAATAACCTTCAGAAGAAAACAGAAATAATTTGGACAAATAACAAAAGAAGACACATTTCTTTGAGAATATCCTATAAACAGCCTTCAGAAGAAAATAGAAATAATTTTGACACAAAACGAACATTCACAGCAAATTCTCCTGTTGTTTGGAGAGACCTAACATGTGCATATCTCCATAATTCACGAGTCTTTGAAGAAAACATTCCCATCAATATCGGGGACTATTGGGAAAGCAATACATCGTGGAGGGAATGGAGATATAAATATAACGTCTTGATGGAGGGCTGTCTCTGGTATGTTCCAGATGCTCACAAAAAAAAAAGGTATTTTTACAGTAAAATTTAAACACCTGTGCGTTTTTCATAGTTTTTTTATTATTGTGATTATTATTATTATTATTGTTGTTGTTGTTGTTGTTGTTGTTGTTGTTGTTGTTGTTATTATTATCATTATCATTATTATTATTATTATTATTATTATTAGTAGTAGTAGTAGTAGTAGTAGTAGTAGTAGTAGTATTATAATTATTATTATCTCAGAGATTATAAATAAAGTTTTATATGCATCCGTTTGTGGATGCACTCTAATGACTTTAGTGGATGCCAGAAAACCTCATATCAATCAATCCAATGACTTTTGTCGTAAATCATTCATTTAACAAGAAAGATCTTGATGCAAAATAGAATGTACTGTAATGTACATACATTCATGAGCATTAATGTTAAGAGCAGCAGCATTTATTTTTATACACGTTCACTTAGTATCTACTGGTGTAACGTTTTCAAATATTTAAGTAAATATACTTATTAGTTCATATACGAGCATCATATGTTTATATTTTTCATTCAAGCGTTGTCATTTCTAGATAGATTTTCTTCTCGGCTATTAGCCTTTCAAGTAATCCATTATATGTTCCAACTGTTGTAATCTCAGAAATCTCCTTCGCTTCAATCTCTCTTCAATTTAACTTTGTTAGCGAAAGACTTACATCGGATTGAAGTCCATTTTGAAGCGATATTCAGTAACAAGTTTAATCTAACTTGATCTCAACAGCACATTTCCGAAGTCTCTCTCTCTCTCTCTCTCTCTCTCTCTCTCTCTCTCTCTCTCTCTCTCTCTCTCTCTCTCTCATATTTCCATCCATGTTTGTCTTCATTTATTTATCATTTGTACTTCTCAGTATTAGCTGTTTTTGACATCGTATTCTCAAGATTATGATTTACCCCAATCAATGTTTAGTGAAATCATTTATTTAAATAGAAAATTTTTTCAAAATATTTTGAAGATTTAGTTAAAGAAAATTTAGTACAGCACAAAATGCAGTATTAGTGGATAACAGTGAAGATACTTTATTGATGAAGTTATCTTGTTCTCGTAAGGTAAATCATATTAGTACATTCTCATAATGTGAAGGATCAATTTTTGTTTCTTAAAAAAACCCATGTTTTTGCCAAATCAGAGAGAGAGAGAGAGAGAGAGAGAGAGAGAGAGAGAGAGAGAGAGAGAGAGAGAGAGAGAGAGAGAGAGTTACAAGGATATTGGATGTCACAAAGACTTTTTAGTCCATCCTCGGAGACTCCATTTGCTCTTTGGTAGAGCGATTTATTTTAAGCATTTAGAGTTCTTATGATCTTGTCTAACTTGTTCTTGAACTCGTTTACCATGTTACTGTTTACTACGTCCGCTGGAAGTCTATTCCAAGTATTTGCTGTTTTGCATATAAAGAAATTGCCACATTGAGTGGTGTATCTTTTCAATTCCAGTTTGAGAGAGAGAGAGAGAGAGAGAGAGAGAGAGAGAGAGAGAGAGAGAGAGAGAGAGAGAGAGAGAGAGAGAGAGTGAGTAATGATTGTTTGTAGCGAAAAAAGAGAGTTGGGATAATTGAAGGTTGTTTACATTTTTTCTTGGCGAAGGATTATTTTTTTTAGTCTTGAACCAGCAGGTGCTGTTTTCGAATGCTTGATTTTATTTAGTTTTTTGAACAGCGGTGGCACCTGTCTGAATGCTGGATTATTTATTTTGTTTCGATTAGATTTGGAAATTTGTGTACTTAACATCCGTAATTCATCCTTTTGGAGACTTAGTCTAGATGAATGATTTTGACCCGGCTTATATGAAAGACTTGGAAGTGACTGATCTCGAAAATTTGGACATAATCGGTAACGACTCTGTCTGTATGAAGGAATTTTATTTTCTTAAAGATGGTTTACTCGGTCGAACGTGGTTCGACAGACAAGTGTTTGAAGTGGTGTTCGAACGTGTGAATGGGGTACTTGGTTATCGATCACGTTTGTCGAACGGTTCGAAGAAAGACTGTTCTCGCCTGACTTGTGGGCGGGGCTTCATTTCCACATACCCTATGCATTTGTGACTGACTCCGCCTTTAGAACCGTTAGCAAAGCAGGTTCGACAACTGGGTTCGACGAACCATTCGACTCGACCGTGTAAACCCTTCATTACAGTGAAGATAATGACGAAGACGACGACGACTATTTGGCTACGAGTCATATTCCCGTTGATTGCTGAAACACTTGAGGGCTAAGCGGAGCTGACAAATTTTATCATTTGCTACGTGAAAAGACTTCTGCTTAATTGGACGACTCTCTCTCTCTCTCTCTCTCTCTCTCTCTCTCTCTCTCTCTCTCTCTCTCTCTCTCTCTCTCTCTCTGTGTGTGTGTGTGTGTGTGTTTAGGGGATATCTTTTTGTATTGAAGTGTTGGTGCCTGTTTTGGTGAATGATACTTAGTTGTAAGTGCTGCTGTTTTTTTTAATACTGGCGATGGACGACGGTGTCAATGTACACACACACACACACACACACACACACACACATATATATATATATATATATATATATATATATATATATATATATATATATATATATATATATATATTGAATTTTGGTGATTAGTTTGAGTTTAAGGAAATATAGTGCTTAATGTTTTGTTTAAATGTCCCTAGTACCCAAAAGTCCAGTTGTATTAACGTTGTGGGGATTCATTTTTTTTTAAAGATATTTGTTTCCTTTAGTGTTTTTGCCAAATCCTAGTCCTAGAGAGAGAGAGAGAGAGAGAGAGAGAGAGAGAGATAGAGAGAGAGCACCACGAAGCGAAAGCAGTAGTTAATGTAACTAACTATTGTATGTAGCGAAAAAGACTGTTGGAATAATTGACGATGGTTTATGTTAGCTAGGCTACGAACAAAGACTATATACTGAAGGAAGATAGGAAGGCTCAGGCTTTTAAAGCGGGGTTTACACGGGCGAGCAGCTCGTCGAGCCTGGCTCGACAACCCTGTGTTTGAATTGATGTTCGAGCGTGTAAACGGGCTATTTGGTTGTCGAGCGCGCTCGTCGAGCGGCTCGATGAAAGTTAGGCTCATCTTGACTTTTGTGGGCGGAGCTACATTGTTTGACGAGCGGTGTGAACGTCTGAACGGGTGTCGAGCATCGAACCTCTGTTGTTATTCAAACCTGCTAGAGGAAACATCATCAAAGAAATGCATAATTGCTGCCATTAATGAAAGTAAGAATGAGAAGAAGTCGTACTTGATTTCATACATGCATATCGAGCTCATCCAGCTTTATGGAAAGTTAAAACAAAAGACTATTCCAATAAAGTAGCCAGAAACAAAGGAATAGCGGACACTCAGTCTTTCATGTGGAGTTATGGCCTTCCTCATAGCAATGAAAGGGCTGACACGATTCGGTAGATCAATGTACGTGTCTTCATCCATACGCAAATAATTGCGCCAGTCATCAGGCTCTAATTTTAAAGCAACAAGCAAGTTGGTATATGAAAATTTCTCTTTTGATATTTTTTTTTCTTTCTTAGTGCCACTGCTAAAGCAATGGCTATCAAATCGTCCTGGTCGAGAGACATGTTGACGTTGTTTTAGCACGAGGCACACTGAGGCTCGATGTACTGTCTGAAAGCTCTTCGAGCCGTTCTACAAGTAGGTTCGACAACCGGGCTCGACGAGCTGCTCGGCCGTGTAAACCCCGCTTAACACACAAATGAGTGTGCTATGAAAAGATGCCAGATACTCCCATGCGAAACGAATGGCTCCATCTGTTGAGCGAGCAGCCAAACATTCAGAGCGGTAATGCTATAGGATGGAATTCGATTGTAAATTTTGCGACATATTTGTTCATAATTTGCATTACTATGTCAGTATATCTTACTCATATATTCATGATATTCTTAAATTTTAGGTAACTAAATTGCAAATTATGTTTCTTAGTCTATTTTTTAGAAATTCAATAGCTATATCTCTTATGATTTAGTTAATTTTCTTGCAAATTTAAGTATTGTACAGTATATTACAACCATTTTTAAATGTTCTATACAATACCACATTCGAATAAATTAAAACATACTGTATATCTGATTTGTTAAACTTAGCCACAAATGCTTATGTGTAGGCATACATTTAATTACAGTTTGTAGGCCACTGTAAGATGGAGAGATATTAGGTGTATAAAAACACAATTGTATTTTATTTTTTATTGAAATGGAAAAGCATGATGCACTCATGTATAGTTTAGTATTATAAATGTATAAATGTACAATCAAAAGGATCAAAATAACACAAAATTGTATCACATAAAAATAATCAAAAAGGGGTTGGAAATAGAAATAAGGTAGCATACAAGCCAACAAAAAATGAAAAACAAGAGATTTACTGTGGATGCCTTGCCTTAATCTTACAGCCAATATCAGTGGGGCTTACTCATTAGCAGCACATACTGCATGTATTGTACTGTTTGTACTCACCGTTCTTTGTCCTTAGGGAACCTGTGAAATACCAAATGAGGATCGGTTTCTTTTTGTTTATGGCACACAACACACTTGTGTGACTTCTTTACTGTCGGCGCCATGATTTCGTTGGAGTCAACTGTCAAATTCTGAATATAAACAAACAGACGACAAACGATGTATACCTACAACGCCATCTGAAATCGGAGCAACCAACTATTGTGTTCACTTTGGAGTTGCCAACTAGCGTATTAACATTCTATTTTGAGCCTTCCTATCTTCCTTCAGTATATAGTCTTTGGTCGAGAATGTCCTGTGAGAATTGTTATTTTCTGACTCTGACACGTGTAGGTGGTGTCTTCTGTGAAGCTGTGTTATTTATTTTCTCGTTCAGCTTGGGAAATGTGTTGTGTAATTAACGTTAAGTACAATCATTTTTCTCTTTGCCTGGGGGTGATTGTGATTGGTAGAATTTATGCTTTATTACACTGTAGTGCGATTATTTAGTTAGCTAGAAGTGTTCTTGAAGTGATTTTCTATATTTGTAGATCGTACTTCTCTTATTTTGGTAAATGTATGATATTTTAAGTTCTAGCCAAACACTTGAACCATATATTTTTCCTACTCGCTATCTTCTGTTTTATGCATTTCTGACTATGATTATTGGGGGCAAACCACCCGTTCATGATATTTTGGACCGGGGTTTTTTGGGTGAGGGAATCGTCATTAACTAGTGATTTACAGCAATAATAAGTATCAGAAATGCAAAATAAGCCCAAGATATCGCAGTTGGAAAAATTATGGTTCATGTAAATGGCTGAAAACCGGCCAAACATGATTATTTAACACTTGAGATTTGTAAAAGGGTACAGAACCTAACAAACCCACCTAACCTAACCTAGTAGTTCCCAGGTCACAGCCCCTAGCCAGGGGGCAAGCCCCTCGGACCCCCCTTCCCAGGTCACAACCCCTAGTTGGACCCCCCCCCCCCCCTTCCAAGGTCACAAACTAAAAGTAAATCACAAATTAAGGTAAATGTGTAGGAGAGCTCCGCGCTCGATTTAAAAGTTTCTATAAGTAGAAAACGAAAGAAAACAGTAAATTAGAGCTACAGTTACCTTGAAACTGTGAGATAAACCTCCTACAACCACCTAACTCTTACACAGAAAATGTAAGCATAAACCTACTACTACAATTATGGGGGACCCCAGTGGGAAGCGGGGTTTTTGGGTGGGGGGAGGAGGAGAAAAGTGATTTTTCGGGGCACTACCGAACCTAATACAACTACCTACCCTACCCTGGGGGCCATGTACCCCTACCTAGGCCTACCGGGGGGGCTCCGCCCCCCCTGCGACCCCCCCTTAAGGCCACAGTAATTTTCAGGGCACCACCGAACCTAAGACACCCACCTAACCTAGCCTATGGGGCCCTGTACCCCTACCTAGGCCTACCGGGGGGGGCTCCGCCCCCCCTGCGACCCCCCCTTAAGGCCACATTGAGTTTCAGTTCAAACGAAACAAATTCAAATGAAAACGCCTTTTGCAAAAAAAGGAACACAAACTTCAAATTAGTCTCAATATCTAACTTACCTTTGAAACAAGACACGAAAAAATTGCACCTCCTCTTCCTTTTCCCACGAGTAACCACACTACGATCACACCGGAATGCTAATTTGTTGTAATCTATACGGCACACATTTTCACAATTAGGGCACTTTTTCTCTGCCAAAATCAAACCATGACGTTGAGCAAATGCAATTAGCAAATCAACTTTCCCTGAATAATGTACACAAAAATCCCCATAAGAAATAAAGCAATTGTCACAAGTGACACAGTCGGAAAGGGATGAAGGTCCTGCTAATTGCTCCATACTTCACGGCAAAATGAGCTTTTCAGTTTGAAGGGAGATCCGAGGCGTGCAAAAATATTCCTCCGCGGAACTTCACGTAAACTGTGGTAACTGGTGGAAAAATAGCAGGGATAAGTGAAGTAATAAGTGTCAGCATTGGCTAGATTTGTAAAAATCGCCATGATTGGTTTTCAAACAGTGTGACGTCAAGAAAACACCTGTTATTGGTTAGAATAGCATAGAGAACTAGTTTGCCATACGCAGTAAGGCGGTGAAACAGCTCATTTTAGCCAAGACATCACACAGTAAACAAAAACAAACACTTAGAAAAAATCCAAGTGAAACATAACTATACACACGAATATCTTCGTTAAATAGAAGCTGCTCATATATTGACTATTATATAAGCGTTCTATATGATATAATAGTGAATTGTAGGTGTTTAAATTCTTCAAGATCTTCCGCGGAGCTCTCCTACACATTTACCCAAATTAATCCTTTCATTATGAAAAAGTAAATCACAAATAATTCCTTACCTTATGACTGACACCGTCGCCTTTTTTTCTTAGCAATCTTTACAAAAGCTTTGCAGTAGAAAATGTGCTGGCCTTCCCTGAAAATTAAGTCAGAATCGGACCTTTGAGGCATTATTTCACTGTTATTTTTTTTAATTACACATGAGTAACAATAGCTTTACACTGAATGGAGAGAAATTTCCATTGTTATTATTATTATTAAATGCTAAGCTACAACCCTAGTTGGAAAAGCAGGATGCTATAAGCCCAGGGGCCCCAACAGGGAAAATAGCCCAGTGAGGAAAGGAAATAAAGAAAAGTAAAATATTTTAAGTATAGTAACATTAAAAAAAAATATTTCCTATAAAAACTATAAAAAAAACTTTAACAAAACAAGAGGAAGGGAAACTAGATAGAAGTGTGCCCGAGTGTACCCTCAAGCACGAGAACTCTAACCCAAGACAGTGGAAGACCATGGTACAGAGGTTATGGCACTGCCCAAGACTAGAGAACATGGTTTGATTTTGGAGTGTCCTTCTCCTAGAAGAGCTGCTTACCATAGCTGAAGAGTCTCTTCTACCCTTACCAAAAGGAAAGTAGCCACTGAACAATTACAGTGCAGTAGTTAACCCCTTGGGTGAAGAGGAATATTTTGGCAATCTCAGTGTTGTCAGGTGTATACGGACAGAGGAGAATCTGTAAAGAATAGGCCAGACTATTCGGTGTCTTTGTAGGCAAAGGGAAAGAACCTTAACCAGAGAGAAGGGTCCTATGTAGTACTGTCTGGCCAGTCAAAGGACCCCATAACACTCTAGCGGTAGTATCTCAACGGGCAGTTGGTGCCCAGGCCAACCTACTACCTACCAATTGCCGACATAAACGAAATTACTGTACACTAAATTTCGAAATAGATTGATATGCTTCCCTTAAATTCCCTCTTGAAGATATCTTCACGAGATGGTGGTTAAGTTGAAACTGAACACGAAGGTGGGAAAAAATGGCTGTTGTAAAATAACATCCGGGAACTTATGAAGAAGTACTTCTAAGCTGTTAATTAGTTTAAAAAAAAACACCTGACAAATACGTCATTGTAAATTCACAGAAAGCTCCCTAAACCATGTGGAAAAACGCATGCGCACTAAGCCCCCTTCAGTGTCTCAAATGTAAACAATGGACCTAGAGAGAAAAAACATACTTCACATTTTAATCGACGGATTTGTAAGTTGTTATACCCCAGCCCCTATTACACATATAGAGAAAAATACCAAACTAGTCAGCAATCCTCCATTTCTTATAGCGAATTCCAGTTTCGATAGAAATTTTAGTATCATATATTAACCCTTATTTTCATCTCTTGGATTTACTCTAGATTGATAATTGTGACTGCGATTTGGAACTCTATTGATCTGTGATGATGACTCATGCTGATTAAGGAAACTGCCAGTTGGTTTTCTCTTCACTAGATCAGGACGATTATGATTATTGCGATGGCTTGGAACCATACTAGATTGTCATTGGTTGCCTGACCGATTGACCTGCTGAATTTACAGTTGGGCCGCGGAACTTTAGCGAAGTGTATTTTGAGTTTTCTATTCCAAAGGCTTGCGTGAATGACGATGTGTATACACATTATAATGTGTGTGTGTATATATATATATATATATATATATATATATATATATATATATATATATATATATATATATATATGGTAAATGTCTAGGAGAAGGCCGCACCCGTTCTTCAAGTATTAACGACGAAAAACGGCAAAAATCAACCAGATTATTGTTGCACATTGCATAGAAACATGAGGAAATGAATAAAAAATAAACAGACTTAACTCTTACACATAAAATGTAAGCATAAACCTACTACTACAATTATGGGGGACCCCAGTGGGAAGCGGGGTTTTTGGGTGGGGGGAGGAGGAGAAAAATGATTTTTCGGGGCACTACCGAACCTAATACAACCAACTATCCTACCCTGGGGGCCTGTACCCCTACCTAAGCCTACCTGCGACCCCCCCCTTAAGGCCACAGTGATTTTCAGGGCACCACCGAACCTAATACACCCACCTAACCTAGCCTAGGGGCCCTCTACCCCTACGGGGGGGGGGGGCTCCGCCCCCCCTGCGACCCCCCCTTAAGGACACTACCTAACACATCCATCAAACCAAATCCAAAGTGATGGTACTGCTGTATACATCGTTATACTATCACCATTATAATATACTCCATAAATTAATGAAGCTTACCTTAAACTGTTGGTTGATAGAGATGTGCTGCTGCTTTGAGGAAAACGTGAAGCCGTTGCGAAGGTTCCTTGACATGCATGACAATTTTTATTTTGTAAAATTAAATTGTGTCTCTGGCACAAATCCACTAGTTTTTCAATATTCCTCGAATAAGTTACAACAAATTCATTGTAGGTTAGGAAACAGTCAGGACAAGAAGATGGAATTTCAACTTCTTGTGCAACATGAGATGACGTGCTTGCTATAGCCTCCATGTCTAAAAACGAAATGAAATGCCTGGGTAAGATAATGTATTGTCGCGCTGTGATTGGCCAAACATGTATGACGTCATAGTGGATAGGCGCTGTGATTGGCCAAACGTAAGACTTCATAGTGGACTAGTTTGTCTGCGGATTATACTGGTTACAGGGCTCATTTGAGCAAAAACAAGACACAGTCAACAATAACAACAGACTTAGAAAAAATCTGGGAGGAAGACAAGAGTAGCGTGAGTGTGGTCGTCGATATTTCGACTAATATCGATTTTCACTAAATTATCTCACTCGTATACCACTATTTACATACATTCCTACACATTCTAGTAAAAATAAATTGAATATCACTGATATCTTCATGCGGCCCTCTCCTAGACATTAACCATATATATATATATATATATATATGTATATATATATATATATATATATATATATATATATATATATATATACTGTATATTATATATATATATATATATATATATATATATATATATATATATATATATATATATATATATATATATAATTTTAGTTGTGGGCGTGGTATTTTCCGTGAATTATTCTAGACATTTTAGTCTAGAATGTGGGTAACGAGGAGACTAATAACACTTTGTCAGTTCCCGACAGCTCGGTGCACCATGGAAATATTTTGCTTTATTAAAGTTTTTTCTATAATAACTGATCTAGAAGCTCTTTTATCAGTCCCCATTTAATTTACCAGTTAGAATCCTATTTTTCTAATATATTCTTGAACATTTTTTATTAAAAATATTAAATTTTATTTCATTCTGTCCCCATTTAATCTACCAGTCAGAATCCTATTTTTCCAATATATTCTTGGGCATTTTTATTAAAATCATGAATTTTATTTCCTTCTGATTATCTTAATATAGGAAAACTATTGCTCCAGTATTGATATTGTAAGGACACCGCTCCCTCCGTCGTCCACAAATTCAACAAATTGTCTATTTATTTAAATTCTCCTTTTAACACACCGTGGCTTCCTATATATATGTATTCCGCTCCCTGAGAGCTACAATTTGACATACTGTATGTATTATTTGATTACATGTTTCTGTTTACTTGCAATTCGTGTATTTGTTCATGTGAGAAAACATATATTTTGGCGGGAAGTTCAAGCTGAATTGGCGCCTACGCCATGCTACCTTTCCGTCCACACCCTATATTATATTCCCACGCATGTTTGAATAAACTATCAGTTGATGTTGGTGACGCTTGTCTCACTGTCCTTACAATATAATTTTGTGCCTATATATTATCTTGGGTTAGAGTTCTCTTGCTTGAGGGTACACTCAGGCACACTATTCTATCTTATTTCTCTTCCTCTTGTTTTGTTAAAGTTTTTATAGTTTATATAGGAGATATTTATGTTAATGTTACTGTTCTTAAAATACTTTATCTTTCCTTGTTTCCTTTCCTCACTGGGCTATTTTCCCTGTTGGAGCCCCTGGGCTGATAGCATCCTGCTTTTCCAACTAGGGTTGTAGCTTAGAAAGTAATGATAATTATAATAATAATTATAATAATATAATAATAATAATTTGCAGGTGACATTCGAAGGCATGTGGTCCCGCCACACACACCCCAAGGACTTCCCCAGCAACGCCTTCCTGACCCACTTCTCCGACATCATTGGAGCCTCGCATTCTGCCAATTACCGCGTCTGGGAGTACGGAGGTTTCAGCTCGGACGGGCTCCGCCAGGTTGCAGAGTGGGGGTCAACAAGGGCCCTCGAGAGTGAGCTCAAGCAACAGGTGGGTGAAAAGGAACGTCCTGGAGAGTAACTGTTATTCTCATTGTTTACGAGATTTTTCTTGAAATGAACGAGTGAGAATTCTTTCTCCCTCCCTCCTTCCCCCCCCTCTTTATTCCCCTCACCTTTTTTCTCCTCCCTTTCCTCCATTTTATCCTCCCCCTCATTTTTTTCTCCACTCCTCCCTTTGCTTCACCTCTCCAGTTTATCCTCCCTTGCCTCCCCCTCCCCCTCCCTTGTCTCCCCCTCCACCTCCCTTGTCTCCCCCTCCACCTCCTCCCTCCTTGTCTCCCCCTCCTCCTCCCCCTCCCTTGTCTCCCTTCCTTTTCTCCTCCTCTCCCTCCCCCTCCCTTGTCTCCCTCCCTTTCATAGGTGGTGTGTGTGTTTAACCTGCCTATACATTTATCATTCCAAGCATTGCAATATTTAAAGCCACAAATGAATGCTACAAATAGTTATAAAGTTAAGGACTCATCTTGCAAAAGTATGTTTCATTACAAAACAAAAAATATTTGACAGGTAATTTTAAGATGTAAGTGGAATGTCTAGTATGTATTCCCGATTCTGATAATGAATTATTTTGATAACATCCTTACATACTTTATCTATCTTACAGAGTGACCACATCAGGACAATAATCAAAGCCAGAGGCCTATGGTATCCTAATGTCAACGGGAAGACCTTTGCTGTGTTCAGAGTCGATAATCGACACCACCTCATGTCCCTGGTCTCCATGTTAGGTAGGGGGACTTCTCGGTGATGTTCTATTCACTGTTAAAGCTCACTTTGGGTTTAAAATGGTACTATCAAATATAAATATATTTTTTAGCAATATCTTTTCATGACTTCCATTAAGTTTGTGAAAAGATTGTTTACTAAGCACCTCTTATACTTTGATGATAAGTTGCTAACTTCATGTCAGTATTTTTAAATTCCTACAAAGCTATTTTGAAAGATTTTATTATTACATATTAGAATATCATGGGAGGTGAATCGTACCTTCACTGAAGTCGGGGTCAAAATTTTGACACTTGAGGGGTGCAAGTCCAAAACTTTTAAATATTCTGTATTTTTCAGGTCCCAGTCCAGATTGGATTGTTGGTGTATCTGCTTTAGAACTTTGTCTAAGGAACTGCTCTTGGGTTGATCAGAAAACATTGAATCTTTATCCTTGGGATGCTGGCACGGATTCTGGTGTCACTTACGAGGTACAGTAATGTTGACTTGGATACTTTTGTTTCATCCATTAATGATAATTCTCTGTTCTCCAAGACATCACTCCATAAGAGAAGTTATTAACAACCATTCAACTGGTGTCCTCTTTTTCTTTGTGAAAAATATTAATAGCCATTGGGTCAAACACTCACCGTGTCCATTTTCATTGAAAAATTTGTATCTTGTCGAAATATCCCATCATAATTTATGAATGGTGTTATGATTAATTATTTTTTATTTAATCACTAATAATAAGAACCCATTGTTCTTGTTCATGTAAAACAAAATGGCTGTGAGTGGGCATTAGTGTCACAAATGTAATAGAAAACTCAGAAAATGTTATGAAGTAAGTGATTAGATTGACTTCTATAGTGGAATGTTTTGGTATTAATTTAGATTTTTTCCAACAGTCTGCTAATGCTCCATCTGTTCCAAGAGAGAAAATCCGACGAATTACCAACAGCTACCCCAATGACCCCAAATCTCCATTCTATGATCCTACAGGTTTACCCATGAAACCTTTAGCACGTCTCACCATCACCAGACAGCGAGTTTATGAAAAGTCTTGTTCTGACACAAGTAAGCTCCTATCATTTTATTTTGCTCCAAGCTTGATTATTTTTCCTTATTGCTGTTGTTTTAATTAAACTTATTGAGAGCAGCTTGTGAGAAAGAAATGCTTACTGAAATACAAAATGCAGGACATTATCAAACGGATCTCGAAATTTACTCTCATCAATCTCTCTTTGTTCAGACCAACTTTTTCAAAAGGTTAAAGAAGGATTCAATAATATTTGGGGAGTTTTTAGTTTAAAAGGATTAAATGTTAAGATAACTCATATTGTTAGAACAGGATTATTTTTCCAATAATTAATACGGAAGTTTTTGTTCCTAATAGTTTCCTTACAAATGCTATAGATAACAAAGAAAAGGAAATACTTATTCAGGGATATAGAAATTTATATACATACATATTCAATTATAGATGTCTTAGATAACAGGATGGGGTGTTGGAAGATTTTCCTACCTTTCAGATACTGTACGCCATTAAAATCTGGGTTTGGTATATCCTTCTGACATTTTAAATTAAATTAATTTCACTATTTATTTACGGTAAGTTATTTCATCCTTGCCTGTAAGTTAAGAAATTAAAGCAACATACAAAATTGTGCAATGTATATTTCTGCCTTTATTTTTTTTAGATGTAAATTTTTAAAGTAAACCACATTTTTGCTCTATTCTTTGTTAAATGAATTGCTGAAAATAATACATCCCTCCCTCACAACAAGAATTTTGAGGTTAATTTTGAGACAATTTTAAAATTGATGTATAATGTATTTTACTTATGTGTTGGCTATTGTCATTATGCTTAATATTCCTTATTTTTTCTACAGGCATTTCAGGTTTCTCTACAGATTACACTGAAATATCGGATGATGACAAAAGACGTAAGTTATTTATTTAGATTACTGATTTTCTATAGTTGATATGTTTTGTAGGTTTCTAAAGTACTAAATAATGAAAGTGATTGGCAGATTTAATCAATGTAATGTTTAGGTCTTCAGTCGACACAATTTGGAACTTGAAATACCGAGAGGTTCCTTTTTACAGTACAGTATGTATTCTTAAATAAGCACTAATATAACAGGGTGATGCTTTTAGAATGAGTTTACTGTAAGCCCATAGAAAGGCCTATTTTTTAAACAAACTTGAGAGGAGTTGAGTACTGCAATGATGATTAACAAAGAGTTCTTTTCTCTATGATATCCTTAAGACTATATGTTAATTGATCATTCACACATTTATCCAACCACGTCTGACCAACGCAGGTGCTGATAGAGGAATGAAGATAAGGGGTGGGGAGATGTAGGGGTGGAGGGGGAGGTCGATGAAGGAGAGGTCTAATTGGTGAGGCATCTATGGTCGTAGTTCAATCACGCCCCAGTTTTCTATACCGACACTCAGAGTGAGCGAGCTAGGTTTATTCCTGGCATTCCATGCATCTCTTTTTTTTCTGTGGTATATTCAGCTATAACTATGCCTTAGAAATGGTCCTAGAGGAGCATTTCACTGGGCGACACAGGTTCCTCGCCCAGAAATAGATTTTTCCTTCATCAAAATCCCTTTTCTTAATTATGGATATAACTAGTGTTCTGTATACCAGTTTGCTTGATCTTTTACCATTCAATTTATACTACTAACATGCTTTGTAGTGCAACTACATGGTTTTCCCCCTGTATTACCTCTATGCTGAATAGCCTCCCTGGTAACAGAACCTGGGCATATTTTCCCAAATCCATAAATAAATTAATACATACCGTAGTTTGTTTTCCCACTTTTATCAATGAAGTTTTTCAAAATACCCCTCTTTGTGTGAATCCTTTTTGTCATTAAATCTTCTTGCCATTGAATCAATTTTTTTGTTCTGCCTAATTACTCTGATCTTGATGAAATCTTTCAACTTGGAGACTTTTTTTTATTATAAGAATTGGATTGAAAATAAACATTGAAGATGCCAAGCCTTCAATGCTTATTTTTGCCATGTTTCTTCTTTTCTCATGAATAAAATCTTTCTACAGCTAGATGGTGATGATTATGTTGAATTACTTTTATATGGCCAAGTTTTTAGCGGTACCATTCCTATAAAAATTGTCGTCCAGTGGTAATATAATTCAGACTGCCAAATATGCTTCAAAGTGGTTTTGTATTGTTATCAAACATGTTCCCCTTCTTGGTTACTGGAGGTTCGTTGGCCATACGAGTTCTTCACAAATTCGGTTGCCTAATTTGAACAATTTCATAGTTACTTTTAGATTCAGAGACACGAGGCTAATGACTTATAAGTAAAAGAAGCTTTCTCTTAAATTTCCTGTAATTCTTGAATTTGCATATGGAACATTTGTTTTGAAGACTACAGAACTGTGACCACTCCTATTCACAATAATTAATTGAAAATTACCTGTTTTAAAGGAATATTCCTTTCTGTATACAAAGAGAATAGAACAAAATTGAAAATAATGCATTTATCTCTTGTGACAATAAGCAGTCTAATAAGAGATTTCAATTTTTGCAATCTTAAATACTTAAAAATCAAGTTAGATATACTGTAGACTATTTGATTTCATTTTAAATAGAGCTCCATTAATAGAAGCGACCTGTAAGTGAATTGTAACAGTATTCAAACTTCTATTGAGGCTGGAATTGAGATATTACAAAGTAAAATTTAACTTTTCATGAGAGAATCATCTGGCAGCATGTGGGACTACTACTACTACGATAATATTGTTGTAGCCTATTGATATCTTTAAATATCCAGCCAATGTCCATCATTTTAACCTTGCGTTATTTTCCGGTCCTGTTGCAGTTGTTATTGTGTGATTCAAAGGTTATAGAGAGGGTCATCTGTTTGTCTTAGTATAGTAATAAATCCTGCAGAGTTTAGCTAGTGTAATGGTTCAAAGATTTTATCGCCAGATGAAAGATATAAGATTTAAGCTTATTCTAAAGAAAAACTGTGATATGAAAATATCCTGTGTACCAAATAATTTGATAGTTGATTATCTTTGAAGGAAAAAACTTTGTATTTGATGGATGGAAAATAACTTTGTTCTACAGAGGTAAATTATGCAAATTCAAGACTGTAATGAAAAATTTAAGATGACTTTTCAGGGGAACCACAGTTCATATTTAGATGAATGTCAAGAATAAGAATACTTAACGAATAATCTCGAAAACAGACTTTGAAATTTTTTTTTTTTTTCAGCTGAATGCTTGGTCACTCATTGGAGTCATTGGATGCCTTGCTCAGCAACCTGCGGTAAAGGACTAAGAGCAAGAACAAGGACCTACTTCATGCCGATGAAGGCAGACATGGCAGGCTGCCAAAAGCAGCTAGAAGAAAAGGAGATGTGCGCTGCACCTGTTCCTTACTGTGCTGGAAGTGTCTTTACTGAACCAGAACCTGTAAGTTGTAAATTTCAGTTAATTTGTTTTTTCCCTATTGGAAATGTCCGTCTGGTGATTTGCCAGACTAGAGTTTGAGTCTCGTTCAAGCTCGATAGTTTCTTGTAGTGTCTACAACTTCACCATCCTTGTGAGCTAAGGATGGTGGCTTTGGGGAAGCCTGTAGGTCTACCTGCTGAGTCATCAGCAGCCATTGCCTTGTCCTCCGTGGTCCTAGCTTGGATGGAGAGGGGCCTTGGACGTATATGGTCACACTAGGAAATTGTCCTGCTAGCCAGGGCAATGTCACTGTTTCTTGCCTTTGCCATTCATGAATGACCTTTTAACCTTTAAAACACAAATTTTCAGCGGACACTTTCATAATGTCACTACTCTATAGAAAAGAGAAGAATTTATTGAACATTAATAAAGACTATACTTTACTTTACTTTGATGGCTGCTTTTCCGGTCTCATACAGCAGGGGAACCCCACTCTCTATAGGACCTCCACTGTCGTTTTACCTTGTTCGTTTAGAGTATTTAACGTTTCATATTGCGTATGGTTCATTTACTGTTAAATCGTCACTGTTGTATGACTGTTGAAATAAGAAAGTCTTCAGTTTCCTCTTGAAAACCTTAATGTCTTCAATCATTCGAATGTTTCGTGGGAACTTATTATATAGTCTCTGGGCCACATATTTCAAGACTCTGGAGCCTAAAGTAGACATAAATCTAGGTTCCAACAGTTTGAAGCCATCTGTAACTATTCTCGTGTCGACAAGATTTGTTGGCTGTGCAATATGTAGAAATTCTCTTAAGTATTTTGGACGCTCGGTTCTGATAACTTGGTGGGTTATTGTACATATTTTGATTCTATTCTCGCTTTAATTGGCAGCCATTGTAAATCGATTAGTATGGGGTGATCCTTTCTCTAGGGTGGGACACCTTGTATCAGTCTTGCTCCTCTGTTTATTATGTTTTGTAATTTCTCAAGTTGCACTTTTGGTAAATTGTAATAGATAGAGTTGCAGTAGTCAATCCTGGTTATAACACAGTTTATCGCAAGTTTCTATACAGAATTTTCGACCAGGTACTTTTTTCTAAATCATTTAAGAATCTTTCAATACTTTTTGTGGAAAAATCACCTGTGTTACATTCCTGTAAAATGAAACCAACTTGTAAAGCAGAAACTGACTATAATGTTCTGTCTTTACAGTGAAAGCATTTTCATAAAATCTTTTTGCAATTATTCATTTTCATTGTACAATTTCACTAGTGTATATTGTATGTTGTAGTTCTTGATTATTGAGATTTAGGGAGGATTTTTTTAATATAAGTTGCCTGATACTTACATACTGTATATATAAAGCAGTCTATAACATTCTCAATCAACCTATAGTTTTGGGAGTGTATGTATCAAGTTTTATTTTTTAGAGATGGTATACATTAACTGATCCGAATGGGTTTGTTTGACTCAAGATAACATTGAAGATGTTTCCTATTCTATTTTGCAAACCAAAGATAACCAAATTACTGATGATCATCTACAATTGTTCAATGTAAATTTGTATAAGTATCAAATGAAGATAAAAGCACGATTTCATATGGGTTGTGATATTTGTAAGGGAAGCCATTATACAAGATCAAATAGTGATAAGTTAAAAACATAGAAATTAACATTCTTTATCATATTTATAACATTATAAAAGGGATTTTGACGAAGGAAAAATCTATTTCTGGGCGAGAGACCTGTGCCGCCCAGTGAAATGCTCCTTATGCACCATTTCAAAGGAATATAACTGCTAATATTACCAGAGAAAAAATGTAAAGGAATGCTAGGTTGAACTAGCTCGCTCACCTAATGGTGTCGGTATAGACTGGGGCGAAATACCAGAGGTCTCGTACCATTTAGATTTCTCCTCTTCGAAATCCCCCAATAGTGAGGTGCCGTTCAACCTCCCCTGCCTCGCAGACCAGTACTACTAACTCAACCCACGCTTGCCCATCACTCCTTACAGCACCCTTAAGTTTGGGGTCTGAACAGGGGGGGAGCAAATAGGGTGGGTTCACTGGGCGGCACAGGTCTCTCGCCCAGAAATAGATTTTTCCTTCGTCAAAATCCCTTTTCTGGGCTCAATCCCTGTGCCGCGCAGTGAAATAGTACCAGAGAAAACGAACCCAAACTTTATTAACTATATGGGAACGAATAAAAATCAACATAACAAACAGTGGTTTAATCAAAAGTTAACGTAGAAGACGGACGTCTTTAATAACATCAGCATGATAAGGTATAATATCCCAGGAAGGGAAGACAAAAGAACATTAACTTAAAACAAAACCAATTAAGGTCAAACACTGGAACAAATTACATACACTTGAACACTAAAGAAATACAGTTCGTATGGAAGAATAAATTGAACAATAATAAAATGGCAATGTTACGAACTAGGAACACCCATGGGTGTGATACAACAAACCGAACTCAGGTAGGAACTGTAAGTGAGGCAGGTAAGAGGAAGAAGGTGGAAGATATAGGATTCAGGGATTAGTTAGAAGGAATTTGTCTGGGGGATACCACGCTCCCTGCAGCTACGGTAGCGAGTTGAAGGGCCTCTAATTGTTTAAGATAGTGCCGCTTGAACACTGAGGGGGATTTCCATCCGGTATATTTAGAGATATCTGTAAAGTTCATATGATGGAAAAAATTTATTGAGGTCGCTACCGCCCGAATGTCGTGGACGTGAGGAAAAGACTCTGGATTGGCCTGTTTAATAAAATACAAGATCTGTTGTCTGATCCCTTTCAAAGTTATAGTCCCTCCCCGCTCCCTGATGAACAAGGGTCCCGAGGTCTTATAGGAAGTCCTTGATAGAAAGGACTTTAGAGTGGTAACCGGGCATAGGGAAGGATCCTGAAGGAGAGGGATGATTTTCCAGGAGGACCATCTATTCTGAGGGTCTTCATTTTTGGCCAAGAAGACCTTGTCTGGGGAGAGGAGGACCTCTCCTGACGGAAGGAACTCTATGTGGCCTGGATCCCTTGATAAGGCAGCTAATTCCGAAATCCTGGCGCCAGATGCCAAACTCACGAGAAAGAGAGTTTTCCTGAGTAGAGGGATATACTCACATGAATCGTTGACGGTTTCTGACGCTAGTTTAAGAACATCATTGAGAAACCAGGAAATCGGGCTAGGACGAGAAGATGGTCTCAGTCTGGCACAGGCTCTTGGGATCGAAGCTAGCAATGAATCTGTTAGATCTATATTAAAGCCGATTAGAAAAATCTTCTTCAAGGCAGACTTGATGGTAGTAATAGTGTTGGCTGCTAAGCCCGACTCAAACAAGGTTCTGAAAAAGGTTACCGTTAGGTTTAGTGTCATAAAGTCAGTACTAGAATCTTTCAAAAACTTAGCTAGTTTTTTGACCGCTGAGTCATATTGACGAAGAGTGGAGTCTCTCTTGTCAGATTCTAAAAATAAAGTATTCTGGGGGTCTATGTTAGCCCCTTTGTGTGCCGCAAACTTCATGAAGTCCATAAAGTTAGGGTGGTCTGAATGTTTGAGGAAGCGAACACAGTGCACGTTTGTACTATCTGGGTCAAAGTCGGGTTGGGAATCTGGTGAGGGTGGAGATTCAGCTCCAGTAAAAGAGGAAACCAATTGCTCTTGGGCCAATTGGGGGCCACCAGGGCTACTTGACCTTTGAAGGTTCGAAGTTTGTCCAGCACTTTCATCAGTAGGTTCACCGGTGGGAAAAGGTAAATCCTTTCCCAGGCGTTCCAGTCGAGAGACATGGCATCCGTGGCGTAAGCCCGAGGGTCCAGGTTGGGGGCCACATAACATTTCAGCTTGTGGTTGGATTCCGTCGCGAAGAGGTCTACCTGGAGATCCGGCACTTGGAAGAGGATCCATTGAAAGGATTTGCGATCTAGTGACCATTCTGACTCCAACGGTACCGTCCTGGAGAGTGCGTCTGCCACAACGTTCCGAACTCCAGCCAGATGAACGGCGGATAGGTGCCATTGGTTTGAGGCCGCCAGTGAGAAGATTGCCACCATCACGTGATTGATGGGACCTGACTTGGAGCCCCCTCTGTTTAGACAACGGACTATGACTTCGTTGTCGAGGACTATCCTCAGATGTTGTTTCTTGGCCGGGGAAAGACGTTTCAAGGTTAGTAAGACAGCCATGGCCTCCAGGACGTTTATGTGAAATTGCTGGAACATTGTAGACCAAAGGCCCTGAACTTTCCTGTGTTGGGAGTAGCCTCCCCAACCTGATAGGGAGGCATCCGTGTGGATGACTATCCTTGGAGGGGGGTACTGCAACGGAACCGATTTTGATAGGCTCTTGGCGGTTGTCCATGGGAGAAGCCTCTTCCGAAGAATGGGAGGAAGGCGTGTCTTCTTGTCCCGACGTTCGGTGTTCGCTCTGGAGCGCCAAACTCGGTTGATGTCTTTCAATTTCGCTTTCAGAAGGAGGTCTGTCACTGAAGCGAATTGTAGGGACCCTAGAATCCTCTCCTGGTTCCTTCTGGAAGTTACCTTTTCCCCGAGAAAGCGTTTGGTATTTTTCGCAATCTCTATCCTCTTGGACCTGGGGAGACATAGAGTGTGAGAACGTAGGTCCCACCGTAATCCCAGCCACTGAAATTTGGTCTTTGGTGTCAGACGAGACTTTCCGAAGTTTATCTGGAATCCCAGAAACTGAAGATATTGGATCACCTTGTTTGTTGCCTTGAGACAATCCTCGACGTTGTCTGACCAGATTAGCCAATCGTCCAGGTATGCGACGACTTGGATTCCGTGGGATCGGAGTTCCTGAATGACCGATTCCGCCAGTTTCGTGAAGATTCTGGGCGCGATGTTGAGCCCGAAAGGCATCACTTTGAACGTGTAAGCCTTGTCGTCCAGTCTGAATCCTAGGAATGGGCGGAAGTGTCTCGCTATTGGAACGTGATAGTAAGCATCGGTAAGATCGATGGAGGTGGTGACGGCCCCACGGGGAAGCAAGGTTCGCACCTGCGAGACGGTAAGCATGTGAAACCTGTCGCATTGAATGCACAAGTTTAGTCGAGACAGATCGAGGATGACCCTTCGGCTGTCGGAGTCTTTCTTCGGAACGCTGAATAAGCGACCTTGAAACTTCAGATATTTCGTTTCCTTGATCGCGTTCTTGCGAAGAAGATCTTGGGTAAACAAAAGTAGGTCCGGTGTCGAGGGTTGATGGAATCTGTTCGGTGGAGGAGGCCCTTCTATCCAACTCCACCCCAGGCCCTTGGAGATTATGCTGAAGGCCCAAGGACTGAATTTCCAGCGACTCCGGAACACATAAAGTCTCCCTCCTACCTGAAGACCGTCAGTAGTTGGAGGTTTTACCGCCTCGGCCACCACGTGACCCTTTTCCACGGGAGAAATATCTCCCTTTGCTTCTGTTCTGAAAAGAACCCCTCGAACCGGGGCCCCTGCCTCGTTGGTATCCTTGGGAGGAAAAACGGGACTCATAGACCGGGTTATAAACAGGAGAGGTAAACGAGTTCGAAGCCACTTGGTTTTCAGGGACGAGGACATACTTCACTTGGGGCTGAGACTTGGAGGTGGAGGGTTGGATGCCCTGAGAGACCGGGGCCGACTGGACTACTTGAATAGGTTGGCGGAATTGGGTAGAGCTATAAGGGCGTAGCCTTTTTCTGCCCCGGGAGTGAATGCTCGATTGTTCGAACTTCCGTTTGGGAGTGAGACCCCAACGGACTTTGAGGCTCTGGTTCACTCTGGCAGCTTCGCTCAATACCGAGTTGACCATGTCCTCCGGGAAAAGGTCCGGACCCCAAGCAGAGGCTTTAATGAGCTTATTTGGCTCATGGCGGATAGTGGCTTCAGATAAGACATGCTTACGGCAACGTCTTTTGGTCACCAAGAAGTCGTAGCAGTCTGCTAACAAAGATTGCAGGGTGGCTTTAGTCATAACTTTAAAAGAGTGTTCCTCGTCATAAGTAAGAGAAAACATCTCCGCCATAGTCGAGATGTTGAGGCTCCGGCTAAACCTAGACCGGGACTCGAACTCGAGTCGGATTAAGGTTTCAGGTAGTCTTGGGAGGCGTTCACTGAATTGCGTCGATGCACAGTCCGCGGATAGCTTACCAGAAGTGAATGTCGATTGAATGTTAAGCCAACATTCATTATCTGATGGGAACAGCAGAGATGTAGGATCTGTCTCCCGGAGTTGTGGCAAAGGCTTATCTTCGGTCACTGCCTGAAGGGCTAATTCAACCATTTTGGTGACGCAAGGAGTGGGGGTCTGTTCGTCCACAAGAAACATGGTGTAAGTACTCTTGTGGGGGGGTCAGCATGGTGTTTGTACAACCCCACTCATTTAAGGTTCGAACCCAAACAGACTGAGCCTGTTCCTTCGGAAAGATAACGGTCTCTTTAGGGACCTTATCTAGTCGGACAAGAGCCTCTTCCGTAAGCCGGGCGAAGCCGGGGAAAGGAAATTGAAGACCGGGAGGGAAGAACTCAAAATCTTCAATGGGCCTGGTCCCAAAACCCTCGATGGTCAACATTCCGTCCGTGAAAGGACAGTGGAGCGCCATTTTCCACGGGTTGTTCTTCGTGAAGGGTGGAAGTTTTGAGGCGTCCGGGATGAGGAACTGCTGTTGTTGAGGCAGTCCACTTTCCAGGGTATCCAGTCTTCTGGTGACGGCAGAAAGTATAGAACTAATCTGCTCTGTAACGACCCTCGACAACATATTCGTGAGGGCCTCCGGGTCGAGGTTGGTTGTGGTAATTAAGGGGGATGACTGCACTCCCGGGTCCTGAGACATAGGGGCAGTGCTAGTCGAGTCACTAGGAGCTCCGGGGAGGGGAGCCTTCTTGGGCTTCGATGATCCAGGTAGTGTAGGATTCTGACGAGTCCTCACTAAAGGTCTTTTCTGAGATTTGACCTTGGCAGGAACCGAGAGCGATCTTGGGGAGGATTCGTGGTTCCCTTCAAAACCAAGAAAGGAAAAATTATTAGAAGTTGGAGAAAAAGAGGGGCTAAGAAGAGAGGTCTTAGCGCCAGACCCACCTGCCTCACTTACAACCTTACCTGTGTCAGGTTCGTCAAAAACCATGGGCTCTATGTCTAAGGTCAGAGCCGTAACATTGTCTTCAATGGGGTCCGGGTCGTCAGGGATGTCTGTATCCTGGACGAGATTGAGTTCTACGATTTCCGCAATGTCAGCAATTATAGGAGCCGCCACTTGCCTAGGCACTGCTGCCGAAGATTTTGCGTTCGGGTAGATAAGTCTACAATAATCTTCTGAGAGGACGTAGGGCTTCCTGGCCTTTACGTTACGGGCGAAGCCGCCTACCCACAATTTCAAAGTGGCTCTTGCTGAAGTTTTAACCGCCTGGGAACTCTGAAAGAACGGGGATAAGGTTAGCAAACCCGAGGACAAAATGATAAATGAACCCGAAGATTCATAACAGAAGTCAATGATTATCTATCATATTGATGTCGCCCAGTGAAGGGAAGTAAATACAAAAATGACTGAAAGAGGCTCACCGAATCTGAAGCGAGGGTGGAGATAAGGTCATAACAGATAAGGCAGTTGTCAGGGTGCCATACCAAAATATCGTCCATCTGGATCCCACAGTCCGCGTGGGACCGACAGACAGCATGGCCGCAAGGCTGGTGAAGGACGGCCGCGCAGGCTGTCATCCGGCAACGGACCACCTGTAAAAGGAATAGTCCATGAGCATCTACTAGTTTCTCTATAAGGGGTCCCGGAGGGTCCGGGACCTGCCAGTTAATAAAATAAATGTATAGCCTTAGACTAAACATGCAGAGAACTGAGACTATTCCAATAGCAATCCGGCAGAGCCGGGTATGAAAAAGGATGCAAAAAACAGTGATTAATATATAATCATAACTAGTTCCGGGGCCCCCGTGGCCGGGGAACAGGGTTGGTAAGTAAACTTAAAGTAAACTTAAAGTAACTTAAAGTAAACTTAAAGTACCCAAGATACATCCTTAAAGTACATAAATAGAAAACGCCAATTATGATAAAAAACTAATGTCTGTAATGAATAGGACTCCCGGAGGGAGGATATTAATCAAAACCGTGTCAGTGTCAACCGATCATGTAGTTAAGAGCTCGGCGGCTCCGATGTCTGATGACGGGAGGGTACAACGGGAGAGCGCGGGGGGAGCCAGTGGAACCCCCCCCTACCTTACCTGAGGTACCGGGACAAAGGTAATGATTCATGTAGAATATAAAATAATGATATGGGATATAATAAGTCCTATACGGACGATAATAGCATGAGGTACCGTAGGGGAGGACACTCCTAATATAAGTGCTCATTCTAACAACCGTAATTAAAAGCAAGGTTACACCAAGGTGCAGATATACCGACTAATCACGTGTGATAGTCCCCGGTGGTCCCGGCCTTCCCCCTCCCCGACCGATGGCGACGGGAGGGGGGAGACGAAACCGCTTGGTATGAATGAATGAGACTAAGTCATACCCCGTTGGTATACTCAATCCTCAATATGTCGGAACGTTGATGGAAGACTGAGGTACAAGCATACTTGACCCGTAAATCATAACCAACAACCATCGAGTGAGAGGAAGGGTGTACACTGAAGGGGGGGGGGGGAATAACCTCCCCAACTTGTTGGGGGGGGGGGGGTGTAATGGTACAGGGAAATCGCCAGTGCGCAGTGGTAGACAGGGCTACCAACTGGAGATCCCCTAATCATGACATGAAAATCCCAAAAATATGATCATAACGGAGTAAGCAATAAATATAATATCAATGCACAAATACATAAAAATAATTAATGAATTAAAAGCGAAATCACGTAAGTAAGGTTAGGCATGCAGAAAAAATATGGCGAGAGAGGGACTCGGGCGAGTGGTAGGGGAGGAAGCATGACGCCATCAGCAGATGGAAAGCAGGGGTACCAACCTAGTTACTGAAGCGGTAGATCGAACAGTAAAAACAACAAAATACGCGAGAGTCCCACTCGAACCAAACGTAAAACTAGGTGGAGCGTAATAAAACAAAAGGTTTTACTAATAATAAGTGAGATGGTCGAAATTAAAGTTCCTAGGACTAGCGAAACAATCTCAATGTTGACGCTATCCACCAACACGCACGAATGCAGGCATACCAACATAACCTACTCCTGATGAAACGCTAACACCGATATCATAGGATAACATAAAATAAATGCTATATGAAAGCATAAAGTCGGTGTACTAAATGAATATTGCTATATGAAAGCATAAAGTTATGTACTAAATGAATATAAGGAAAAAACTCCTAAAGGATCGAACGAATATAAAAGACGGACGAACTAACGAGACAAAGGGCAGAGGCGAAAGAAAGAACGGGGACGCCGCTCATATATAAACACTTCTAAATAATAAAAACAAAGATGACACTGCCCAATCTCGTTAAAAACTCATGGATAAGGTACTTAACTTCGATGGGGTATCTTGGGAATCGGCCATCGAGAGAAAGTTGATGATAAATCCAATGAAACACACGAAATAAAACACTTGGACTTATATCAAACAGGTGCTTGAAAGGAGTGATGGGCAAGCGTGGGTTGAGTTAGTAGTACTGGTCTGCGAGGCAGGGGAGGTTGAACGGCACCTCACTATTGGGGGATTTCGAAGAGGAGAAATCTAAATGGTACGAGACCTCTGGTATTTCGCCCCAGTCTATACCGACACCATTAGGTGAGCGAGCTAGTTCAACCTAGCATTCCTTTACATTTTTTCTCTGGTAATATTAGCAGTTATATTCCTTTGAAATGGTGCATAAGGAGCATTTCACTGCGCGGCACAGGGATTGAGCCCAGAAACCTAGTTTTTAAAACACTGCTATTTGAAAGGGAAAATAAGATATATTGAATTAAATAAAAATTCCCAAGAGATTTTAAGTTTATTTGTATTAGATTTTTGCTCATGAATGATTTATCATATGATTCTTAAGCAAGTTCATGTAATTTGAATTAGTTTATAATTTATGTATTGATATTTATTGTCCAAAAAAGAAGGCAATACTTCTAGCTCTAATGCCTAGCTGTGATGCAGCTTACTGTCTTGTTATTTATTGGTTTTTGTAAAACTTTTTATACACGAGTTACAAATTATATCTACTTTTTCCAACTCCATTGAAGAACAGGACTAACTACTTGTGCCGATATATTTAATTATATGTGGTTTTGTAAAATTCTATGGCTGAATTACTATTGTCTGAAGTGAAGGATTTTGCGAGATGTATCAGTTTTATTTTGAATGAATAAACAACCTTTAAATCACTATGATTAATAAGGTACGTTCTATTCATTGATGGATTGGCACGTATTGTTTACCATCTTTAATTCAATCAATCATGCTATTGTTGAATTTGTGTCGCATACAGAGGTAATAGGAGTCCCTTTTTTCAGATTATTGAGTCCTTCGATCAACGTGTCTGCGCCACAACAGAATGGTCATCTTGGTCGCATTGCTCAGCCACTTGCGGTGAAGGTCTGCGCATGCGTAATCGACGATATCTGAATCGTATGGGTCGTAAAAAATGTCTGAAACCCACAACAGAAAAAGAGACTTGTGTTGCTGACACACCATTATGTGATGAAGATTCAGAAGCTGAAGTAAGTATTGTTTTGCTCCCGTTTTAAGGTTTTGAGAAAAAAAAATTGGCATAATCAAAAGCCAAGTTTTTAGGATGTGATGTTCCATGGTATTCCACCAACCATGATTCTTTCATTCTTTTGAAACAATTCCACTTTAGGGCATAAAGAATTCTTATATTATGTTGATCTATAGTAGACCCATTACTTCATTTATTTGCTGATGTTTTAAATACAGTACCATGCATGCTATATTACCTTTGGAAAGCAAAAAATTTTTATCCATATACTGTAGATCTTATACCTAATCAAAATTATGAAGTAAAACTACAAATTTTAAATATTTAACTTAGCCGGTGAATATATAATAGCTGCAACTCTGTTGCTCGACAGACACATACATAAAAAACTCGCGAGCGATCGCTATGCAGGTTGCGGGTGTGCCCACCAGCGCCAACTGTCGGCCAGATACCACTCTCGGATGTAAACAAAACCTTCAATTTCTTCTCTGTCGACGTGTCGACAAGACGTACTTTTACTCGCTGTTGAACCTGGAGTTTTTCCCATCATATTTGGTGAAGTACTTTAATTTGGTTTGAGCTTTCGCAGTACAGGTGTTTTTCTTCAAATAAATCCTTGAAATCGTTTTTGGATAGATTTAATTTTTGATGACAAAGAGAGTATGGACTTTCTTTGACTTTTAAATGGCCGACCCTTCCCTTAGACGGAAGTGTGTTTAGGCTTTTAGCAATTATCTTATCACGTTATAAATTAATTATAGATTTTCCTCTATATATTTTATATCTCACCGCCTTTATTAGGCCTCTTCGATTAACTTTCCATTTATAATAAACATAAAAATAAATTTTAATGATTTGTTTATATGCGACCTTTCCTGAGAGTAGGCGGTCCTAACTTGGAAACCGAAGTTAAACAACGTTGAGCCCTTTTCAATCGTAAATAGCTTTTAAAGAGCTAATGATTTAAAACTTTTTAAATGAATATTTTTTAATAGATATTTTATGAAAGATTTTCTTTGAATAGTCTTCGTACTGTTTCAAAGATGAACTAACGTTTAGTTTATTTATGCTACGCAGTTTGCGCTCTATCGTTACGATAGAGAGAGAGAGTATCACGGTTTCACTTTGCAGAAAGAGTAAATCGATTCTGACGTTTTGTTCATTCTTCTTTCAAAGCTTAAATGTTTTAGATTCTATTTTAAAGGAACTTTTTAATTGAAAAACCTTTCAGTTTTTTTCCTTTGGTCAAATAACATGTTTTTTTGACGAAACGTAAGTGGGCTCTTCTCTTAGGTGCGAAATCAAGAGAGAGAGAGAGAGAGAAAGATAGAGACGGAGGGAGAGAGAGGAGAGAAAACGTTCCGTTCAAGCGGGTAACGTTGTTCTCGAGTTACTCTCGTCCCTAGTCTCTGTACGGGGAGAAAGGATAAAACGTTTTTAGTTTTTTATTCTCGTCCCCAGGCAATGTACGGTGAGAGATTGAAAACGTAGTTTTGAATGAACTAGTGTTTAGTCTCTTCCCCAGCCACTGAATTTTTTATCTTAAAATATGTTTACTGTTTTTTGCTGGTATTAATGTGCTTGCATTATACGACTGATTTCGCAATTACAGTACTACCTTTTGATGAGGGTAGAATTGCGTGCTTCAGGTAGAAATCAGTAAAAGTTTCGATTTCAGTGAAATAAGTGCAAAACAGAAAATCGTAGTGATAAAGTGATATTGCGCAAAGTGTTATCAGTGTTGCGACCGAGGGTTCGTCTGTTCGTGCCTGTCGTTCGCCTAGTCCGGGACCTCTTGCAAGCTCCCAAGCCCAGGGGAGAAGTAATGTCGTACGACTTATGGGTTCGAGAGGCCTTGATCAGCGAACAGACGTTCCCTCTATGGTATCGGGTGTATCTTAACAAGATCACCCCTACCATAAGGCGAGAGAGACGATTTTCTCCTCGTCATCCGAAGGCTTTTCGCATAAGAAACCTGAAACAAGGTTTCGAGGCCCTTAAGCGAAAGTCAGTCCTTTCAGGACAGGTCCAGCGTCCTGGTTGTAGCCATTAGGACAGCTCTGACCCTATGCAGTCATCGGAAGACTGCTCGCCGCCTAACAAAAGCGTAACACAGACTCCGAGAGTCTTTTTGTTGGCAAGGTTTTGCGGTCACAGACGTTACCCTCGTCTCTTACCGCAACCATTTCCGTTGATCCTAAATGGGTTGTACGGCAAGACATGCAGAATAAGCTTGCCTCCCTTATGGAAGACTATTCTGCCGATAAGTCCGTTGAGCCTAGCCGTTTATCTCATTGAGATCCTGGCTTTCAGCCACCCTAACGTTCCTTTGTGTGTCCTGTTGACGTTGGCGTAGCTAAGTCACGTCAGTCAGGTTGTTTAGAACCACACTCGATGCGGTCTCGTGTGGATTTTCAGCCACATTTGGACGTTAGGCCACTTGCTGATGCTCCTGTTGACGTTCAGGACGTTCGCTAACAATCGGAGTTGACTTGTTTTGACGCTGAGCGTCAACCTCCGCATTCTAGAGTTGTTTTGACTGCTCAGTCTAAGCGGTCAAAGCAGTCTCGAGTGGACGCTGTGCGTCCTCACGCACCTGTTGTTGTTGACAGTTCACAGACTGTCAAGCAGTTACATGACGTTGCGTCCTGGTCTCTCGCACCTGTTGTTGTTGACAGTTCACAGACTGTCAAGCAGTTACATGACGTTGCGTCCTGGTCCGCTACTAATGCACCAGTGCGTGTGGACTCTGCTTGTAAAGCATTGCCACCACGGTAGGTCTCTCCCTTGCTTGAGACTCAGCTATTATCGGACAAGGTTCCTTCAGATGAGGAAGTTGCTGTTCCCCCTCCTACTGATATTCCCTTGAGGACTCTGTCAGACGGAGAGGAGCCTAAAGCTGCTTAGCCCTCTATGGACTTTAAATAAATCATGCTGATTTTTAAGGATCTTTGTCCGGATCTTTTTGTAACTGCTGCTCCTCGTTCGCCTAAACGTCAGAGCTTACACTAGGCCTAGCTACTTCGAAGTCGTTGTTTTATAAGCTAGTGCTCTTTCGCTCTCCTAGAGAGCTTTACGTTTGCTAGGCGACTGGTTTATCACCAGGAGGAGTTTGGGGGATACAGCCTTTGCTTTCCCTTCTTTTAAACTGACTTATAGAGCGAGAGTCTGATATGACACGAGAGAAGTTCTCGGCTTGGGAGTTCCTGCCTCTGCCCAGATAGACTTCTCAAACCTCATAGACTCTCCCTGGCGCCTGGCCATGAGACGCTCCAAGATTTTACAGGTCAACTTCACAGCTGTTTTCGAGCCTTTGAAGTTTTGCTGTACAATTATGTCATGCATAAACAAGGCTTTCAGAGATGGCTCCAATGATCTGACAACCACGTTCTCTGCAGGAACAAGTCCCTCAGGGATGGCTCCATGATTTGGCAGCCATGTTCACTGCAGGAGTACGTAAGAGGCAAGTGCGCTCAATGTGTTCATTGTCAAGACAAACTTCACGATGAAGTCTTCCAGGCTGTCTTGACAGCATTTATGGAAGGCGACTGGATGGTCTCTCTCGACCTTCAGGAGGCATACTTCCACATTCCTATACACCCGGATTCCCAACCGTTTCTGAGGTTTGTTTACAGGAATGTGGGGTACCAGTTTCGAGCTATCGGGGATCCGAGCCTCCCTGTACTTGGACGACTGGCTTCTCAGAGCATCGTCCAGCCTTCACTGTCTGCAGGATCTACATTGGACGTTGAGTCTGGCCAGGGAGTTGGGACTTGTGGTCAACCTAAAAGTCCCAACTGATCCCATCCCAGATTATTCTATTTTTGGGGATGGAGATTCGCAGTCAAGCCCTGCTCGAAGTCCAACTAATGCTGAAAAGAAAACGTTTATTCAGTCAGGAGTTGGAACAGTCTCGTAGGGACTCTCTCATCCCTGGAGCAGTTTGTCTCACTAGGGAGACTACCCCTTCTGCCTCTCCGGTTCCATCTAGCCTCTCACTGGAACTAGGACAAGACATTAGAGACGGTATCATTCCCAGTCTCCGAACCAATAAAGGCATGCCTGAAATGGTGGGTCAGCAATATCAGTCTGAGAGAGGGACTATCCCTAGCAGTCAAGAACCCAAACCACGTGTTGTCCTCAGACGCGTCGGGTTTGGGCCTTGATGATATTAGGAAGCGTCTTTGAAACTAAGTGGTAGAGGTCAACTCAGACAACACCACAACTTTGGCGTACATCTCCAAGCAAGGAGGCACACACTCCTTCACGCTGCTCGAGATCGCAAGGGACCTTCTCTTATGGTCTAGAATTCGAGGCATCTCCCTGTTGACGAGTTTCATCCAGGGGGACTTGAACGTCTTGGCAGACTGTCTCAGTCGGAGGGGTCAGGTGATACCCACGGAATGGACCCTCCACAAGGACGTGGGCAAGAGTCTTTGGGCTTCTTGGGGTCAACCAACCATAGACCTCTTTGCCTCCTCGTTGACCAAAAGGTTACCAATCTTTTGCTCTCCAGTCCTAGATACAGAAGCAATCTACATAGACGCGTTTCTACTGGATTGGTCTTTTATGGACTTATATGCATTCCCACCATTCAAGATAGTCAACAAGGTACTGCAGAAGTTCGCCTCTCACGGAGGGACAAGGTTGACGTTGGTTGCTACCCTCTGGCCCGCGAGAGAGTGGTTCACCGAGGTACTTCAATGGCTGGTAGACTTTCCAAGAAGTCTTCCTCTAAGGGTAGATCTGTTACGTCAGCCCCACGTAAAGAATGTCCATCAAAGCCTCCCCGCTCTTCGTCTGACTTCCTTCACACTATCGAAAGACTCTCAAGAGCTAGAGGTTTTTCGAAGGAGGCAGTCAGTGCGATTGCAAGAGCTAGGAGAGCTTCTACCATTAGAGTATACCAGTCGAAGTGGGAAGTCTTTCGAGACTGGTGCAAGTCAGCATCTGTGTCCTCGTCCAGTACCTCTGTAGCCCAAATCGCAGATTTTCTTTTACATCTGAGAAAGGTTCGCTCCCTTTCAGCTCCCACGATTAAGGGCTACAGGAGCATGTTGGCTTCGGTCTTTCGACATAGAGGCTTAGATCTTTTCAACAATAAAGATCTCCAAGATCTCCTTAAGTCTTTCGAGACCTCTAAGGAACGTCGTTTGGCAACTCCTGGATGGAACTTAGACGTGGTCCTAAGGTTCCTCATGTCAGACAGGTTTGAGCCATTACATTCAGCCTCCCTGAAGGATCTCACCCTCAAGACACTTTTCCTAGTGTGCTTGGCTTCGGCTAAAAGGGTCAGTGAACTTCATGCCTTCAGTAAGAACATCGGCTTTTCTACAGAAAAAAGCCACTTGTTCACTTCAACTTGGTTTCCTGGCCAAAAATGAACTGCCTTCTCGTCCTTGGCCTAAATCTTTTGATATTCCTTGCTTATCAGAGATCGTAGGCAACGAACTGGAAAGAGTATTATGTCCTGTTAGAGCTCTTAAGTTCGATTTAGCTCGTACTAAGTCATTACGAGGGAAATCTGAGGCATTATGGTGCTCAGTTAAGAAACCTTCATTGCCTATGTCAAAGAATTCTTTGTCATATTTTATCAGATTTTTTTTATTACGAGAAGCTCATTCTCACTTGAATGAGAAAGACCGATGTTTGCTTAAGGTTAAGACGCACGAAGTTAGAGATATAGCAACCTCCGTGGCCTTCAAGCAAAATAAATCTCTGCAAAGTATTATGGACGCGACTTCTTGGAGAAACAAGTCAGTGTTCGCGTCATTTTACTTAAAAGATGTCCAGACTCTTTACGAGGACTGCTACACACTGGGTCCATTCGTTGCAGCGAGTGCAGTAGTGGGTGAGGGTTCTACCACTACACTTCCCTAATTCCAATATCCTTTTAATCTGTCTCTTGAAATGTTTTTAATATTGTTTTATGGGTTGTTCGGAACGCTAAGAAGCCTTTCGCATCCTGATTGATTTGGCGGGTGGTCAAAGTCATTTCTTGAGAGCGCCCAGATTAGGGGTTTGATGAGGTCCTGTTGTATGGGTTGCAGCCCTTGATACTTCAGCTCCTGGGAGTCTGTCAGCATCCTAAGAGGATCGCTGGGCTCCGTGAGGAAGACAGACTTACAAGGCAGAGTAATCGTCTAAGTCAACTTCCTCACCAGGTACCTATTTATTTTGGTTTTGTTATATTGATAACTGCCAAAATGAAAAAACTCTTAGCTTATACGCTGTAAACATAATTAACTCTGGTCTCTACCCACCTCCTTGGGTGTGAATCAGCTATTATATATTCACCGGCTAAGTTAAATATTTAAAAATGATATTTTAATTATAAAATAAATTTTTGAATATACTTACCCGGTGAATATATAAATTAAATGACCCTCCCTTCCTCCCCAATAGAGACGCAGTGGGATGAGAAGAAATTGAAGGTTTTGTTTACATCCGAGAGTGGTATCTGGCCGACAGTTGGCGCTGGTGGGCACACCCGCAACCTGCATAGCGATCGCTCGCGAGTTTTTTATGTATGTGTCTGTCGAGCAACAGAGTTGCAGCTATTATATATTCACCGGGTAAGTATATTCAAAAATTTATTTTAGAATTAAAATATCATGTTTCTCGTTTTTAAGAATGGGATTTGTTCGTACTTGGTTTTCCTCTTTCATTTACTATTTTTTTGGTGGACAGATGTAATTTACACAAATAAATTTTTGTTGCTTAAAGGAAAGCCAGAAAAAAAGTTAATATAAATATTAGAGATTTTTTTTTACTGTTAAAGATGAGCAGAAGAGTATTAGGCTCCAAATCGGAACAATTTTAATTCACAGTGGGATTCATGGTGGTTATTAGCAATTAAACATTTTACCTGTTGCTATCTTTGCCTTAAATGTAATTCTTCATAACTCTGAATCCTCAAAGGTTCTTGTCATTCACAATCATAACATTTCTTATACTGTACAAGATTTTCCCATAATAGGGTTAGACATGAAATTAGTTATCTCCACTATCCTCTTTTGAGTGTACTGTCTTCTTAACTCCTACCAGGTCTAGGTCTCCACCTATCCTCATTTACCAGGATTTTTAAAGGGTATCCTAAAGCTCTTCATCTTGTGTTTTGCATACATACTGCTTTTTCTTAGATATAATGTGATTTTAACACTCTGGTGTGCCAATTCACTATTCTTTAACACTTAATGCATAAGGCGAAGAAGGATGTGTGCATCAAGTGTTCAATATGAAAGTTATGTGGGAAGTTTAAAAGCAAAGGGAAGAAGATGTTTTTTGGGGGCTTACATGAACCTAGGAAGAAGCTTAAGAATAAAGAGGCAACGCAGAGTAATGAGAATGTAAGCTTTAGAAGGCAGGTTCTTGAAAGCAATAAAAGGTTTCATGATGGGAGAAAAGCATGTAAGCAGAAGATTGATTGATTTGGTGAGAAAATATGTCTGATACAAGGGTGTGTAATGTCTTTGTTGCTGTTCAACATCTTCATGCTTAGAGTAATGGAATGATTAAAAAAAAGGAGAGTTAATGTATGCTTGAAGTTGTGAGATAAGAATGAAAAAGTTGTGAATTGGATTTCAAATGGTTGACATTTTAAAATGTTACTTTAATGATTGGGTACAATGTAGAGAACCTGCAGAAGCTGATAAGAGTTTGAAAGTTTTTGCATGAGGAGAAAGTAGAGATTAAATGCAAGCAAGAGTAAGGTACAGTAATTAGAGTACAGTACTGTAAAAGGAAATCTGGAAGCTGGAGTAGTGAATGTTGATAGAGATAATGAAAGTTGTCGATAAGTACCGTGTAAGTATCTTGTCGTAATTATGATAGATGATGGCAAGTAAAGAGAAGAGGGTAGTCACAGAATAGGAAAAGCTAGAAAGGTAGTAGAATGCATGTAAAAGGTTTATAAAAGACTTTTGAGAGTTGTCCATGGAAATTGAGATGGGAATATTTGAAATAATTGTTAAGCCATCTTTGTAGAACAGAATGGATGTTGGATGCCTATGAAAGAAAAAAATTTGAATCTTTTGAGATCAACTATTTGCCTAGTATAAATGAAGTGAAACGAATAGACAAGGCAAGAAATGAGATACTGTATGCAGAAGTGGTAAAAAGAATAGCATAGTCAAAATGATGAGAGTATTTTGAGGTGGTTTGGTCCTGTGGAAAGAATGATTGATATGAGGTGTATACCAGGTAATTCAAATTTCCTGAAGGTAGAAAGATAGGAGGGTCTTAAAGGGGATGGATAAATTGTGTGAAAAAACAAAAAATTAAAAATGCACTTCATTGCATTAATAAATTTACTTTCCAGATTCGTCCTGAATGTGCTGTAACGCAGTGGACTGATTGGTCCCCCTGTTCTGTGACTTGTGGTGAAGGTGCAATAACAAGGGCTCGTCATTTCTTGGTTCCCGCTGCAAGCCGTGATATCTGCCATGTTAAAAGAATGGATAAAAGGCCATGTTTTGGTGAACGCAGGAACTGTACTGTTGATCCGGAAGAACGTGAGGGTAGGTGTAATGGCATGTCAAAATGCTCAGATGTGGGCTGTTATTTGATTTGTGTCTTGGAGTTTGTTGGAGGTTAAGGTGAGGCTTGGATGGTCACGTTTGTGTGGAATTTTGAATAGTGTGAATATTTCTTTCGCCTTCAAAATTCAGATTGTCTAGTTTTGAATGAAAGGGATTTAAGTATTTGCTCATGGTCTTAGATTTTACTTTTTGAGCCATCAGTTTATTACTGTGTATTTTGGTTTTCATAATTATGACCAAGGTTAATCTTATTTACATTTTATTCATTAACTGTGAATAGCATCAAGTATTAATCCACCAACTCTTAAGTCACTAGTTTTTCTGTACCATACTTTTATATCAAATTTCAGTATGAATGTCCTTTTCTCTACCCTTATCAGTCATGTTACACTTACCTGCACCCACAATTAACACTAATCCTGTTATCATTTTATGGCTCCAAGTTGATGAAAGTATACAAGTGTGACTCTCAAATGCTCACATATCGTACTATGTGCAATGCTGATTCTTGAATTCCCAATGCCTTATACAATACCATATAGAGTAATATAGCCTGATTTGTCTTTTTACTTCATGTACTAGTAATGGGAAAATAAGATGAATACCTTTCCCTCTCCCTTCCCCCCCTCCCTTTGATGATTGCAGTGGCGGATTGCAACGTCTTCAGGCGCCTTAACTTGAGCATCCATGACCAAATGCAGTTCGAAGTGTGGTGTAAACTTGGGCGAGAAAAGACGGCTGAATATACCCACTCTGAAGGAAAGTTAGCTTCAAAGGATAGACAGAGAAATAGGAGGAGGAGGAATGGTTAGAGAGTATATAGGGCAAAGATAAACACACAAAGAATGGGAAGGAGCGAGCTTTACTCTAAAGAATTTACCGTCTTTCATCAGTTGAAAAAAAATCTCTTGAAGGAAGAAATTTAGTTTAGTGTTGTTATTTTGAAGCAAAATCCTTTTACTTAGTGATTTACTTTGTACATTGATGTTTATTGTTGTTATTTATGAAATAGATTGCCTGGAAATCTTTTGTTGAATCAGTTTTTCATAAATTTAACTTGTGAAGCTTTAAAAGTGTTTTTTACCCAGCAAGGTATAAATAGCACAAATTTCTTAATGCTTTCTGTCTTTTGTCTCTTCTTTTGGGAGTAAATAATAGACTTGAGAGGACTGTTGTTTTTTAAAGAAATTGTAACTTCTATCTGATAGACTTCTTCCCACCTTGAAGATGATAATGGAGTCCTCAGAAATTTAAGAAATCACTATATTATATGTTTTTAATCCTGGAATGGATTGTTCTTAATAATGAATAAAGCTATGCATCCTGTGGGTTAGAAGTGGAGTATCCAAAAAGGGAAAATCTTGTGTAGAAAAGCATATGAAAATGGAGCAAAAACTTAGCGCGAAGTCACAGCAAATAAAAGTAGATCCAAGGTTATGTTCTCGGGAAAACACAATATTCATATTTATTTACTTATTCATTTACAAATAAAGTAGTCTTGTATACATTATTTTATGATTTTCTTGATTTAGATATCTGAGAACTACTGCTACTGCCTTAATTATTACTCGCTAGTGTTTTCTGGCGTTGTATTCAGTTTCTTTTCTATGACCCATGTTTGAAGTAATCTTTATTTTTGTGAGTTTCATTTTACATTTCTTGAGTCTATTACTTCATTTTCTTAGTTATTTCATCCTAAGGTGAAAAACAAAAGTGGGATAATCTCAGCTGTGTGTGTTGATGTTACACACATGTTTAGCATAGATGGTATGCCTCGTTAGAATTTGGTGTAATTTTGCTTGATTTTTTGTATAGGGAAACTTTTTGGCATACAACGGACTATTAGCGGTACCGTAAAACCTTCCCCCTTATTAGTCCGTTATTGTGAGGTTATAATGGCACTTCGTTATTCCGAGTGCCTGGGAGTATTATGCCTCCAAGCTTGCAGGTTTGGGACCCGTGTTATCATTTATTGATAATCTTGTACAACCTTAGGAAGAGAACAGTGTAATATTAGCATCTCTCCTGCACACCCAGAGGAGGAAGAAGAGATCTAAGTGTGATTATTCTCCCTAGGGTTCATCCTCAATGTTGGGAAAGATGGAGACTAGCTCTTAAGTCAGTAGATCTGCCTGTTTTCCCTAGAGGAACATAGACACCACCCCCTTGTGGGTGAACCCCAGTCTTCAGTTTTAGAAATCCCAGCTGTTGAGCTTACTCCAGCTGAAGCTCTGAGCATCGGATGAGAAAAAATTGCCCTCTTTGCCACTCTTGAGCATTGGGAGTGATGTATAGCCCATGCTATTGCCCAGCTGAGTGTTTTGAGTTTAGTTTCTGAACCAACGAAGTGTGCTCCTGTATCTCTTCGGGCTTCTGTTCTGAGAGATCTTGTTAAGAGTTTCCCAGAGGCATGCAAGATTAAGGAACGCTATCACCAAATCTATATTCCAGTGGCATTGCGCCATCTCAGAGAGCACAAACCTCAGGCACAAGAGGGTCCACTTGTGACCAGCTTACAGGAGCATGCAACTCTCGGCCACGTGTGCACGACCCTTGGGCACACACACTGTTCAATTATGAACAACTTGACCCACAAGCAAATGGCTCAATCAGGGGACCAGTCAGTTCTCTTTTCCAAGGGTTTTTATAGATCATAAGAGGGAGCACCAACTTGAGTGCTCATCAGAGTTGCTCATTCCTATCAATGATAAGAGAGGAGTTTCATGCCTAGTGCCCATCAGAGTTGCATGTCGTTCCTCTGAATGCCAGGAAAGGATCTCCCAAAGTTTAGGGGTGAACATAAGCTCTCTCCTATAGAAATTATTTATTGGAGAGGGTCAAAATCAGCAGAAGAAACACCATAACCACAGCCATGACCAGACCCAGATTCTGGAGTTGAGATGGAACCCCCCTCTCTCCAAACATCACATTTCCCATTACCTCTCTCCCTTTTTCAGGGGCAAAAAGTCAAGAAGGAGGTCATCACTTCAAAGAAGAAAAAATGAATAGGCGTTATCTGCAAAGAAACTCCGTAGAGTCTCCCATTCAGATATCTCTGAAGAGGGCAAGACTTGTCTCTCCCAAGACCATAGAGACTTTCCATGTCACTGATTCACTGGGTCCTGCTAAGGTGAGACTCTTAGTCTACTTCCACCAAGCTTGAGGAAGAGTCTTTTTTTCCTAAGGGTCTTGGGACTTATCAGGAAAGTGAACACCTTAGAGGACACTCCAGAAGCCCCCTTATCTGGAAGGAAGAAAGACACCTTGACCCGCAGGGATGTCGGCAGAAAGGCTTGCACAACAACCAAAATGAAGGCTCTTGAATGTTGTCAGACCCATACCACCAGTGGAAATTGGGTGATGATTGCCAGAACCTCGATAGTTCTTCATTGGCTGTTTCTAGCTTTTGCCAGAATCGTGCCCCTTATTAAAGGACTTTGGTTTGTATAGCTAGTGAAAATAAAATTACTTTTTGAACTTTTTTATTGTAGGAGGCAAGAATCAGAACTCCATTAAAATATGATGAATTATAGAAACACAAAGACAAAAAATATATGCTCATAGAAATAATCTGAAATAGGCTTAAAGAATTCACAAAGCACGAAAGTGCAAAAGAAGGGAGCCACTCACTGAATAAGGTAAAATCTTTTGACTAAAAGATGTGTAAGGCAATATGTAAAGGAACAAAGGTATACTCAATGCAACAAGAAAGGGTTGATAGGAGAATGAACCTGGTTTTAAACAGATTCCCCAAACTCTTGCCATGTTTCCAGATCACCAGCTCCCCCCCTCTCTCTCTCTCCCTCTCTCTCTCTCTCTCTCTCTCTCTCTCTGGGGGGGGGGGGGGGGTTGAAGTAGAAGGCAAGCTGTTGATCTGTGGAAAAGTAGCATAAGTGTGGAATTTGTTTGAAACCAGGTGCCCTCCCCTACAGTAGAGGCCCTATTTGGCTGACTCGAGTATAGCTAGTGCTTTAAAAGTTTTGAGTTTTGAAATGGAAAGTGACACGAGGAAGATAGAGAATAGCTACTGTGTGAGCTAATGGGGCTTAAATCTTGAGACTGAAATAATCAATAGGTAACTTACATGCTTAAGGAGAGAGGAAAACTTTTTATTCAATATACATCCAGTTCGATGACTTGACCTCAATGTAAGTCAGTGTACCTCATCAAGAGTTGGTTGGAGCAACCGACAAAAAGTTCCCAAATTACATCTGGGACAATTATACAAATGTACAGTGAGGACCACATTAACTCCAGTAGATTCTTTGATTCTGAACCTGTTTCCTGTTCTCAGTAGATTCTTTAGAACTAACTTGAAATTAACAAGGTATTTTTCAATTTTTTATTAAGACTGCAGAGTTCTTATCTCTGAAATTAGCTTATTATCTGCAAGTTAGAAAGATGATGTTCTTTTAGCACATGTTGGAGAATTGGTAATGTTACTCCATTTTGTAAATGTTTGTGATAGCTCAAGTACTGCTGATTACTGCCAAATTCTCTTAACTCCCGTATTATCTAAAGTTTTTGAAGGACATTTGGAAAAACTTCTAAAAATAGGTTTTCTGAAGGTAATCATCTGTTCCTTAGTTTGCAATTTGGCTTTCGTAAAGGCCTTGGAGCATATGATGCCCTTCTAGCAATGTCCAATGCTATACAGAAATCCCTTGAAAGTAGTCAGAAAGTTAATATGATTGCCCTTGATTTTAGTGTTGCCTTTGACAATGTTAATCATGAGGCCCTCTTATTCAAACTCAAATAGTTGGGAGAGGGGTGGCCTTTTCTTAGCATTATTATTGAATTTTGAAGTAAAATTGCAAAGAGTTTTTATTGATGGGCACCATAGTGATTATAGGAATATCTGTTGGTGTTCCCCAGGGTAATATTCTTGGCCCATTACTTTTCATACTATATACACATGACATGTGGTTTGACCTAGAAAACTAGCTTGTTGCATATGCAGATTATGCTACTCTTTGCATCAATTCCATCTCCTGAATGGAGATCTATGATTGCTGAATCCCTTAATAGATAGCTAGCTAAAATTAGTGTATGGTGCAAAGTTGAATCCTAACAAAACTCAGTGTGATTGTAAATAGTTCGAGGACCGTGGCTCTTCAATTTTCGGATCTCGGCATTGATAATGTTTCTTTAACTGTATGACTTGAAATTTTAAGTCTGATTCTTGACGGCAAATTTACTTAAGAAACCTATTTGGTTTGTTTCTTCTTCAGTTGCACAAGAAAATAGACTTATGGAGAGTCTTTTAAAGCCTTTCATCAATTATTTTTTTTAGGGATTGTGGAAATTCCTCTACAGCACCAATATCAGCAGTAGGAGCTTCTCCTCAAATTTAATATTCTGCATATTGAAGTGTTTGAACCTATTGAACCATTCATGACTTGCAGCAAATGAAGTCTTTTTGTCGGGGTATTTTGTTACACAATCCCTCAAAGACTTTGGCTTCTCTTGATTTAACTTTTTTTTCTTTCTACTAAAAGGGATATTGCAGGTACATTATGCCACTCTTCATGTTTATAATAGTTTTCAATGACCGAACCTTTGGTTAATTTAGTCTTTATAAATGATAGTGGTGAACACTGTTTTCTTATCCAGGCCTACAGTATGCTCAATATTAATTGTGTTTTCACCCTTTTAATATCTTTATAATGTCCAATTTATTACTTCAACAAATACATACAACAGCACAATAAACACAAACATTCAAGGTACTTAGGCAGTTGTAGGACTTCCTTCTTAAAAGCTGTGCATTTGTTATTTTTTTTCTAATATGTAACAGTACCTTTTCATCAGCAGGGATTGAAGCCAAACAATATTTTATACTTTTTTTTTTAAATCTTATTGTATAGTGATTAATAGTATTTGGCTAATATTAAAGGGTTAACCTTTATTAACTACACATTCGTTTAATAGTTTTCAATATTAAACTTACCCGATAATCATGTAGCTGTCAACTCCGTTGCCCGACAGAATTCTATGGAGGGATACGCCAGCTATCACAATACTAGAAGGGGGTGTACTTACCAGCGCCACCTGTGGCCAGGTACTCAAGTACTTCTTGTTGACACCTCCTCAATTATTCCTCTGTCGTGCTTCCGGCAAGACGTTCTGGGATACGCTTATGATCTTCGAGTTTGTTCACGGCTAATTGGTGAAGTATTCTCTCAGATTTCGGCTGTCGCATTACTGGAAACCTTCTTATATTAGCTAGATAGCTTTTATATAGTCCTGATTAACGGTTAACGATCTTTTGCTTGATTTTGGAAACCCCTTTGGCTAACTCTTTGGATTCAAGATGTCTGACATTTCGCAAGCCCCCTCCCATAGACGATGTAGGTCTTGCAATAGGCGTATTCCGAAGGCCTCGGTAGATCCTCACACCGCTTGTTCTGACTGTAGGGACAGGCCCTGTCAGTTAGAAAATCGATGTGAGGAATGCGCCGGACTTTCGGAACTGGAATTTGTCCGTCTTTTAAAATATTCATCTAAGTTAGAGAGAGGTAGAGTTAGGAGGAGTTCTTCTCACTCTTCACTGTTTTCCTCACCTCATGATCCCCTACCTTTTCCTACCCCTGTAGTGGCTACCCCCGAACCTACTGTTTGCCCTCCGCCTGATATGTCTGTTGTTTTGCGTGCTATTCAGGCCTTAGGCGATAAAGTAGAGTCAGTGGTAAGTGACCATAAGTCTCTGATGGCCGAAGTTAAGGAACTTAAGGTCAAGAGTGCAGTGGGTGGAGTTAGTGCCAGTGCTGTGACGAGTGCTAGTGTCAGTGCAGTGCCAAGTGCTAGTGTCAGTGCCAGTGTGGTGCGTGAGGATTCTTCTGTGCGAGCCAGTCGTCCTCCCAGTCCGGGACCTCTTGCAAGCTCCCATGCCCAGGGGAGAAGCAATGTCGAAGGGCATAAGGGTTCGGCAGGCCTTGTTAGGCGCACAGAAGTTTCCTCGGTGGTTGCGGGCGTGTCTTCCAAAGACCGTCACTCCCACCCGCAGACGATTGAGCCCGTCTTTTTCTCGTCCGCTGATCATCTGTCAGGGAAGAAACGTTGGTCTCAGGTCTCGAGACCACTTAAACGCAGAGTCCAGTCCGCGAGTGCTCAGCCAGGTTGCAGTCATTGGCTCAGCTCTGACTCGCCGCAGTCATCTGTCGACTGCACTCCGCCCAAGAGGAGTAAGGTTCTGCCACAACAGAGCTCGACTGTCGACCCTAAGTGGACTCTACTACAGTCCATGCAAGCACAGCTTTCGGACTTGATGCGTGAGTGTCGGGCTGAGAGTGTTGCTCCTCCGCCTCCGCCTACACTCCCTCCGCCTGCGCTTGCTCCGCCTGATCGCAGTACCGCCTGCCAGGCGTACGATGTTGAGCCACGGTCTGAGTTTGCTGTTCCCAGTGGTGTTCAGCCTCCGCCTTCTTTAAGGCAACCTTTGCTATGGGATCAGGAGGATTATACCTCTCTTCCTCCGCCTCCCTTTGCTGCTCCACCAGTGGTGCAACTCTTGGCTGAGGTACAACAACCTCTCCCGTCCATGAGTCAGTCTCCTCAGCTCTCGCTGCAGCGAGCTCAACCATCCACAAGGCAAGCTCCACTACACCTTGGCCTTGCGCCTCAGGAGCCTCAGCTTGCGAGACATTTACCTTGTTCTGCGCAGCCTCAACCTCATCACGCTCCGCTCACACCACAGGAACAGGAACTTGCTACTCCGCTTCCACCAACCGCTCAGCAAGCGCAATCCTTGGGTTCAACCGCTCATGCTAGGAGTCAGCCTCCTCCACCCATGCGCCTTCCTTCTGCTTCGTCTGCTATTCAGCCTTTGCAGTCTGAGCCTCAGGTTCTCCCTCAACAGTTACTTGAAGAGGAAACCACTACTATTGTTCCTACTCGTTCTGACTCTGCTGTTCAGCATTCTTGTCCGATACCTTCGCTACACTCTGGTGATGAGGCGTCTGATGATGAGGAGGCACACCTGGATCCCTCATCAGACTTGGATGAATCCAAGCCTTCTCCACAGTCTATTGACTTTCGTAAGGTCTTGGTTCTGCTTAGGGAGGTTTACCCAGACCACTTTGTCTCTGCTATTCCCCGCTCTCCGCCATCTGAGTTTTCGCTGGGCATACAACAAGCTAAGTCCTCCTATACTAAGCTAGTCCTAGCAAGGTCCTCTAAGAGAGCATTAAGGATCTTAGGGGAGTGGCTGCAGTCTAAGCAACACCTAGGCAAGACTTCTTTCATGTTCCCGCCGACCAAGCTCACTTCGAAAGCGAGCGTTTGGTATGCCACAGGAGAAGCACCAGGCTTGGGAGTACCTGCCTCTGCCCAGGCTGACTTCTCAAGTCTGGTGGACTCGCCTCGGAGAACTGCAATGAGGCGCTCTAAGGTTTGCTGGACCTTCTCAGACCTTGATCACTTACTGAAAGGACTGTTTAGAGCATTTGAGATGTTCAACTTTCTTGACTGGTGCCTGGGGGCCCTCAGCAAGAAGACCTCTCCTGCGGACAAGGATTCTGCCATGCTATTAATGTCCTGCATGGATAAGGCCATTAGGGATGGATCTGGTGAGCTTGCGTCGATGTTTGTATCAGGGGTTTTGAAGAAAAGGGAACAGCTGTGTACCTTCCTTTCCTCCAGCATTACACCTTGCCAAAGGTCACAACTCCTTTTTGCTCCGCTCTCGAAGTTCCTCTTCCCTGAAGAGCTGGTTAAGGACTTGTCTGCTGCCCTGATACAAAAGGACACACACGATCTTGTAGCCTCATCGGCTCGTAAGTCTAAGGTTACTACCTCAGTCCCCAAGACTTATCGCTCACCAGTGGCTGATACCCCTGCGACGAGGTTCATACCGCCCTTTCGTGGTAGAGCCCCCAGCCGAGGAAGCTCCCGTCCAGACTCTTTCAGGAGCAAGTCCAGGAAAGGCTCCAGGACATCTAAAGGTAAACACTGACTCTCCGCATCTCCAGACAGCAGTAGGAGCCAGGCTCAAGATCTTCTGGCGAGCCTGGGAGAAGAGAGGTGCAGACGCCCAGTCTGTCAGTTGGCTGAGGAACGGTTACAGGATTCCATTCTGCCTCAAACCACCTCTGACCACATCACCTATCAACCTCTCTCCCAACTACAAAGAAGAGGACAAGAGGCTAGCATTGCACCAGGAGGTGTCGCTACTTGTGCAGAAGAAGGCAGTGGTTATAGTCCGGGACCATCAATCCCCGGGCTTCTACAACCGTCTCTTTCTTGTGGCCAAGAAGACAGGAGGTTGGAGACCGGTGCTGGACGTCAGCGCGCTCAACGCGTATGTCACCAAGCAGACGTTCACGATGGAGACGACGAAGTCGGTCTTAGCAGCGGTCAGGCAGGAGGACTGGATGGTCTCGTTGGACTTGAAAGATGCCTACTTTCACGTTCCTATTCATCCAGACTCCCAACCTTTCCTGAGATTCGTTTTCGGAAAGGTTGTCTACCAATTCCAAGCCCTGTGTTTTGGCCTAAGCACAGCTCCTATGGTTTTTACTCATCTGATGAGGAATATAGCAAAATTCCTACACTTATCGGACATCAGAGCCTCCCTCTACTTGGACGACTGGCTGTTGAGAGCCTCCACGAGTCGTCGCTGTCTGGAGAATCTCAATTGGACTTTAGACTTAATCAGAGAACTGGGTCTATTAGTCAACATAGAAAAGTCTCAACTCATTCCCTCCCAATCCATTGTGTACCTGGGAATGGAGATTCGGAGTCAGGTTTTTCGGGCTTTTCCTTCGGCCCCCAGGATAAGCCAAGCCCTAGAGTGCATCATGAGCATGCTGAAGAGGAGCAGTTGCTCGGTGAGACAGTGGATGAGTCTCACAGGGACCCTTTCATCACTGGCCCTGTTCGTCGAGCTAGGGAGACTCCACCTCCGCCCTCTTCAATTCCATCTTGCAGCTCATTGGGACAAGGGTTCGACTCTCGAAGCAGTCTCTATCCCAATCACCCAAGAGATGAAGACCACTCTCCTGTGGTGGAAGCACAACCTCCTTCTCAGGGAGGGTCTATCGTTGGCTATTCAGACCCCCAATCTTCATCTCTTCTCAGATGCATCGGACTCGGGCTGGGGTGCGACCTTGAACGGACGGGAATGCTCGGGAACGTGGAACGAAGAACAGGGATTACTCCACATCAACTGCAAGGAGCTACTAGCAGTTCATTTAGCCCTGTTGAACTTCAAGTCCCTCCTGCTAGGCAAAGTGGTGGAGGTGAACTCAGACAATACCACAGCCTTGGCTTACATCTCCAAGCAAGGAGGGACCCATTCGAGGAGCCTATACGAGATCGCAAGGGACCTCCTCATTTGGTCAAGAGGTCTAAACCTCACTCTGGTCACGAGGTTCATTCAGGGCGATATGAACGTCTCAGCAGATCGCCTAAACAGAAGGAATCAGGTCATTCCCACGGAATGGACCCTCCACAAGAGTGTGTGCAACAGACTTTGGACCTTGTGGGGTCAACCTTCCATAGATCTGTTTGCCACCTCCATAACCAAGAGACTTCCGCTGTACTGTTCCCCTGTTCCAGACCCTGCAGCAGTTCATGTGGATGCTTTTCTACTGAACTGGTCCCATCTCGACCTGTACGCATTCCCACCGTTCAAGATAATAAACAAAGTTCTGCAGAAATTCCTCTCGCACGAAGGGACACGGCTGACGCTGGTTGCTCCCCTTTGGCCTGCAAGAGAATGGTTCACAGAGGTACTTCAATGGCTAGTCGACATCCCCAGGACTCTACCTCTAAGAGTGGACCTTCTACGTCAACCTCACGTAGACAGGTTGCACCCAAACCTCCACGCTCTTCGGCTGACTGCCTTCAGACTGTCGAAAGATTCGCTAGAGCTAGAGGCTTTTCGAAGGAGGCAGCCAGTGCGATTGCCAGAGCGAGAAGGGTTTCCACTCGTAGAGTCTACCAGTCTAAGTGGGAGGTCTTCCGAAGCTGGTGTAGAGCCAATTCAATATCCTCTACCAATACCTCTGTGACCCAAATAGCTGACTTCCTTCTACATCTTAGGAATGAGAGATCCCTTTCAGCCCCTACGATTAAAGGATATAGGAGTATGTTGGCTTCAGTTCTCCGCCACAGAGGTTTGGACCTTTCTTCCAACAAGGACCTTCAAGACATTCTTAAGTCTTTTGAGACGTCTAAAGAGCGTCGTCTATCCACTCCAGGCTGGAACCTAGACGTAGTCTTAAGGTTCCTTATGTCTCCTAGGTTCGAACCTCTCCAGTCAGCTTCCTTCAAGGACCTTACCCTCAAGACTCTCTTTCTCGTCTGCCTTGCAACAGCTAAGAGAGTCAGTGAGGTTCATGCCTTCAGCAAGAACATTGGTTTCACGACCGAATCTGCAACATGTTCTTTTCAGCTTGGATTCCTAGCAAAGAACGAACTTCCTTCACGTCCTTGGCCTAGATCGTTTGAAATACCTAGCCTCTCCAACATGGTAGGTAACGAACTAGAGAGAGTTCTTTGCCCTGTCAGAGCTCTCAAATTTTATCTTAAGAGGTCTAAACCTCTTCGAGGACAGTCAGAAGCCTTATGGTGTGCCATCAAGAAACCTTCGAGGCCCATGTCCAAGAATGGGGTTTCATATTATATAAGGCTTCTGATTAGAGAAGCCCACTCTCACTTAAAGGAGGAAGACCTTGCATTGCTGAAGGTAAGGACCCACGAAGTAAGAGCCGTAGCTACTTCGATGGCCTTTAATAAAAACCGTTCTCTGCAGAGCATAATGGATGCAACCTATTGGAGGAGCAAGTCAGTGTTTGCATCATTTTATCTGAAAGATGTCCAGTCTCTTTACGAGAACTGCTACACCCTGGGACCATTCGTAGCAGCGAGTGCAGTAGTAGGTGAGGGCTCAGCCACTACATTCCCTTAATCCCATAACCTTTTTTAACCTTTCTCTTGAATGCTTTTATTGTTGTTTTTATGGTTGTTACGGTAGGCTAAGAAGCCTTCCGCATCCTTTTGATTTGGCGGGTGGTCTATTCATTCTTGAGAAGCGCCTGGGTTAGAGGTTTTGTAGAGGTCCTTTAGTAGGGGTTGCAACCCCATATACTTTGGCACCTTTGGGTTGATTCAGCCTCCAAGAGGAACGCTGCGCTCAGTAAGGAAGACGAACTTAAAAAAGAGGCAGAGTAACGGTTCAATTCGACTTCCTTACCAGGTACTTATTATTTCATTGTTATTTGAGATAACTGTTATATGAAATATGGGATACTTAGCTATCCTTTAATCTTGTACACTGGTTTTCACCCACCCCCCTGGGTGTGAATCAGCTACATGATTATCGGGTAAGTTTAATATTGAAAAATGTTATTTTTATTAGTAAAATAAATTTTTGAATATACTTACCCGATAATCATGATTTAATCGACCCTCCCTTCCTCCCCAGAGAGAACCAGTGGACCGAGGAATAATTGAGGAGGTGTCAACAAGAAGTACTTGAGTACCTGGCCACAGGTGGCGCTGGTAAGTACACCCCCTTCTAGTATTGTGATAGCTGGCGTATCCCTCCATAGAATTCTGTCGGGCAACGGAGTTGACAGCTACATGATTATCGGGTAAGTATATTCAAAAATTTATTTTACTAATAAAAATAACATATTTCATAAATGTTCTTCAATACCAATAGTTAATATAACAATTTCTAATAACTCACTCTTGTAATAAATAGCACTGTACTAGTTAACCCATATTTAGGCTTCTTAGAAAATATACATTGGATTAAAGGTCATTCAGGGCAGGACACCAGCCATCCGTTGATACTACCGCTTGAGTGTTGGTGGGTCCTTTGACTGGCCAGACAGTATTACATTGGATCCCTCTCTCCGGTTACGGCTCATTTCATGCTTGAGTGTTGGTGGGTCCTTTGACTGGCCAGACAGTTTTACATTGGATCCCTCTCTCTGGTTACGACTCATTTCATTTTTGCCGACACATGCACAGAATAGTCTGGCCTATTCTTTACTCATTCTCCTCTTTCCTAGTACACTTCACAACACTGAAATTACCAAACAATTTATCTTCTCTCAGGAGGTTAACTACTGCACTCTAATTGTTCAGTGGGTACTTTCCTTTTGGCATTGGTAGAAGACACTTTGGCCATGGTAAGCAGCTCTTCTAGAAGGACACTCCAAAATCAAACCATTGTTCTCTAGTCTTGGGTAGTGCCATTGCCTCTGTACCATGGCCTTCCACTGTCTTGGATTAAAGTTCTCTTGCTCTAAGGTACACTGGGGCACACTGTTCTATCTTATTTTCTCTTTTTTTTATAAGTAAAGGAAACATCAAATTTAATGTTTGTGCTGTTCTTGAAATATTTTATTTTGATTGTATTACTTGTAATGTATTCATTTCCTTGTTTCCTTTCTGTACTGAGCTGTTTTTTCATGTTGGAGCCCTTGGGCTTATAGTATCTTGCTTTTCCAACTAGGGTGGTAGCTTAGCTTATAATAATGATAATAATAATAATACAGTATAAATAATAATAATCTAAATAATACAGTATTCTATATGTTTGTGTCATAAGAAGTGAGGAAGTAAAAGTAGAACCAAAGACAGTACAGGATGATAAAACACCCAAATGTACAACTGGAATTTAGTGCAGTAATTAGAAGTAAAGAAATTAAGTCTGTTACTCTGAAATATCACTTTTTTATGACTTAATTTAAATTAGTTGTGTATTTTAAGACTTTTTGTCAGTGTGCTAGAGATTTTATTTTGATATCTCTATTTCATTTCCTTGAACAGAATTGTGTGATAAATAACTTACTAAGCATTGTAAATGCGGGTGAAGTGAATTGCTCTAAAGAAGAATTTTTGTTTTTCTAATATAAAGATAGAAACTAGGCACATCTTACTGGGAATATATCATAGATAACTGGTTAAAGTTAGCAACCGGTTTATAGGTACTTTAATTTGTGTACCCTGAAGCTCCATGTTCATTAGCTGTGTTACTTGGTGGTCTATCAGAAATAACATTCCTCTTGAGCTTTAATGCATCCCTCTCAGAGATGGAAAATAATAAAAAGTGCTTTATAAATTTGCATGTTGAACTATTATATTAGTATTTGTCTTGATATTCTGTGAATTATATTATGTAGACTTTGAAAAACAGATGTACAGAAGAGATTTGGTATTGATATTACTGTATAAGAAAACTCTCGCTTGTATTATGCAAGAATGCAAAATTAGCTCTCAATGGTTTTCAGAGCTCCTTCCCTATCTTATTTCCTGTCTAATGTTTAGCAGTGTGTAAAGTGAGGAAGAAAAATCCTTAGTCCTTATATAAGATACAAGGGAATTTTCTTAAAATCATTTTAACAACGCACGTGTATGAAAACGCTCGAAGGGCTTCACCGTAAGGATTGTGCATTCTCCTGTTTTAAGAATATTCCCCTAAAGTTGATACAGTACTGCTTAGTGGTTTTATTTATAATTGTATCATTTTAGTTTATTCCTTCTGTATATTTCCATGTTGGTTTATAATGATATACAGTATATTTTTTTAATCTTTTTATGGTCTTTAAAGAAAGTCCACAAATAAGAAGTACTGTAAAGGAGTTGATATCATGACAGTACCTTTAAGGGACCAATGCTTTCTTAGATTTTTCATTATTAGTAAGTAATTAGGAGTTTGCAGTTAGTCTTTAGTCAAATAATTGGTTGGTTAGAGAGGAATTCATTTGATCATTATTCACGTCTAGAGTCAGCAACTGGGATTGCATTCATGGCATATTACTAACTTTAAACTTGTTGGCTTGTTAAGACTTTTTATAACCGCACTTTGTGGTGATGAGTGTTCCTTAGAGCACTGGAAATACTAACCACTAATATTTTGGTCGGTTAATTTTTCGTGATACTCTGCTACCTATGCTGTACATTATTTATTTTTTTATTTTTTTCTTAGTTTTTATGTATTGCATGGTTGTTGTACTATCTGCATTGTTTTTGATAATTTGTGGTTATTATTCTTAACATTTTATTTTATTTACTAGGTTAATCATCATATACCCATGATCAATGCATCAGAATAGTATTTGTAAAGTGAAATGCAAAAATTGTTTGAAATTAAAATCTCACTGAAAAAGTATTTGTAAAAGGGAACTATTTTGATTATATTATTTATTATATTTGATCCTACAGAGGTGTGTATGCAAGAAAGGGAAGGAGGCCCTTGCCGAGGGAATTTCATACGCTGGTACTTCAATCCTGCAACACAAACCTGTAAAGATTTTGCATATGGAGGCTGTAGGGGTAACCGTAACAACTTTGAAAGCTACGATGAGTGTATGCAAATGTGTGATATGAATGGTAAGTAAATTATAAAACTAATTTATTAGAGTTCATTGATTTTCTATTTATACCCATTCTAATTGTGTTAACCTTTTTGTAGTGAAGATAATGATAGTTGTTCATTGCATTTTATAGGAAACGCTGTATATCAAATCCGGATGGCTACTTTCTTGAAAATGTCGCTTTTTATTAACTCTCCTTTGTTTGTGCTTTCTGAAGTTCTCTTCATCTTATGCAGTTGTAAATTATTTAGCCCTGTCCTTTATAAGAATTCCTTGTCAGCATTTACCAGTTTTTACTACAAATATCAAAATTTAGTTGATAATTATTTATTGAATCACCAAAGTTGAATGAGCTGTGAGTATCTCAGACCTTTTACATCAACAGTATTTTGTTAAGTATTCTAAGCTTTACCTTTGGTACACTGGTAAGAATTCTGGGTAAAGGACCAGAAAACATTATTTTTATCAACCCTTAGATGTTCAAATTCCCTCTCTCTCGACATTGTTTATATCTTTTACCTAAACTAAAAAAAAAAAAAAATTGTTCTGGCACTAATACAAACCATATGCTATTTATAGGGGATATTACTATCAGCGAAGCTGAATATGAGCCTTAAGAATTTTAGCGAGGGTTAACCACCAACCTGCTAGTTAGCCAGGGGTGGCAAGTAGTCTACTACGCCACTCACTCACACACCTGGGCTGAGTAACCACTTGCGCTTTTGGCTCGGTGGAGAAGGGACGTTGCCACTCTCCTCATCCATTTTTTACCTGCCATTGTTGACTTAATTGTTATTGAACCTTTTCTTCTGTGTTTGTGTTTCATCCTTAACTATCCTTGTGTGGACTTGTCCGAGACCTGAGGGCCGTTCCTGCGGGACTCTGTTGAGACTTATCCGCATTTGTTGTGTCCGTCCTGCCGAGGGCGGCATTGTGATCAGGACAGCACCTGCCCAGAATGCCGGGAGGGGTTTGCCTCTCAGTGAGAGAGGTTTGGGTGCCGGCACAAGAAGTCCAAGAGAGATTCGTCACCTTCAGGGTCTTCCTCGAAGTCTAAGAAACCTCTCTTCTTTCTTGACTCCTTGATCTCTTCCCGAAGCTCCTGTTTGATCAATCTCCACCGGTGAACAATCTAGTAGAAGCATAGAATAGCTAATACCAGGTCAACTAAAAGGTTCGAGGAACAGGACTGTTTCCCCTAGAGAAGCAGTTCTGCCCCTCCCCTCGAGTGGAACCTTCTCTTTCTCTGATGTATTGTAGCGTTGGCCATCGTTGGGTATAACCGGTACCCCGAGGCGTTGCTAGAACTCCTTAAACTTGGTGCCGGGACGAAGCATACACCGGCTTTCTTTGAAGTGGTGCCCTTGTCATCGTCGAGTGGTGCAGCGTGATCCCGGAGTGTCTTCTCTACCTTGACCTCCAAAGAGTCCCACCCCTCGCTTTTGTCTGCTGCCTCTGCTGTTGCCGTTGCCGAAGACTGTGCTCCCCCCTCATGCTGAGCCAACTCTTCCGTCAGAGGTGGAGCAAAGTCCAAGGCAGGTGTCTCCTGTGGGTGGGCATCTATATCGTCTGAGAGTGAGGTCCCTCCCCCAGACACCCTCTTTGAAGGTTGTAATGGTTCAAAGGCCACTCATGAATGACAGGGGCAAGGGACAGTGACATCACCCTCTCCACCCAAGATAGACCAAGAAGGGCCAGGCAATGGCTGCCGATGACTCAGCAGATAGACCTATAGGTTCCCCCAAACCCCTCATCCTTAGCTCACAAGTATGGTGAGGTTGCAGTGAACAAAGAAACTAACGAGTTTGAGCGGGACTCAAACCCTGTCTGGTATTCACCAGTCAGGGACGTTACCACATCGGTCACCAAGTTCCAAAGAACTTCAGATGCCATCGTGCCTCTTCTCTGACACCTCTCCCTCCGGAGCATGTCTCCTCTGCTGAGGAGTTTCGCCGCCGCCAATGATCTCCCAGAGAGAGTAGTCCTCGACTCTCTGGACTTTCCCCTTCTTCTTTCAGGAGACGTCTCTTCTGTTCCTTCGTGGACCAACGATCTTCTCCCTCGCCCGCTAGACATTCACCTTTGGCGTCTTGTCATTTGCCAGCTGCTCGTCACTCATCACCCTGTGACCGTCCCTTGTTGCCTCGCGGTAGTCATTCTTCATGTAGGAATCGTCACTCGTCACCTCGTGACTATCACTCTTTACCTCTTCTCTCTCCAACTTGAGATCGTCCTCGGCTGTCTCGCCATCAACCAGCATGTACTTGCCACTCCTGGCTTCTCTGGACTTTAGACTCGCCGATCGCCAGTCGCTCGTCACTCTCTGGCTGCTCGTCGTTCGCCAGTGCACAGGCGTTCATCCTCGGGCCATTCACAGACTTCTCAGCGCTGGCCTGCTCGCCGTTTGCCAGCTCCTTGTTCATCAGTACATTGGTGTTTGCCAGCTCCTCATCATTCACCGGTACTTCGGTGTTCGCCAGCTCCTCCTCGTTCTCCTAGATCCTCTGCTTTGCCTTGTCACCTTTCGGCCCGCAAGTGCCAATCGCCAGGACTGCATTGTCACTTGCCAAAGTATGATAGTCGCTCTTCTCACAGGTCAGCTCGTGATGCCACTCGCCAGCTCAGGACACTCAACCAACACTTGATTGCCACAGAGACGACTCCTGTTATCCTTCCCTAGAGAGTTCTCTCCCACATCAGCGATCTCCACTCGGCCAAGAGGAGCCTCCTGTTAACAGGTATAATCCTGAGCCTTCGTGCCACTGAGAGACTAGGGCCAGGACAGTTGTATAATTAAGTGATTTGGTAATAAGATTAAATTTAAGGAAAACAATTTGGAGATTCGAGTTTCAAACATTAGTCGAGACATTTTATATAAAGAACTAGACTGCAGATTAGTCTTAAGAGTATTAAGTTTATTATTTAAAAATCATAAATGACCTATTTTTCCACTTAACTGGTGACCCACCTCCATCAGAGTATGGGAGTCAGCAATATGAACATCAGGGGAAGTTCATAGAAATAATTGAATTTTGGTAAAATGTGATATTTCTTTACTCTCCTCATGTTCAGTACATGCCCCCCCCCCCCTTCCTCACTACTGACTAGTGGTGTCAAGGGGATAGAGAATACTGTAGTTTAAACTTCTAGACTGAAAGACAAAGATGGTACGACATACCCGAGCAGTAGTTATTATTATTATTATTATTATTATTATTATTATTACTACCAGGTAAGCTACAACCCTAGTTGGAAAAGCAAGATGCTATAAGCCCAAGGGCTCCAACAGGTAAAAATAGCCCAGTGAGGAAAGAAATAAGGAAGTAAACAAGTTTAAGAAGTAATGAACAATTAAAATAAAATATTTTAAAAACAGTAACATCAAAACAGATATTTCATACATAAACTAAAAAAAAAAAGACTCATGTCAGCCTGTTCAGCATAATACTGTTTGCGGCAAGTTTTAACTTTTGAAGTTCTACCAATTCAAGTACCTGATTAGGAAGATCATTCCACAACTTGGTCACATCTGGAATAAAACTTTTAGAATATTGTATAGTATTGAGACCATGATGGAGAAGGCCTGACTATTAGAATTAACGGCATGCCTGGTATTACTGATGTGTAATACAGTAGAGGTCTAAGCTTATTAGAAGGAAAGAATTTTTGTTCTTTGGGATTAAACGTTGACATAAACAAAGTTTTGAGAGAAACAATATGAACATTAGGCGAGTAAAGAAATAAAACATTTTATAATCAAAATTCCACTTTTCTCTTCCTATACCTTTTTTTTGTGTAGAAAGTTTTTTTTTTCAAATTTTTCTGTGAATCAAAATGAAACATTCTAAAAAATTACTCATCAGAACATATTTGTACTGTGAATTTTTTGTTTTGCATATTCCAAAATTTTTTTTGATAAACTAATATAGTGCATTCAGTATGAAATAGCTACTGTACTACATTTATTTGTAAAGTTTATGCATTGTTTTTATAAGCACTCACAACTAAATCTGTCTTTTACATTTGCAGCCCAGCCAGGCAGTATCCCCGACATTGAGTAAGTATACAAAAAGTATTGCTTACAAATATTTCAATTGAGTGTTGTTAATACTGTAGTTTTAATATCAGAGATATTTTCAAGCTGTTGGGTAATTTTTCTGTTAAAAGTACTGTACAATCTATTACTTTGCAAGATATTATTGCTAATAGAGCAGAATGACTAATACTTTAATCACTAATCATTGATTACCTGTGGTTAAGAAAGAAGAACAGTTGCCAGTATACAATACCCACTGTTTCAATCGAGAGTCGATTATTTTCTGCTTTGCCTCTTTACTCTCCTTTTCTTCATTCCGTTCTTGAACATCTTTACCTACAGTCAATGGCTTGTCTTTATTTATGAAAAGTATCAATATTCAAATGCACAAAATTCCAGCTAGCACTGTCGTGTGTTTTAAAAGCATATAAACACAGATTTCTGACAAGCAAATACATAAATAAGTATTATTCATTTCACCACTAGGGGTTATGGATATTGATTTTAGTCTAGTTTTAGGAATTTCAGGAGCATACACTTTCGAAATATATGCTGTAATATTGTATAAAGATCATTATGTAATATACTGTACAATAAAGTACAGTATACTACTGTATATAGTTCTATACCTATTAATCCCTTCAAGTAGAGTTATACATGCTGTACTGTGAACTTTATGGGCTGTGCTATTTCCCTTCAGCATTAGGCAGAAATGAGGACTGCTAAGTTACCGTTAAACAGAAAGTCTCATATTCTCATTAGCCAGTCTGACTTTTAATAAATCCTCTGTTACAGTATGCAAGACATAATTGAGCAAGATGTATATAATTCACCAAGGTTTCCCTAGCTCCTATATCACCATTAGGGTAGTCCACTCTTTTTTTATATGTAGCTCCCACCCAAATGTTTGATTAGATCAGTGTGATTAACTGTTCTTAATAAATACAGCCCCTGCCTTGACTTGTCTAAACCTTGATTATGCAGTCACATCAAGGTTTTCAGCTTCTTTTGAAAAGACCTCTATCATTGTAAGAGTTTGCTGGCTGTGTTTCATGGCTAATGGTACTTTATAAACTTTGTCTGGATAAGAGCCAGGATGTGGGGTTGCCAATTGTTAGATTAAATCATTTTGTTGCCATATATGCCAACATGTAATTTTCTACATGATTCATGGGGACTACATGCATGTTAATAGACATCAGCTATGAAACACTGTCATAGCTCATATCTATGGCAATAGACATACAGTGTCAAGTTAGGCTTAAGCCAGTAACTGATTTTTTAAAAATTGATGCTATTGCCACACTGTCAGTGTTATACTGTAATGCCATTACAGTATAACTGAAAAATTTCCAAAATGCTTCTCTCTTAGGCCTCAGAACCACAGTAAACAAGCCATCAACTGGATTTTACCAGATAAAGTTCTTTAAACTACCCAGGGGTGTAAAAATTGAGTCGAAATATTCATAAAAAATCCATCGGTATAAATTTTTGTCATGTATATTAATGCAGTCAGGTTTGGCCATATTTGGTTATTAACAAAACTAATATTCACACAGTGACAACACTTGCATGAACATTAAGATAAGACATGTTTGAAAAAATATGAAATTGCATTCTACCCATTAGTTTTGTACTAATCTATAATCTTTTGTTTATAGACTTGGTCCCAGTGCACTTATTGGAGAAAAAATTGATTGTATGGTAACAAATTGGTCAGAATGGTCTCCATGCTCAGCAACTTGCGGCAGGGGTAGAAGAGAAAAGATAAGAATGATAAAGGTAAGTGTTGGATGGCTACCAATAACACACTGCTAATCTGAAATTTAAAAATGTTGCCGTTAGTACTTTCTCTATTATCACTGGGGCAAATATTGCCTGACCTATAGTTACGGAGCCACCATCTCCACAAAAGTTAAAAACAAGTTCAGGGTAGAAGTTTAATAGTGAAAAAGATAACTAATAACACAAATCCACCCAGACATTTTATACAGGAAATAGAATAAAGAATTGTTCCATATGAATTTATTGTAAGTCACTTTATTAATGATAATAACCAAAACATGATTTCATATACTGTTATTATTATTATTATTATATATATATATATATATATATATATATATATATATATATATATATATATATATGTATATGTATATGTATGTATGTATGTATGTATGTATATATATATATATATGTGTGTGTGTATGTGTGTGTGTGTATATATGTGTGTGTGTGTGTGTGTGTGTGTGTGTGTGTGTGTGTGTGTGTGTAAGGTACTAAAATTAGAAGCTTGTGAAAAAAAATTGTACAATTCCATGCGATTAAACTGGTACTCGTGATCTTTAAACAGAAGCTATATTGATGAAGGGTACAGATTTGGATTACTTTTGGTCAGTTAAACAAATTTTTCATAATTTGTGGGATAAGTTTCCCTTAATTTATGTATACAGCAGATACAACTACATTATGAATTACTGTAATGTACAGTATTCTGTATATTCCTTCTGTTTTTAACTAGATTAGAAACTATCTTCTTTATTATTAACCAATATTACATTAGAAATGCAAGAGTATTAGTAACAAAACAAAGTTCTGAAAGATTAGGTCACTTACAAAAATATCTCTATAAATGAAATTAATGAAATAAATTTGTGACCCTGAAAAGGTCAGTTTCTCAAATTAAAGTCTAGGGCTCATTCTTGATCTGCAGGATAAATCTCTGAAAGTGAAACAAAGTAATTATGAATGAGACTCCTACAATTTAGAATGTGAATTTTAATACGTATAATTGTCAGCTTTAATACAGAATTGAAGTGTAGCTAAGAAAGAGTATTTAGATAATATTCATATCCTGTTGTAATCATGTTAACTATTTCTGGCAACTACTATTGAAAGACGATTAACTTAAAATTCTATAGCAGGAAACGGATAGTCTTTTTTTTATTTTTTGCTATTTCTGAGCCAATAATAGGGGAACACAAAAGGATGTTTCATTCTTTTGACAAAACAGAAGAGAGTGAATTGTCAATTTATGATATAGTATTTTATTTAATAAAAATTTTATTTTATTTTCCAGGTTCACCCTCAGAATAATGGAAAAAGATGTCCAAGAAAGCTTAGGAAGACAAAGAAGTGCAATGAACCAAAATGCAGTAAGATATAATTTTGAAATTTAATAGTAAATTTTGTCCTTTCAGGATTAAGTGAATAGCTATTCTGGAGTGGATGGTAGTAAAGGTTTTTTCATGGATTATTCTTCTCTCATCTGTTGTGCTGATCTTCATTTGTTCCCTTTGGTCTCTTCCCACCTATCAGTTCAGCTTATCCAACTTTACAAACTTCTGTTTTTAGTCTCGCTTAAGAACAAATTACTTAAAAAAAGAAAAAAAAACTTATCCATTCTGAGACAGTAGAAATGTAATGCTCTTGATTACTTTATCCTCTCACATGCATATCTGCCATCCATTGCCATGTCATTTAAAACCCCATAATCTGATCTTCATATTGTGCTTGAAGGGTTATATTTTATATGACAAAATTTGATCAACGCAAGGATTTTTACTCCTTCAGTAATTACATGAGCTTTCAGCATTGATTAAGCATACTTTGTGATACATAAATTAAATCGTGGATATTTTTGGACTACGTATTATCTATACTTCTATTGAACAGTACTGTATACAATATATGCGTACATAAATTGAACAATTGTATTTGTAAACAAGCCAAATTAAGGAGTAACTATAAGATGATTTTGAATTATATCTTGAAACAGAAAATATAAAACACACAAGCTCTATCTGTCATATTCCACATGAGTTTACTTGGAAAATATTTTAAATTTTCAGTTGTATGCAGAATAAATTTTCTCATTCTGCTCCTGCTCCTATTTTAATATATTCTGTATTTTGATACGAAGATGATGGATACAACGGCCTCAAGAGCATGAGTTTACGACGAGATGAGCATTTTGAACCCGATGACCATTACAAGCCAAAGGAGCATCATTCTCGATCACATTATGAAAATTATGAAGAGTACATTGCTCCTGCCCTTTTCAATCCACCACCCATGGAAGATCTACATGGTCCAGAAACTTATGGAGGCCATATTTATTTACATGGGTCTCCTGAAGATCATTTTGATGATGGCGCAAAGGTCAGTGCATAGCATACTTTTATTTTAAAAGCAATATTTTTACAATTTTAGAATCTATGATATCAGTACTGTATTTATATAAATAAATTATTTTTGTCTGTGAAAGTCTAATAAATAATGCATAAAATACTGTACTTTAATGCAAAGAGGAGCAGGTTGTTTAATATTTCTTTATAGGTTTTGTTCTTTACGACAAAGTTGATTATTACTTGCATAATGTACAGTGTTATTTTGATACCTTTTGGTAATTTATGTATTATAGTGTTAACATCCTTATATTTTCTCATATCTTAGGCAGATATACAAATCAAAATTTTAATACAGGTAATACTGTAAAATTTATTATATTCTCCTGTTCTTCATAATGCTTCAATCTCTCAAAGCCTGGTTTTAGTGACATACCTGTATACCCAAAAACTAAAAATTTCCTGTTTTCTTTCCTCTCATTGGGCTTGGGTCTCTAGTACAGTATTGAGATAATCAAGTGCATAACAAACCATATTCTAGAGTTGGGTTTGCCGTAGCCCATTTGTTTTTTCAGTATCAAAGTTTAATCTAAATCTCTCTCCTCTTGACAGGGGTGGAGAATGTATACAGTACGAAAATGAAGTGAATATGAAAATAAATAATTTTTTATCAAAATTATATTTATTCTTATCAATCTCCCCTTATAATGATAATGCTGTTTTCCATACACTGATGGAAAGGGTAAATGAATGCCCAACACTATTTTCAAGAGAAAAACTAATACTGGCTGCTATGAATGTTTTCAAAGACAGTTTTTATATAATGAACCCTAATTTCAAGTTTCACCTGAATTAGATCCAATTATCTGGTTGCCAGTGACTAAACTTTTAACAAGAAATTCAAAATTCTAACCCCAGAAAAAAAATAGCTAGTATTTACCTAATATGTTTAGTCCTGTCAAAATAACGTTTATCATCCCACACAGGATAAGAAAACCTATTTTCTGATACATTACTAAAACTCTTTCAAAAGGGAATATGAAAAAATTGAGGCATGTTTTTCGCCTTAAAATCAGGTTTATCGCAGAATGTAAGTAAAAGATTAAATCATTCCTTAATATCCAAAACCTGCATTACATGTAAGAGTTTTTGCTCAAATACATTCAGCTGATACAAAAGCTAACATAGAAGATGAAATGTCCCACCTGTGAGATCCTTAACAAAAAGATCTTTCAAGGTTCAAAATTGACAGTTTCCTTTCATGGAAAAGAAAATGTTAAAAATGAATAAAATTTTTATCAGGTTATGTCACTAAACCATTCCGTAGTTTGCAACAACAAATCCATTACCTTAGATATAAATTTTTAGTAGACTATCTCTTGGAGCATAAAAAGGTGGTCCAAGATGATTGATTTTAAAAGGTGGTCTGAGAAGGTTGATTTTGAAGGGCCATCTCCTTGAACAATCTTGACAACCCAAGCCACTGATCTATGATACCAGAACCCCCGCACTGTTTGCAGACACACTAACACTAGAAGTTCTTAATTTTTAAGGACATTCCTTGGGATAATTGATGGCGATCCTCTTGCCAATTCAGTAGTTGAAATTTCAATTGCTTTACTAGAATACAGATTTTGAGAAGATGGGGGAATCCCTAGTTACAATCGGATTGCGATGATTTGGAAAGGAACTATGGTCGTCATCATTCCCAATCACTTTTCCAAATTGACCAGGACTCCTAACCTCTCAATCAACTTGAGTGGGCACGTTTGTACGCAAATTCTTTATATCGAAATGTTCAAATACAGGCTTTTGTCCAGGTACAAAATAACCGATTCCAAGAAACCTTATCCATTTTGAAACGAGTGCCATCACCCAGGTTAAGATTTGGGTATCTTGTTGTGCGATCAAAACACAGGAACTTTAATTTGCAAACTTTTGATCTATTCACAGATTGAAGCATATTCCTTGAGTTTAATGAAAATGAATGTAAAATACAAATCTGTTGTCTCTCAAAATCTCCATCTTTTTCTCTTGATGCCCACTGGGACTGTTAAAGGGCATTTTTTTTTTTTTTTTACAAAAACCTGTTGTAAAAATCCCAGGGATGGATCATAAACTTATTTTAAAATTCTTCCTTATGATAATTGTAATACAGGTATCAAATTTTAAATGAAATTTGCTATTTTTCCCCTTCCCTGTGTTGTATATTAAAACAGAGTACCTTGCTTCTCGTAAGTCCTGCTATAAATGGGGATGTCCTAAGATTCGGGTAATAAAAGTTTGCGGCAGACATAAGCAACTTTTATTTGTTTTTGATCTATTAGAATTCAGACTTTAAGGATGCTATCTTTGATTGTCTTCTTGCCATTATTGCTAAGATACAAGATGATGATAGAAAGGGCTCTTGTTTTTGTTGGTGTTTTCAACGCTCACCATAGGGAGTGGTTATATTCTGCGTCGCCTACTGATGGTCATGGCTTAAGAGCTTTGGAATTTGTTTCAGAGTTAAGCTGTGAGATAACAAGTGAAGCTACTCACAGGTCTGGTAACTGCTTGGACCTAAGTATACAATGACTCCCTTGGTATCATTACAAGGTTGGTACTCCAGTTGGAACGTCTGATCGTGCCTTAATTTCATTAGTAATTGTCGGCTTTGAATAGCAGGATGCTATAAGCCCAGGGGCTCCCATAGAGAAAAATAACTCGGCAAGCAAAGGAAATAAGTAAACAGATAGAATAGTGTGGCCGAGTGTACCCTCAAGAAAGAGAACTCTACCCAAGACAGTGGAAGACCATGGTACAGAGGCTATGGAACTAACCAAGACTAGAGAACAAGGGTTTGATTTTGGGTCTCCCATATACATGCTGAGTCTGTGCATTACTCATTGGTAATTTTGTTATATGCAATTTACTTAGCCTTTAACAGGAATGTTCTTGGAGACCTCACAGCTCATTATTCTCATAAAGGTATTTACCTTTAAGATTAGCCACCATTTTCCCCCACCAGTACCAGCTATCACAGTATCACTATATCCTGGCATCAGGAAAAAACATGGATAGCTGGGACAGCCAGCACTTTTGTCCTATGCAATAAAGCATTTTGATTTGGGCCTTCAGTGCGTTTACAGAACCTTTTCTCTTTTGTAACATAATTGAATAATCCTTTAATTTTTGGTGACTATGGTTGGTCATCTTTTTTTCTAAGTTTACCAAGAAACTGTTAACTCACATTTGATTAGATTGTTACTTTATTAAATTTTCATTTCATTTCACTAAGCCATATCTGACAACAATTTTTTACTTTTAGGATGACTGTGTGATGGGAGAATGGGGACCATGGTCTCCTTGCACACATTCTTGTGGCCAAGCTTTACAGCAACGTTCTAGAACCATTATAGTTTCTCCAAGAAATGGAGGTATCCCGTGTGGAGATCGCCTTGAACGCCGCTACTGCACACTTCCACCTTGCCAGCCTATTAGGTATTTATTGTACTATTTTGTTTTAAATCAGCTTTGTGTTCATGGATAAGCAACCAACAATTGTCCTATCTTTTCTGTATATACCGTAGATTTAATATAATAACGTGCTTCAGATATTTATCATCACATTGTAGTCTTTTAGATCTACTGTATATATAATTACAGTATATTTTTTTTCTAAGATAAAAAATAATCTTTTAGGGCTTTTCGTTTAATTTTACGGAACTTTGCCTTTTTTTGCCCAAGGATCAAATCAGTGGACACTGCACTTAATTTTAAAATTTGTTATTAGGAGTAGCATCATCAAAAGTAGTCTTATCAATTTTTTTTTATTTTTTACTATGCCCTTTCTTTCATAACTCTTGGATCCAAAGTATTCATGATGTACATATGTCAGAAATTATAAATCAAATATAAGCTATAGTGCGTTATATAAGCTTTAGTGTGTACTGTACAATATTTATTTCCTAATTTTTTAAAATTGAAGACAGCTGAAAAGAGCGTACAGCATGCTGAACCTTTTTAATATTGACTAGTAATATTAGCAAAAATATCAAGAGAATATTCAAATGCAAAGAAGGGTTTTTCAAGTTTTTTTTTTTAATGTATCAAGTGTGAAGCTGTTAGAGATGCCAATTTTCTTTTTTTATATTCATTTATGCTTTTGTTTTTATTCTATATCACATCATATAAGGTTTCATGTACAGTACAGTAAAATGAAGTGAATTTGTTAATTGTATAATTGCATGTTACTATATTAATAATGGCATGGTAATATTTCTTTTATATTAGTTTATTGTTTAGATTTTCTTGTTAATGCTTTTAGGTTTAGTAAAAAAAGAAAAAAAAGCTTTGCTTATTATTTATTGTTAGTGCTGTTTACATGTCTTAGAGGCTTCTTATTCTTGGGTTTCAACGTTAGCTAATTTTTGCAGGTCTAATAGCTGGGGTATTCAGTATAAGAGATCTTGGAGAAATCCTGATGATTACTGAAGATGAAATCAAGTAAGTTGTAGAATGATCCAGATGAGGATGATTAATATTTTCTTGCTTAAAAAATCTGGGGAATTTGATTTAGTTAAATTACTTGCATTGTTCACTAGCTTTGCTGTCTTACAAGTACTTATCTGATAAATTCCTATCTCCCTTTTGAATGCCACTGAATGACTGAATGAATGCTTCAGGCTAGAGAGACTACTAGTTGCTACCCAATTTTTCTCCATATACCTGTTCATCAGTCTTTACCTAAATTTATAGTATGCAGAGTGATAGTACATACTCAAGCTATATTTAACAAAGGTTTCTGTAATTTTCAAAAAAAATGTATATGACAATTATAATACAGTATTACATTTCCCAAATCAAGTAGGCTTCGCTGATTTGAACAACGTAAGGCATTGTCTGAAAACAATATTTAAAACTAAGAAATAGGCTAAGTTTGTAATATTACATAAAGATAGAATGCTTTAAAATTATTCATACTAATTGACCTATTCTAGGAGTATAACACAAAGAAATGTTCATAGTACTTCCGGTATTATGCATTTGCTTATCAAGGTTAATATCATCCATGTGAACACCGACAGATTTTAGCTTATTGTGCATGTTGGGCATTTTAAATACTTATGCTAAAATTAACTGCATGGCAGCGGTAGTCACAAACTCGCAAAAACAAATAAATTTGTGGCAAGTGTATCAAAGAAGTAATTGTATCAAGGGATCTTTAATATTCAATAACCCCTGTCAGTTGAATGCGTCTAAAGATTTAATGAGATTGAAAAACGCAAACCAGACAATAGCAAGGTTAAGTAAAATTTGGAAATCAAATCGCCTGAAATTACATATAAAAGTCAGGTTATATATGTTTAATGAGATCTGTTTTTCTGTAAGGACATGATTCGGGGAATGACAATGAAACAAGATCCAACAGATTTTGTACTTTTGAGAACAAAGCCCTCAGAATATAGAGTTAAAATAGGACAGGACAGGATTAGAAATGAACCCAAGATATTACTTGTGCCATGTGTGGGAGAGATCCTGGAGGGGTAGATGGAGATGGTTTGGGTATGCCCTTTGCACTTCCCAAAAGATTAGTTAACCAAGCTTCCATCTGGGCTCCACAAGGCACTAGAAGAGTTGGAAGACCCAGGCCTACAGGGTTGAGGACTATGAAGTGTGAAGTAGATGGTGAATGGAGAAGTATGAAATTGAAAGCTCAAGATAGAGACAAATGGCAAAATTTAACTGAGGCCCTTGCATTAGTAGGTGTAGGAGATGATGATGAAAGATTTACTTAGTAATTAGTAAACTCATATGAAATTAAGACTTCTGCCATGCTTGCTAGCTTCTAACTACCATGCTTGTTGTTTTGTGCATGCAAAATATTTGTACTTATAATTGCTTTGCATTCCTATCACATTTAGTTTGCATTTTAATCTGTGGCAAACAATTTTTTGTTGTCTATTTCAGATTCATTTTCACATTTGAAAGAATGATATGGATATTGAGATAAATCTCTATGCCATTATGCATTGTCCATGATTTTTTTTTTAAGGGATCTCAACTGGCATTTAATTTACTTTTTAATACTACAGTACTTCATTATCATAATTAATTTTTTATGCCATCAATGCAGACTGTCTCAATTACTATACTGTATTTTACATTCCATGCTCTGGAGATGCCGACACATTGTGACTTGGACAAAATACTTTATACCCCAAAACAGGCAATATTTCAAAATTTCTTGCTTTAAATTTTGCAATTGCCTTGTATTTAATATAAATTACCTTAAGATAATTTATGTATCCCTGAATCCTCAAAACCTGCCAAAATTTCAACCACAATGGCAACACTACTGACTGAAACAGATCTTTTCTGGGCTCAACCTGTGCCACCCAGTGAAATGCTTCTTAAGCACCATTTCTAAGGTATATAACATCCCTTTATTCGCTTTGACAATTGGCATTACTGAACTGTTAACAGCCTGGTAATTTTACATTTCCATTTTCCTTTTAGCCCAGAGAAACTTAATTCTTCAGGAGTTTGATAGTTTGTGTTTAACACCAGTGACCCTAGTGATTTTTATTTGATATCCTTGTGTGGATATTCAGTGATGTGTAATTTTTTGTGCAACACTGCTGAAAAAAAATTTTCTACATAGAATCATTCTGCAATCACCCCTTCAATTGTCAGATCTTTGATTTGCTTCCTATGGTACTCATGTTGAGATCTACAGGTATAGCAATGACTGCTCTTGTTGAACACCTTGGACAATCTCAAAGCCTCCATAGGTAAATTGTCATTGCTTAATGTTTACATTCCCTGTACTTTGCACTCTCAGATCTTCAGTATTAGGTCATAGTTTGCACGATCACCAGCCATTCTGCGCTCGGTTGCTTGTTCTGGGTTAAAAAGTGCTTTCACTATTCCAACTTCTTATTTATCATTTTTTAATGGATTTGTATCTTCATCCCTTGTGGTTGCTAATCCTTTTTGGCTACTCGCCCTGGTTTTTTACCCTAGTGAGCATAGGTCTATTTCTTGAAATTAGGTATTTAGAGAAGGTCATGTCAATTAAAGTTTGCCTTCCCTAAGATATCTAATAATCTTATTGAATCTCTTTCAGCAAGTCCTTGTTAATCCTGTAACAGTGCCAGAGAACTCTTAGGTACGGGTGTGTGGGGTAGGCTCTGGTTTAGTACAGGTAGGCATCTTAGGTTTGTAAGGGGCGGGTTGCCTTGGAATGTGACTTTTGCTTATGTAAATTATCGTAAAGTTAGATCCAGGGGTGCGGAGCTGTTCTGTCATGGGAGGGGATTTTCCGTCCCTCTCCTTTTAACAAGGATCTTGGTGTTGGGTCTCAGGATGCCCAAGCCTACCGTTAGTCCTTCTCTGGCTATCTTCTTAGACCTCTCCTTTGATGCTTCTCAGGAAGGTTCTTTGATGTTTCTCAGGAAGGTTCTCCTTCAGTCGCACTTTCCTACATGTTTTCTTTGCCATTAGTTTGAGGTTGGGGGGCTGTGAGGGCTCTTCTTTTCCTAAAATCAATTTTCCTGACTGCCAATTTAAGGCAAACTCTTTGCCTTTAAACTTGTTTGTTCTTGAGGTTTTTCCACTCCAGTTTCAGTGTCTTAGGTCTCTTCTTAGGTGACAATCCTCCGGTTCTTTGTCTGTCCTGGCAACTTGGAACACCAGTTTTCATTGCTTCCAAGGACTTTGTCCCTAATAGTTGCACTCTGGATGTCTTTGCCTGTTTTGGAGGGTTTTTTGTTTTTTTTTGTTTTTTTTTGCCTGGTCTCCCTTCTTGAGAAATCTCCTCTTGCAGAAAGATTCTTTGCACTTTGTTTGTTGAACAGGATTTCAGTTACTTGGAGAGGGAATAATCCTACGGTTCATATCTCCAGGCTCATCTGGTCTGCTTGCCAGCAGAGTTGTGTTGGTCTAGTGGAGGTTTTTGCTTTTCCGAAATTTTTTTTTTTTTTTTTTCTAGAAAGCATTGCCTTTCTTTGTTTCTGGAGTAGTGTGTCTAGTGGGCTATTTCGTTTTATCTGTTGTCAGGGACTCCTTCCTCGACTTCTTGACCTTCCCACTCTAGTTGTCTGTCTCCAGATGATCATTCAACATGTGAACAGTTCTCTAGTGTGATTCAGACAGAGTTCAAAACTCGAGAGTTGTGATGAGGTTGAGCATCGTCCGCTGAGTGGGAAGCCGCAATTTGAATGATCCCTTTCTATTTAGCATTGAGCTTGTTCCCTCATGGACTCGTCCTTGAGTGGAGGATGACATTAGAGGGAGTTTTTTTTTTTTTTTTTTTTCCCCGCTTCCTGAGTTGAGGGATCCTCTTTCTTGGTTCAGGGATTCTTTCCATGATGGGACAGGTCTCATTACTGTCCCTACAGACCTCTTCTTTTGATTAGACCCCTTGTACCTGGGAGTTTTTCCGAGTTCCAAGGGAATTTTGGTCTGGTGGTCCTTGGAGAGAGATGGAATATTTCTGGGAACTTCATCTTCTTGTGTGTGACATTTTAGTGGATCTTTACAGTTTCCCTTGTTCTTGAGCCGCCCCATTAGTGTCGAAGTCTCGGTGGGGCCCCACTTTTGCCTTTCCTCTGTGACATTTTAGTGGATCTTTACAGTTTCCCTTGTTCTTGAGCCGCCCCATCAGTGTCGAAGTCTCGGTGGGGCCCCACTTTTGCCTTTCCTCTGGTCACTTTGTGGAAGGCCATCTAGTATGCAGTAGGATATCTTGTCTCTGCCCCTTTTTGGATTCGAAGGGGCAATTTTCCGTCTTCTTTGAACCTCCAATTCGTCTGTTAGAGCAGAGCAGTCTGCTTTGCTAAGCCATTTTTCTTGTTCCTCCAAGGTCTCCTTGTACCACCATTATCTTGCCTGGAGAATGTCAGAAAGGTTTCTTGTCCTAAGTCTCTGATAGTTGGCTCTAGCCAGACATGTCCCCTTGCCAAGTGTTAAACAATCATGGTCAGTCTTCTCACATTGGTTCCAGGCTTGAGGTCTTTCAAGTTCTTGGCTTTCTTTGGCCAAGATATAGATTTTTTATCTCCTTGTCCTCCTCTTATCTGCTTCTCCTTTGGTTAGGTGAGAATCCTAAATTTTTCTGCTTCTCCTGTCCTCAGGAATCTTGTGAGGTCTCTTATATAATTGGTTTCCATGACCTGTGCCCTTGGAATCCATTTACAATCCCTTCCACTCTATTCCTGTCTCGATTCCAGTCGACTGAACTAGTATTCTCCCTCTGGGTCTGACTTGTCTCTTCATGCCCTCTCCACTCTACTGTCAGTCTCCTCGTGGGAGCAGGTTGCACTGTTTTGCTTTGTCCATTTTCGAGCTCCAGTGGGAGACGTTGTCTCCTGACTTGATCGCCTAAAGGAAGTCTAGGTGGACAATCTTGGCTCTTGAGTCCTCTTTTAGCAAGATTGCACTTCCGGGCTTCACTAGCATGTGTCATGAAGTTTTGAGCTTCAGATGCTTTTCTGCTGCATAGCTAGTTGGGGACAGGACCTGATTTACCATGTCTTCTGGAAATTCTCTTGAAGACCAAGGTATTTTCACTTCTCTTCCCTGGGTATACCCATTAATGTCCCTGTCTTTGTTTGTGGCAGGATGGAGTTCATTTGTTGCCTTGTTCTGCGGGGACTTCTCTCTCTCCAAGATGTCTGAGTTTTGTATGTATCTCCTCTGAAAATCTTGAGTCCATTCTCCAAGAACATTTTTCTGTATTCCTTCTGGGCAACTTAGTTTCTTGGACTGTGGGTAACATGAAGGTCGTGCACCAAGAGCCCCAAACCTTTGGGGCGGATACTTGGCTTGCTGGTTTTTGGTGACCTTACTTTTTGAGCCTGTCGGCGATGGCAGAACAGGTGGTCAGACATGCAACTTGGTCGTCACCTTCCTCCATTGGGTAGAGGTTGTCTCTTTATCTGTACAGTGTTCAGCTCACATTAGGAGGCCACAGTCTTGGGATTGATTGGTTGGGTTTTGTATGGCATAGCCTGGGTATGGGCTGGTCATGATGGGTTAGTTGAAAGCCCTGTTAACTATTTGTCCTTCAATTTTCATAGTGTTTTCTGTGCCGCTTCAGTTGCATGCTAGTTGATGTCCTGCCACTAACACTAAGCAACTGTGTCGCCAATTACTTTCCTCCTTGCCTATCAATATCGGCCACACACGAAAGACACGCAGTAATTAATAGGGCTCATCTTTGTGTTGGTGCCATTGGGCTGCATTGTGATACCCAGTTTTCACCTAACACTGGACATGTCTGTCAGTCCAGCCACTTATTCCTTGTAAATGAGCTGCCCCCTATTTTATGCCCTTACCATCTCGGTATCAACCACTCACGAGAGAGAGTTGGTATTAAGTAATGTTAGTAATGTACTGGTGCTGGCATAAGTGGGCTGCTTCATGTGATACTAAACCAGTTGGACTATCAGGCACTCTCTCTTCATAACAGTCACCTTTTACCTGTAACCCCATCTTTTTTGTGCCAATTCCCCTTAGGGTTAGGTACCTTTAGGTGGCGTAGTTGTTGGTTTAACACCCCCCCCCCTCGGTTACCTGACAATGTAACAGTCGGTCTTTCTAGGCACACTGAATCGTTAGCTACTCAACTCTTGGTGCCAAACATGAGGGATGGGGGCTGTCGGAAGCATTGGTTCTTTTGTGGGCTTCACGAGACTAGTTGATTGTCCTGTTGCTGCTCTGCTGGGTCTATTCCTGTCAGGTGGGTGCGTGACAAGAGTTTAGACATATTTTGGCATTCACATCTTGGGTCCTAGGCACCAATTAATGCAGCTACTTTCTTCATGGTTTCCGACACAAGGTATACGGATGGCAGCCAGTAGCACTGGTTTTTTTTGTGGGCTTCATTAGGGCGTGTTGTTACATCCTCACTGTTTGCTTAACTAAAGACCAGGCAAGAACTTGAACATTTCTCCTTGGTCCGAGTCGCTAATTGCTACCTTTCCATGCCTCTTCCTCTGGGTGTTAGGCACATGCCATGGGGATACTTGGTTACTTCCTCCCTGGTGAACACCTAGCATGGTATTGGGGGTTATTGTCACACCTGACAATAGTCTTGTCGGCCTGATCTTGGCATTACTTCCTTAGGACTGAGTATTCAGTTTTGGAACGAAATGTTCATTCTATGAAATTACAGGAAGGTTCTCCTTGAGCGGCCTCTTCAGTCGCACTTTCCTACATGTTTTCTTTGCCAGTAGTTTGAGGTTGGGGGGCTGTGAGGGCTCTTCTTTTCCTAAAGCCAATTTTCTTGACTGCCAATTTAAGGCAAACTCTTTGCCTTTAAACTTGTTTGTTCTTGAGGTTTTTCCACTCCAGTTTCAGTGTGTCTTAGGTCTCTTCTTAGGTGACAATCCTCCGGTTCTGTCTGTCCTGGCAACTTGGAACACCAGTTTTCATTGCTTCCAAGGACTTTGTCCCTAATAGTTGCACTCTGGATGACTTTGCCTGTTTTGGAGGGGGAAGGAGATCGCCTGGCTTTTTTTTTTTGTTCTGTCTTCTTGCGAAATCTCCTCTTGCAGAAAGATTCTTAGTGCTTTGTTTGTTGAACAGGATTTCAGTAATTCGGAGAGGGAATAATCCTAGGGTTTATATCTCCTGGCTCATTTGGTCTGCTTGCCAGCAGAGGTGTGTTGGTCTAGTGGGGGTTTTTGCTCTTCCTTTCCTTTTCATCTCTTCCGAAAGAAATTAGTTTTTTTTTTTTTTTTCTAGAAAGCATTGCCTTTCTTTGTTTCTGGAGTAGTGTCTCTATTGGGGTATTTCGTTTTATCTGTTGTCAGGAACTCCTTCCTCCCTGTGGAGGTCCCTCCTCAACCTCTTGACCTTCCCAATCTAATTGTCTGTCGAGATGATTTTCGATGATCATTCAACATATGAACGGTTCTCTGGTGTGATTCAGACAAAGTTCAAAACTCGAGAGTTGAGATGAGGTTAAGCGTCGTCCGCTGAGTGGGAAGCAGCAATTTGAGTGATCCCTTTCTATTTAGCATTGAGCTTGTTCCCTCATGGACTCATCCTTGAGTGGAGGATGACATTACAGGGAGAGTGGTTTTTTTTCCCCTCTTCCCGAGTTGTGGGATCCTCTTTCTTGGTTCAGGGACTTTTTCCATGATGGGACAGGTCTCATTACAGTCCCTCCAGACCTTTTCTTTTAATTAGACCCCTTGCACCTGGGAGTTTTTCTGAGTTCCAAGGGAATTTTGGTCTGGTGGTCCTTGGAGAGAGATGGAATATTTCTGGGAACTTGATCATCTTGTGTGTGACATTGAAGTGGATCTTTCCAGTTTCCCTTGTTCTTGAGCCACCCCATCAGTGTCGAACAGTCTCGGTGAGACCTGACTTTTGCCTTTCTTCTGGTCACTTCATGTGGGAGGCCATCTAATATGCAGTAGGATATCTTGTCTCTGCCCCATTTTTGATTCGAAGGAGCAATTTTCCGTCCTCTTGGAACCTATAATTAGTCTGTTAGAGCAGAGCAGTCTGTTTTGCTACGCCATTTTTCTTGTTCCTCCAAGGTCTCCTTGTACCTCCATCATCTTGCTTGGAGAATATCAGAAAGGTTTCTTGTCCTAAGTCTCTGATAGTTGCCTCTAGCCTGACATGTCCCCTTGCCAAGTGTTAAACAATCATGGTCGGTCTTCTCACATTTTTTCCAGGCTTGAGGTCTTTCAAGTTCTTGGCCTTCTTTGGCAAAGATATAGATTTTTTTCTCCTCGTCCTCCTCTTATCTGCTTCTCCTTTCTTTAAGTGAGAATCCTAAATTTTTCTGCTTCTCCTGTCCTCAGGAATCTTTTGATGACTTTATTTTGTAGCATTGGTTTCCATGACCTGTGCCCTTGGAATCCATTTACAATCCCTTCCGCTCTACTCCTGTCTCAAGATCAGTGGACTGAACTAGTATTCTCCCTCTGGGTCTGACTTGTCTCTTCATACTCTCTCCCTTCTACTGTCAGTCTCCTGGTGGGAACAGGTTGCACTGTTTTGCTTTGTCCATTTTCGAGCTCCAATGGGAGACGACGTCTCTTGACTTGATCGCCTGAAAGAAGTCTACGTGGACAATCTTGGCTCTGAGTCCTCTTTTAGCAAGATTGCACTTCCCGGCTTCACTGGCATGTGTCATGAGGTTTGAAGCTTCAGGCACTTTTCTGCTGCATAGCTAGTTGGGGACAGAACCTGATTTACCATGTCTTCTGGAAATTCTCTTGTAGCCCAAGGCATTTTCACTTCTCTTCCCTGGGTATACCCCTTGATGTCCCTGTCTTTGTTTGTGGCAGCATGGAGTTCACTTGTTGCCTTGTTCTGCGGGGGACTTCTCTCTCTCAAAGATGTCTTTGAGTTTTGTATGTATCTCCTCTGAAAATCTGGAGTCCATTCTCCAAGAGGATTTTTCTGTATTCCTTCTGGGCAACTTAGTTTCTTGGACTGTGGGTAACATGAAGGTTGTGCACTAAGAGCCGCAATCGTTCGGGGCGGATACTTGGCTTGCTGGTTTTTGGTGACCTTACTTTTTGAGCCTGTCGGCAACGGCAGGACAGGTGGTCAGACATGGAACTTGGTCACCACCTTCCTCTGTAGAGTGTTCGGCTCACATTAGGAGGCTACAGTCTTGGGATTGATTGGTTGGGCTTCGTATGGCATAGCCTGGGTATGGGTTGATCCATGATAGGTTAGTTAAAAGCCCTGTTAACTATTTGTCCTTCGATTTTCATAGCGTTTTCTGTGCCGCTTCAGTTGCCTGCTAGTTGATGTCCTGCCACTAACACTAAGCAACTGTTTTGCCAATTAGTTTCCTCCTTGCCTATCAATATCAGCCACCCACGAAAGACAGGCAGTAATTAATAGTGCTCATCTTTGTGTTGGTGCTATTGGGCTGCAATGTGATACCCAGTTTTCACCTAACACTGGACATGTCTGTCAGTCCAGCCACTCATTCCTTGTAAATGAGCTGCCCCATACTTTATGCCCTTACCATCTCGGTATCAACCACTCATGAGAGAGAGGTGGCATTAAGTAATGTTAGTAATGTACTGGTGCTGGCATAAGTGGGCTGCTTCGTGTGATACTAAACCAGTTGGACTGTCAGGCACTCGCTCTTCGTAACAGTCACCTTTTACCTGTACCCCATCTTCTTTGTGCCAATTCCCCTTAGGGTTAGGTACCTTTAGGTGGCGTAGTTGTTGGTTTAACACCCCCCCCCTCCCCACCGGTCACCTGACACTGTAACAGTCTGTCTTTCTAGGCACTCGCTCTAGACTGAATCGTTAACTACTCAACTCTTGGCGCCAAACATGAGGGATGGGGGCAGTCGGAAGCATTGGTTCTTTTGTGGGCTTCTCGAGACTAGTTGATTGTCCTGTTGCTGGATCTATTCCTGTCCGGTGGGTGCGTGAGAGGAGTTTAGACATATCTTGGCATTCACATCTCGGGTCCGAGGCACCAATTAATGCAGCTACTTTCTTAATGGTTTCAGACACAAGGTATACGCATGGCAGCCAGTAGCGCTGGTTTTTTTGTGGGCTTCATTAGGGCGTGTTGTTACATCCTCACTGTTTGCTTAACTAAAAACCAGGCAAGAACTTTAACATTCCTCCTTGGTCCGAGTTGCTAATCGCTACCTTTCCATGCCTCTTCCTCTGGGTGTTAGGCACATGCCATGGGGATACTTGGTTACTTCCTCCCTGGTGAACACCTAGCATGGTATTGGGGGTTATTGTCACACCTGACAATAGTCTTGTCAGCCTGATCTTGGCATTTCTTCCTTAGGACTGAGTATTCAGTTTTGGAACGAATTTTTCATTCTATAAAATTACAGAGCATTCCTACAAAGAATCAAATTTGATTTAGTCCAATTCCACTTTTAAATTAGAGAACTTTTCACGGTTTGCTTTTTTCACTGCACAGTCATATGAATTACATGTATATATAGTAGAGGTTGGAAATTGATTGAATATGTTGTAATAATACAGTATTTGTTTCATTGTAAAGTACTAAATTATTATTTTACTTTAAATAACCAGGCATAATGTCTCATGTCTTTTCCTTTACAGGGGTTGAGGAAAATACTGTTGTCTCTGTTGCCCAAGACTGGTGTGATCAGCTGGTTTAATAGAACTGCTTGGCAAGGGACTTAGTTAAAATGGAAGATTACCTGCCACTACATCTTGTAATGGAAGAATAGTTTTTCTTTCTATAATCAATTTAGTGTCAAAAGTAGATCTTTCTCAGCAAAGCTCAAAAATTACTATTTCCTAGTTCTCATATAAAGTTCTAGTCTGCAGCTAGTGTGTGCTTTTGCTTTTCAATAAACTACTGATATTGTCAATTATATCCTTTGTTAAAATGTATTGCATAAGTGACAGTATCAAGTTTCAACACATTTTGCCATAAAATATAGGCCAGAACATGTACATACATTATAACTCATTATAAACTATAGAAAGTTCTGTTAATATGTAAAGTAAATGTTTTTATTTTTAGAGTAAACTTCTTGCGCTCCATATAGTTTGAAATTTTACTTTAATTCTTTCAAATTCAAACATTCAATTCTATTCACAACGGAGTGAGAGAAGTTTATTGTGTTCAGTTACTGGATGGACATTCCAGTTATATTATCCATTATCAATGATTCATGATTTTGAAATCTGTCAATTTTCCTAAAAGCTTGTCAATTGTAAAAGAAAGTTTAATGTTTGTCATGTGGGCGAAAAATATTTTACCACTACTTGTTAGAAAATTGGATCAAATTTCAAGATCTTGAACATAAAGTAAATGAGTTTACTTACAAAGCATAATGGTGGAACAAATAATATATACAGTACTATACTCTGGCATGTCATATAAAAAAAAATTATATTTGTTTGTTTACATATGTAATGTATAAAGCAGGCAAATTTTCATTACAAGCAATTGAATAAGTATAACAAGCCATTATATGTGAATACTTAACAAATAGGTTTTTGACACACTGAGACTAGTACAATGGTCATGGTCCCTACCTCCAAGCCCCAGTTAGGTCATGCGAGTCCACCAGTCAGTCATTGTATATATGTGTATAAACATATTCTGAAACCCATGATTAATATGTGCATAATAAATACAAACTCAGCAGAGACCAACATGTTTATAGAATGTTACACAATGACACCCCTTTAAACCCTTCCATTTATCAATACCAATTTTAGCTAGATTAATGGAGGGGTGAATCCATTTAGTCTTTAATAGAAGGGATTAGATAAATCTACAGGCTGTTCCAAAAATATACAGACTAGAAATTTTTAGTTAATTCATGAATTAATCTAGAAAGACCAATATTGTGTCTGCTAAAGAATCGCAAAGAAAAATAATTTTGCTTATCTACTATTCGAACTTACAGTAGACTTTGCTATGGTTAATATAATTTATTAGGTCTGATAAAAGCCATAAGAATCTGTATTCTTAGTCATTCATATTTAAATAAACAGTTTAAAGGTAATTAAAATAAATGTAATGCAAAAATATACAAGTTACTGTACAAGTCAAACAAAATATGACCTGTGCTTTTTTAAAGCGTATGCAATATAATTTGCAATGGTTATCCAAGATGAATTAAAATATATATTCTTTTAGATCATGAAGTAATTTAGCGGCAATTCTTTTCTTTTCCTTAAAATGTCAACTTATCAGGAACAAAATTTATCAAGACCTTACAAGTCCATAGCAAATCAGTCTCAAGGCTGTCTTGATTGATTGATTTTTGGAACATACCTGTGATTTGATGCATGTAACATAAGATAGATCATTTCTTGATAATGAAGTGATATTCATATTGTGCCTCGTATTAGAGGTCTGGAATGTTTATATTACAAATATTTGGAAATAATTTTTTTTTTTTCTACTAACAATAAAGTATAGAGAGTACCAGATTACTTGAAGGCTTTCTTTGAAAATATTTTTGTCAAGCTTTTACAAGTGCAAGTAATTTTACAAGCCTAAACTGACAGGCACATTGGTTCTTCATAAAACCATTAAGCTAAACCTCTCCATTTTTATGCTCATGAAAAATACAGTATAGCTGATATTGTATAAAGCATGATTTTGAAGTACAGTAATATGACTAAAGCACTGACTACTGTATATTACCATTTTGCATATGGAAAAGGATTTTCATTATACAAACAGATAAACATACAATAGTTTGTAAAATATAGCTAAAAGACCACAAATCTAAAATTCTCCTGGAGAAAGACTACACTGAGAAGAGTTGAAGTATACAAGGAATCTCGAACAATAAAAAATGAATTTGAGACATTAATAAAATGCATTTCTTTCAATTCTGTACTGCTAGGTATTAAGAATTAGGCTTCCTAAAGGTTGCTAACGGGACTTTGAGAACAATAATTATTGCATTTACTATGAACACACTGTAGTGTCTTGACTGCCTGATAGGTGGAATGACAAAGTGTTTCTAGGTCAGTTTAAAAAATTATCATCTTTTGACAGAAAACTTACACAAACACCCCTACCAGGTACATAGCACAAGGTAGATTCAAGCAGAGATAAAAGATAAATCTAAATTTGTCTCAATTTCTTATTCAAGAAAAGTAACACTTCAATTATTACCAAACTCCAGCTTCACACTACACACATTTATTTGCTATTACTGTACTATGAATACCAATCATAATTTTACATGCATCACTATACCACAGTAATGAGCTATACTGAATTTAGCATGATCAAGAGAGTTGACTGTAGATTTAAATTTAATTATTTTTTCATATAAAGGTATCCAATCAATGATATACTGTTTAGGGATTGTGAAATTTTTAACACAGATTTGTAGAGATCTGTCATATCTGCAGTGGAATAAACATAATTTGTAAAGATTTGCTTTTTACTTTAATGGTTTAGAGTGTTTTTATAGAACATCTTAACTTTCTTATCATTTCCAATAACCTAATATTAATGTGTATTTACAAAACAATACTACTCTCAACACTTGTTATATTTACTTGTAGTAATTGACAAAACATGGAATACTAAGGATTTTGTTTTCAGCAGAATATCCACTCAAAATTTGAAAATATAATTGCACATATCTACATTTTAATCATAGTACAAGCATGAAACTGCATGAAGACATGTTGATTGCTTCATTATAAAAATACACACTAAGTACCCTGTTACTTTACTGGAATTAGGAATTACTCCAAGTTATTTGTTAAATTTGGATGCATGTGTGTCCTGAAGTAAGTATTAATATTATCACTAAAATGGTTAAGTATGAATACTTATCATACCCTAGTAGCGCATCTTCAAAATATATTACTGTAAGGTGATATCGTGTATTCTGTAAATACTATTAATACAGTAGTATATGGAGGATAGCATTCTATGAATTATGAATTGGGTTTGCTAAAACAAGAGAGAAATGGCGTCACCACTAGTAATTCAATCAGAAAATTAACATGTATAAACTATTTTAATTCTGATACTATGCATTTAATTTATCTTTAAAGCATTCATGAGGTAAAACACACAAATTTAATAGACATTAATTTAAACGTAACAGGCTAACAGACATTGAAAAGTTATTTTTCTGGTGATCCCTTGTATCTCTCATGATTACAGTAGATGATTTTGTAAATTTACTCATCTGAATGATAGTTTAATTCTTGTAAAAAACATATCTGACCATATCAAAATAAAGAACTGTATCTTTATAATGTAAATTTGATTTACAGGTAACAATGAAATTGCACATGATCTACAAAATGATTATAGAATTTAACTAATGAAATGAATGAGTATATCAGAAAAGAATTTCAATAAATAAAGCATTACTTTTGTTACTGGAGCAACTAAGAAATTCAACAATTCTGTTGATTTTTATTACCATGAATTATTAACAATTTAAGCATACAGTATTACCAAGTTAGATCAACACATCGGGCAAGGTCCGAAGAGTTGGTCTTACAGATTATATTCATTATAAATTTCTTCAAAACTTAATTGCCGAATTAAAATTAACAATTCTTAAATCAAATTACCTAAATAATTTGAAGATCAATAATCCGTGGCGATGAAAATTACATAATTGGTAACTATATTGTGTGGGACTGAATAAGAGATGCGAGTAAAATAACTCGACTGGTATTGTGCCATAAGTAAAGGATTCATTAATCTTATTCAGTATTACGCTCTACATCACAAAGTTTGGGCTTTAATGATGCTGATTAACCACTTATGGAAATGTAAATAATCCCATCATTATGATAAACGAAACTTGGTTATTTGTCTACATTATTTTATATGATTCTAACTTCAGCAGTGGTCCAACTAATTTGATTCAACTTCATATAAATGAAGAAATGAAAAACATTAATATTTTTTTGGTAGGGTTTCATTTTCTATTTACAACAGTGCCGATTGTTCTATGCCAACAAGCACTGTTACACCTTCTGTACGATTGTATTATTAATTTATTGCAAGATAAGACGCATATGCATGTTGATTTGAACCCATGAATATAAATTGCACAGTACAACATCATATGATTTCTATTGCATGATGCTTGTGAAGCTCATGGTTCCTTTCATATGGCCTATCAAACAAAATATATTCCTACGATAAAATTTAAAATTTCAATACTTGCTTAAAATTCTTTTGATTGATTTAAATTTTTTGGCATCCTGACATCAGAGGTCATTGACACCTATATCATTATTATAAATAAAGAATAAAGAAATAAAAAATTTAAAACATAAAAGAAAAAATTTCATTATAAAATCTAAATAGCTTTATGAAGACCTTCATCCGAAATAAAGCTAAAAATGCCACTAGCATAGTACAACACATCGTGTCAAAGAATCTTGGAAAGGATGAACCTGCCATCCTTACCTCAAGCCTCAAATCCATATCCACTTCTTTCCGTACAAAAAGCGGGGCATTCAGTCAACAAATGCCTCACTGTCAAGGGTGTCAAACAGTCATCGCAATATGGTTGGTGTTGGCCAGTTAGCAGAAACTCCTATGTCGTATGAGTGTGACCAATGCGGAGAAACACAAAAAGTAGTCTACCCCTTTCATGGCATTACGTTATACTTGCAAGTGGGTATAACATTCCTCATTTCTCTCATTTTATTTTCAACTAAAATATCATAATGCTGTTGCCAATTAATATTTATCAAACTCTTAATGCTGGGTGAACAATTATCACAGGGAATGGATACCTTCTTGGTAGCAACAGCTGCAGCATTCTTTACCAGTAAATCTGCCTTCTCATTTCCAGACACACTTACGTGTGCCAGATCATAGCATAATCAAACTGTTAACCTCTCAGTCCAATAATAAAAAGCCATTCTAGAACCTTTAAAACTAAAGGATTATGGGAATTAAAAACTTCTAAAGCTTGAAGGACACTCCTTGCATTAAAAATGGTAAAATTACCCTTCTCCTCCAACGGTATTTTCTAGATAGCGGTTAATATGGAAGCTGTTAGAGGAAATGTACCTTGATAATTAAAAGCATTACTATATGCTCCAAATCCAATGGCAACATAAGATTTGGAGCCATCAGCATAAAAAAAAGTCTATTCCCTATGTTTTGCTCCATGTTCCATAAAGAGAGACCTCGCTTGTAAGTCAGTCATATTCTTTTTATCACCAATAAAATATTTACAAAAAGATATCTCTGGTAATTTCCATGGATGGGTCGATGATATCTTAAATGGAAGCACCTTACATCTAATAATATCAAGATTTTAATTATTGTTTCACCCGAAAACCATGAGGTTGAGGGGTTTTTGGGTGCAACTCAAAGTATGCTGAGTGCCTTACAAGACTAGCAGTCTGATGGGCAAAAGAATTTGGAAGTCTTTGCAAGCTAAACCAATACCGAACGATATAGAAGACTTTCGGTAAAGGTCTAAAGGTAACTACCCAGCATCAACAAGGAAGCTTGGGATAGGCAAAGTTCTAAAGGCTCTTGTGGCCAATCTGATACCAGTATGGTGTATAAAATGTAAAATCTTTACTTGACTTGGGGTAGGTGAGATTATATTTCTAAATCCACACTGGATAGGTGATAAAATACCTTTCTTTCTCCAGGTACCACACCAGTCTTGCATTGCCCATCTTCATGATCTTACATAAACATGTCATTGCAATTGGTAGATTGCTGCTAAAAACTTATCCTTACCAGGTTTTAAGTCTGCTAAAATAATGGCTGGTTCCCGAAGACTTGGATAACTATGATCATGCCATATTCTGTTAATAATGCGTAAAATAAAAAACCTATTAACAATTACATGTTTAATCATTGCATATGGAATTCCATCAGGTACAGGGGCTGTATCATTGCAATTAGCAAGTATGGATTCAAATTCCCTTTCAATAAAAAGAGCATTGTATGATTCCTCTTCTTCTGTTGCAAAATTTAGCCTTTTACATTCTTGAATGCTTTTATATTGGTGACCAAGAGCTGCTTCACACTTGCACAATACCTTGTAGAAATGATCAGCCAAGGCATTGCTAACCTCAGTTGCTCCAGTCACATACTGACCATTCACCTTCAACACTGGTGGTGGGTTGGGGATGAATTTTACTTTCTTCCACACAAAAGATGGTGGTGTTCTATTGTTGATGGAGGAAACAAAAGACATCTAAAACTGGCGCCTACCTTCTTTCATGGTGCAACGGAACTGTGCTCTACATTTTTCATATATCATCAAATTCTCTTCTGTACGCCGTCTACGCAATCAAGTCAGATTTTCTTGCAGTTCTGTGGAGGGCAGTTAGTTAGAAACCATAGAGGACTAGTCGCCGTTTATATAACACAGTGGTTTTAGGAATTGAATTGACTCTATTCAGTAAGTCTATGGTATCGTCAACACTTTCGAACTGTTCTGGATTCCCTTCAAATTCGTTTAGCTCCCAAAATCCATTCCATTCCGCCTATACAAGGTTCCATCATGACGATATATGTAAAGGTGGACCATTATTGGAGTTTATAATGACTGGTGCATGATCACTAGTATGCCAATCATCTAATGTTCTCCAATCAAAATCGAGAAGATAGTTAGTGCATGCAATTGATAGGTAAATGCATAACAAGGTACCTGTCTGAAGATGTGTGCGAGCTCTCCTGTACCAAGGAATTCTACATCTTCATTCCCCACAACTGATGATATCATATTGCCCCTTTTATTTGCTAAAACATTGCCCCCATAAAGGATGTCTACTATTCAAATCTTCTAGTAAGAGAAAAGGTTGAGGGAGTTATTGAATCACCTCTACTAAATTATCATACGAAATATTATTTGGGAGCAAGTAAAGAGAGCAGATTGCATATTTTCTCCCTATATCTATTTGTACAACCACTGCCTACAAAGGGGTACAGATGAACAAAGATATTTGGGGAACATCTCGACGAACATATATAAGACTTCCGCTATGGCTCCCTGCTTGATGATCATATGGTGTCCTATAGCTAACATACTCTCGAGGACAAGGAGTATTAGCATCGAGCTTGCTCTCCTGTATACAAACAATTATAGGGGAGTGCTCATGAATGAGGAGCTCAAGTTCTTCATATTTCAGCCTTAAACCCTGACAATTCCATTGAAAAAAAAAAGACAAATTTGGAGATAATTTGTATTTTTCTCTAACTAATACAAATTCTAGTTATTTATGTGGACTATCTTTCAGCGAAGCTGGAAGATAGCCATTAGACTGAAAGTGCGAGTGGACAACCCTGCCTAATCACTTGAGTGGGTAGGCTGGAGGTGGGGGGAGGGTACCCAGTAGCCTCTATGTACTGTACAGTATACTCTCATGGCCGTGAGTTACGTCACTTTTTGATTGCAGGCAAGATTTCTGGGGGACAGGTGATGGTGAGCCAATTTATATAAATAACTATATGTTTGTACTATGGAAAAATACAAATTATCTCCAAATTTGTCATTTGTTCCATACTAACACACTTTACGTTATGCTGATGACTCACTTTTAGGAGGGTGGAAATCCTAATTCTGGCACGGACATTGACCTAGGTTTACCTAGTACAGTACAGTATATGATTGTGGTCTAGGGAAAACCTTGACACCTCACTAAACACACAAAGTTAGTATGATAGCAGCCTGAGCAATTCATTTGTCAAGAGAGGTATGTATGTCTCGTATGAACACATTCCAAGTTTATCTATAGGAAATCCACAAAGACGTTTCCAATTCCTTGCCTCGTGAGGAGCAATGGGGCCATAGACAGTATATAAATTTATGACTATACTAGGCTACACAAGGAAAGTGATAATTACATACAGAGGGACCCATGGCACTGTACCCCAAGGGAGGGGAAGATGAAGAAAGGAAAATGCAAGACATACTTTCATTCATCTCGGACTTAATCCGTGTAACCAATGCGCACAACCATCAGCTATTTGTACAACAAGGAGCCTGAGGTATTCTTAAACCACTTGTTGAGCCGCTACCACAGAACCAATAGTAAACATATCAATCTCCTGTGGGTCAAGTCTTTTAAATAGTACGCTGTAAACATATTCTGATATTTCCACATGCTCACCTGTAATACCTGCAACATGGAAAAGTTGCGTTTGAATGTCAGGGATGTACTGATGCCCCTGACAACATGTGCTCAGGGTTTTTGAGCCAAAGGAGGATCAGGGACTAGAGCTCTTTCAATCACTTGGCATTTCCAGGATGAAATAGTGTTCTTGGTGATCCTCCTATTAACCCTTCCGGAGCTAACAAAAATTGTTGCTAGTCACGGCCGTGTTGCTGCAGTGCATTTCAGATATCTCAAACTCCTAACTGGGCTCAGTAACAATTCTTCTGTATCATTAGTTACAGAACGTAGCCTCAATCTGAAAGGGCCTGAATCTAAGGTCCAGTAACCCCTGTTTTATAGTCTTAGCAATGAACTGAGCGTCACTTCCACCCTATCCCCTTGAATGGCTGATGTCATATAAGAGGCCATGTAGTTTACCGATTCTCTTTGCCAAGGCTAAAGTGAGGAGGAACACCGTCTTCAAAGTGAGGTTTTGGTCAGTTGCATGGCTTATGGTTCGTAGAGAAGTCCTTTCAAGAACCTTGAAACGCGAACCACGTTCTAGGAAGGAGGCCTGATCTCTGACTGAGGGCAAGTGATCTCATAACTCCATTAATAATAATAATAATATTATTATTATTATTATTATTATTATTATTACTGGCTAAGCTACAACCAGAGTTGGAAACGCAAGATGCTATAAGCCCAAGGGCTCCAACAGGGAAAAATAGCCCAGTGAAGAAAGGAAATAAGGAAATAAACAAACAATATGAGAAGTAACGAAAAATTAAAACAAAATATTTTAAAAACATTAACAACATTAAAACACATATTTGCTATACAAACTATAAAAGGACTTATGTAAGCGTGTTCAACATAAAACATTTGCGGGGAGTTTGAAATTTTGCTACTGATTCAACTACTCGATTAGGAAGATCATTCCACAACTTGGTCACAGCTGGAATAAAACTTCTAGAGTACGGTGTAGTATTGAGCCTCATGAAGGAGAAGGCCTGACTATTAGTATTAACTGTATACCTAGTATTACGAACAGGATGGAACTGTCGGGAAAGATCTGAATGTAAAGGATGGTCATTATTATAAAAAATCTTATGCAACATGCATAATGAACTAATTGAACGAGTGTCAGAGATTAATATCTAGATCAGGAATACGAAATTTAACAGACCTTAAGTTCATGTCCAACAAATTAAGAGGAAAATCAGCAGCTGAAGAGTAAAGAAAGCTCCAACCAAGAGGAAACATCCACTACTTTCAGCTTAAAGGCGAGGCTCAGGGGTGATTGATTGATTGATTGATTGAAAGTTTTCTGGCATCCTGACATCTAAGGTCATTGACGCCGATAGCATTTATTATATATGAAAAATAAGAGAGAATTCAATTAAAACCATAAAAGTTAAGAAGTCATTACAATAGTTAAATAGTTTTCAGAAGACGAACTTCTGAAATAAATCTAAAAATTCCGCTCACATAGTAGGACACATGTCCAAGAATCTTGGCAAGGATGAACCTGCCATCCTCACCTCGAGCCTCAAACAAATATCTATTTCTAAAGTTAGTAAAATTAGGGCATTCGGTCAACAAATGCCTCACTGTTAAAGGTACTAAACAGTCCTCACAATACGGTTGGTGTTGGCCCTTCAGCAGAAAATCGTGTCAACTGTGTGTGACCAATACGGAGACGACAAAGACTCCCATTTTCGGGGTATCATGTCATACCTCCAAGGTGATATGATATTTGTTACTTCCCTCACTTTATTGCCATCTTGACTATCCCAGTGCTGTTGCCATTTATTACAAACCAATTTCTTGATGTAAGGTAGGAAATCATTACAGGGAATGGGATACCTCCTTGGTAGCAACTCGGATGCCGCATTCTTCACCAGTAAATCTGCCTTCTCGTTCCCAGACACAACTACATGTGCTGGAACCCAACAAAATCAAACTGTTATACCTCTCCGTCCAATAATAAAAAGCCATTCTAAAATCTTTAAAACTAGAGGGTTACTAGAATTAAAAACTTCTAAAGCTTGAAGAACACTCCTTGCATCACTAAAAATTGGAAAATTACCCTCCTTTTCCAAAGCTATTTTCTCAATAGCGGTTAGTATGCCATACAGTTCGGCAGTAAATATTGAAGTTGTTAGAGGAACTGCACCTCTACAATTAAAATCATTACTATGTACTCCAAATCCAACGCCAGCATCAGATTTGGAGCCATCAGTATATATAAAAGTCGATCCCCTATGTTCTTCATGTTCCATAAAAAGAAACCTGGATTCTAAGTCAGTCATATTCTTCTTAACTCCAATAAAGTATTTACAAAAAGATATGTCAGGTAATTTCCATGGAGGCGTTGATGATACCTTGAATGGAAGCACCTTAATTCTAATTATATCCAGATTGTTTAATAATTGTTTCACCCGAAACCCAAAAAGTTGAGGAGATTTTAGGTGCAACTCAAAGTAGGTTGAGTGCCTTACAAGGCTTGCAGTCTGAAAGGCTGAAGAATTAGGGAGTCTTGGCAATCTAAACCAATCCAAATAATAGAGGACTTTCGGTAAAGGTCTAGAGGCAACTCACCAGCATCCACAAGGAGACTTGTGATAGGTGAGGTTCTAAAGGCTCCTGTGAATGATCTTATACTAGCATGATGTATAGAATCTAATATTTTTAACCGGCTTGGGGTTGCTGAGGAGTATATTTCACATCCATAACTAATTTTGGAAAAAATCAAGGCCTTGTATAATTTTAAAATTGTATTGCGGTCTTCCCCCCTTGATGTATGGGAAAATACTTTTAAAAGATTCATAGCTTCAAGACGTTTAGCTTTTAATGCTTTTACGTGAGAAACCCATGTAAGCCTACAATCAAATATCAACCCTAAAAATTTAGCTTCACTTGCACATGGGATCCATTGACCTTTGATGTATATATCCGGGTCTGGATGTACTCCTCGGATAAAACAGAAATGGACAATTTTAGTTTTACTTGTCGAGAACTTAAATCCATTCATATCAGCCCAATGGATAATTTTATCAATAGTGTGTTGTATTTTTCTCTCAACCATTGCCATTCTAGTCCCAGAAAATGATATGGAGAGATCATCCACAAATAATGTTGCGAGAACATCCCGGGGAATGACTGAGGATATCCCATTAATTGCTAGTGCAAAAAGGGTTACACTCAGCACACTCCCCTGAGGAACTCCTCCTTCCTGGCATTTACTTTCTGATAGAGCTTCCCCAACTCTCATTTGGAAAACTCTATGTGAAAGAAATGACTGAATGAACAGTGGTAGCACTCCTCTTAATCCTAACTCATGGATTCTTTTAAGTGTACCGTATCTCCATGTGGTATCATATGCCTTTTCAAGATAAAAAAAAGACTGTCACATGGTGCTGTTTGGAAGCAAACGCTTCACAAATGGATGACTCAAGTCGTATCAGCACATCAGTCGTTGAGTGCATTTTTCTGAATCCACATTGAATGGGTGATAAAATACCCTTCTTTTCAAGGTACCACATCAGTCTTGCATTGACCATCTTCTCCATAATTTTACATAAACAAGATGTCAATGCAATAGGTCGGTAGTTTGCTGCTAAAAACTTGTCCTTACCGGGTTTTAAAAAGGCTAAAATAATGGCTAGTTCCCAAACACTTGGATAACTATGATTAGGCCATATTCTATTAATAATGCTTAAAATAAACAACTTTTTATTAAAATGTACATGTTTAATCATTGCGTATGGAATTCCATCGGGTCCAGGGGCTGTATCGTTGCAAGTGGAAAGTGCCGAATCATATTCTCTTTCAGTGAAAGGAGAATTATATGACTCTTCCCTTCCTCTTGCAAAATTTAAAATTTTCTTTTCTTCAATGCTCCTGTACTGGTGACCAGGAGCTGCTACACTCTTGCACAAAACATTTGAAAAATGGTCAGCCAGGGCATTGCTAACTTCAAATCCTTCAGTCACATACTGACCATTCACTTTCAACACTGGTGGTGGGTTTGGGGTGAATTTGCCTGCAATCTTTTTTACTTTCCTCCATACAGAAGATGGTGGTGTTCTACTATTAATGGAAGAAACAAAAGCCAGCCAAGATTGGCGTCTAGCTTCTTTCATGGCACGGTGGAACTGTGCTCTACACTTTTTGTACATTATCAAATTTTCATCCGTACGGCGTCTATGCAATCTAGTCAAGAGATTTTCTGGTGGCTCTGTGCAAGGCTGTTAATTCTGAAGACCACCACGGGACTGGTCGTCTTTTGAATAGTCCTGTGGTTTTGGGAATCAAAATGATTCCTGCTGTATGGAGTTCCATTCAGAAGGTCTATGGCATCATCAATACTTTCAAACTGATCTGCACTCCCTTCGATTTCACTTAGCTCACAAAATTTAACCCAGTCTGCCCTGTCAAGATTCCATCGTGGCGATATCTGTAAAGGCGGACCCTTGTTGGTGTTTATAATGATTGGTGCATGATCACTAGTATGCCAATCTTCTAATGTCCTCCAATCAAAATCAAGAAGGCAGTAGCTTGCAATTGAAAGGTCAATGCATGACAAGGTACCTGTCTGAACATGGAAGTGCGTGGGCTCTCCTGTATAAAGGAGTCCCACATCCTCATTCTCCACAATTAATGAAATAATATTGCCTCTTGTGTTTGCCAAAATATCACCCCATAAAGGATGTCTACCATTCAAATCTCTCAGTAAGAGAAATGGTTGAGGGAGTTGATGAATGACCTCTGCTAAATCATCATATAAAATATTACCATTTGGAGGCAAGTAGAGAGAGCATATTTTATATTTTCTTCCTATATCAATTTGTACAACCACTGCCTGCAGGGTTGTACATATAGACATAGGTATTTGGGGAACATCTCGACGAATGTACATGAGACTTCCACCATGGCTCCCTGCTTGATGATTATATGGTGTTCTATAGCCAACATACTCTCGAGGACTAGGAGTGTTAGTATCCAGCATACTTTTCTGTAGACATACAATTATGGGGAAATGTTCATGAATTAGGAGCTTAAGTTCTTCAAATTTTGCCCTTAAACCCTGACAGTTCCATTGCAAAATTGAGGAGAAAACTATGGATTATTTCGGGAAGACATCTTGGATGAGGTCTTCCCATTAGCAGTTTTTAATCTAACATTATTACCTGTAAGTTTCTTCAGAGATGGTCTTGTTATGTTGGGTTTTACGTTGGTGTTTTTCTTTGTATCCTTTTTATCTATTTGTTGAGGGGATGGTGGACCTCAACTTGAATTTCTGATTTATTTAAATTGTCTTCTGGTTGATCGGCAACATCAACAGACAAAACATCATATTTATTTGACGTCATAATTCTAGTATTTCTTATGGAAGGGGGTGAGAGAGATGGAGGTCTCTCTCTTTTACGATTAATAGGTTGCGAGTTACCAGGTCTTTGTACCTTCCCCACTACAGGTACACCTGATAACTTGGTGTCAGGTGGAATCTCCATTAAATCAGGCAAGGATATAGCCTGGGAGAGGTTAGTACTATCCTTTGTAATGGGGGAAAAAGGTTTGATAGTGATGGGCAATATTTTTTTGTTGATACTCAATGATAAATCTTTAGGAGGAGATGTTCTTGTCTTATGCAGCACTTTATCAATAGATGGTGAATTCCTTTTTCAAGAACTACCTACAGTAGTAGGTGGGTGAGATGATTCCCGAGGAACTTTTTCTCCTGTTTTTAATGTCTTTGCATAAGTATTAGATTTATTTAATAATCTCTTGGCATGCCCCACACTTACATGTTTAATAATTGATTTATTGAGGGCAGCCTCTTCAAACTTATAAAACTGGCAGCTCCTATCATTAGATTTATGATTAGAGTTGCTGTTTAAGCACCTTGCCTCAAGTGTACACTCCCCATGGTAAATATTGGAGCAAGTATTACAAATTTTTTCATTATTGCAAACTTTGGAAGGATGTCTAAATTTAAAGCAATTATAACATTGCAGTGGCTTCTGCTTAAAAGGTTGCACTCTGATCCTTTCATTTTCTATGTCTATGTGGAAAGGTACATCAGCATCCTGGAAAGTAAGAACAATCATTGATGTTCCAGGTACTTTACAGTATGTACTTTCCACACTGATAGTGGACACATAGCCAATATCTCATCTTCGGTAAATTCATATAGATCCCTATTGAAAACCACTCCCCTTCCATAGCTAAAGTTTAGATGGGGTTTGATGTCCAATTTTATATCATCATTTACTGTCTTCAAATTGGACAGTATAACAGACTGTGTGTATGACTTGGCCTTTATCAATTAACTTTTCTTCCCGAATCGAGATATATCTCCAGGTGCAATCGTACCTACCTTCCTCTGAAGAAATTTGCAGATCTTGAAATAATTTTCCGTACCTCCTATAGATTGAGCAAGCCACATTGGTTGTTTTGGCTTTCTTTGGGATGGCATATCTGCCTCTATATCTTTATCAGCCCAGTCTGCTGGTCTGTAGACATCCAGATCTTTAGGTGCCCCATCACACAGAGCACCCTTAACACTCATATTACCTACTTTAATATCAACAATGTTACGGCTTGCATTAAATGCTTCCTCATGACAATTAAATGATAACCAAGATTCCCGATTATCATTTTGAAGTTTCATTCTAATTTCTTTTATTAATCCGTAACACTCAAATATTTTATGTAGCACATCATAATTAGCTTCTAATGGGATTTGGGTAACGTGCAGGACATTCAGTTTTCCTGTGTTGCCCAAATTACCCTTTTTCCGAATGTTTAAAGAATAGTCCTTTTTAGTTCCTATGTCGTCAACGGAGTTTTCTTTAAATGAATTGCCAGAGGTCGTCAACAGTGCCGGGGGCGAGTCAGCATATCCAGGGAAGGTGGGGTCATTGTCACCAGAATCCATTAGAATAAAGAAATGAGAAGAGTGATTTTTTGAATAGTTTGATTTACCTGCTTGAGAACATTAAGGCATCACATGTTGGGAAGGAAATTTGCACTCTCCATTACCGGCACAGTGAGAGTATACTTCCCAGATGGTCCACTCCATACCCTACCTGAAGGATAGCATCAAAACAGATATAGAGGCACAGGTGTAAGCTGAACCCGCCTGTTAGGACTGAGACCAAGAAACTATGGAATCATCCTCCCCATATCTGTAATGACGGGCTTCCGGCCAAAAGCCGAGAGTCCTACCCCAAGCATTGGATCCCCCTGGATTCCGAAGACCCAACTCTTGAGAATATTTCCGCCAAAAAGGCCTAAACCATCTTCGGGATGTCTGAGATCATCCAATAATCTCACATATAGCTTTGAGCACAAACACCTCCCAACCGTGACATCTTTCCCATTCATCAAAGCAGGCAGCAATACCGGATGTAGAAACATCCGCCCAAGTGGCAATAACAGATGTAGGAACATCCATGCCATAAAGAAAAAAAAAATAAAAATAATAAACATACATATATATGTAAATATATACACATATACATATGGGAAATTTTACTCATAGGGTTGGGACAGCAACATGAAGGAAAGTTTATAATATAAGGAGAAGTTTGAAGCAATATAAAGAGGAAGAAAAAGATAAGAAAGAGAGACATTTAGATTCGAACTGGGATAGCAGTTTCCCCAAGTTCGAGAGCCCTCTTCCGTCACCAAGTTTCAGCACGGGAATAGAATGCCGTGCTGAAGCTCAATGACTTCATCACGGCATTCTCTATCAAGAGGGGGCTCAGGGGTGAACGATAGCCTTTAACTGCCCAGACTGAAAGGAGCTTTTCCTCCTGAAGGTATAGAAGGAACTTCGCTATTATGGGAATAGAGGTACTGAGAGGAGAGATATTCCTTCCACGTCACCAACCACAGAAGATTGTCCATTTTGTCTGGTACACTGAGGCTGAGGACATATAAGTATCTGAACATTTAGCTACTTGATATGAAAAGCCCTTCTGAGAGAGGAGACGCTGGATAGTCTTCAGGCGTTACGTCGAAGCGACTGCACGGTTCTGTGGAAGATGTATGCGTGTGGTTGTTTGAGTAGATCTAGACATGGAGGGAGTTCTCTTGGTAGATCTACTAGTAGATGCAGGAGGTTCAGGAACCACTCTGCATGATGCCATACTATCATCACTAGCCAAGCTACAACCCTAGTTGGAAAAGCAAGATGCTCCAATAGGGAAAAATAGCCCAGTGAGGAAAGGAAATAAGGAAATGAATAAATGATGAGAACAAATAACAATAAATCATACTAAGAACAATAACAACGTCAAAACAGATATATCCTATATAAACTATGAAAAGACTTATGTCAACCTGTTCAACATAAAAACATTTGCTGCCACTTTGAACTTTTGAAGTTCTACCGATTCAATCACCTGATTAGGAAGACAATTCCACAACTTGGTCACAGCTGGAATAAAACTTCCAGAATCCTGTGAAGTCTTGCCTCATGATGGAGAAGGCCTGGCTACAAGGAGCTACAAGGGTCATCATTAGAATTTTGGATACTCTGGTCTTGTTGATTGATTAGTTTGAGGTTTTCTGGCATCCCGACATATAAGGTCATTGATGCCGTGGTCTTGTTGAGCAATCTTCTCATTAGACAAAATGGGGGAAAGGCGTACACATCAATGTTGTCCCACCGTTGTTGAAATGCATCTTGCCATAGACCCTGAGTCCACGACTGGAGATCAGTACAGCGGAAGTTTTTTGTTCAGAGATGTTGCGAACAGGTCTCCGGTCAGGGAACCCCACAAAGTCAGGACTTTGTTGGCTATCAGAGGATGCAAAGACCATTCAAAGCCTACTATCTGAGTCGTTCTGCTCAGATTGTCCGCGAGCACATGCCTCCAGCCTGGAATGAAGCGAGCTGACAGGGAGACACTATTCTTCTGACCATCTGAGAATCTCTACTGCAAGATGGCATAGAGGCTGCGAAAAGGTACTGCCTTGTTTGTTGATGTAAGCTACCAGTGTGGAGTTGTCGCTCATCAACACCACAGAGTGGTCTGCCAGCAACTGTTGGAACTGATGAAGAGTTAGGTACGATGCTCTCATCTCCAAGAGATTTATGTGCCGGTACCTTTCTGATTCTGACCAAAAGCCGGAGATAGTGTGATGCCGCAAGTGAAGCCCCCATACTTCTTTTGATGAATCTGTAAAGAGCATCAAGTCTGGAGGAGGGATAAGAAGATTTTGACCTCCGCAAAGGTTTTCGTCTGCCGCCCACCAAGCAGATCCGTCACTTGTTCCTGAGTAATTGGAACTCGAATGTCCGGCGGATCTGAGTGTTGCTTCCACACAGACTTTAGCTCCCACTGCAGGGATCTTATCCTGAGGCGGTCGTTTGGAACTATACGGAGGAGATGTTAGGTGACCTAACAGGCTCTACCAACGATGGGCTGGTAGATCTTCCTGTCTGAGGAAGGGTGCAGTCACTCCTCTCAGCCTGTGTACTCTTTCGTGTGGTGGGAAAGACTTTCTTTTGGACAGTGTCTATTATCATACCGAGGTATAAGTCTCTGTGAAGGAAGCAGTGATGATTTTTCAAGATTTATCAAGATCCGCAGATCCTGACAAAACTCGAGAGGCATGCCTCCTTGACAAAGAAGGGTAGTCTCGGAGTCTGCAAGAACCAGCCAATTGTCTAGGTATGTGAAGAGACAAATACCGTTCCTGTAACCCCAAGAAGAAACGAGGGCGAACACTCTGGTAAAGACCTGAGGGGCTGTTAAGGAGCTCAACTGCCGAGAGGGAGGCTCTCAAAGTAGAGAGGGTTCGATTCGGAAGACCCTTCGTCAGAGATTCCACCAAAGGGTCGAGGGACATGGTGGAATGTGGTTCCCCTCGTTCTCATAATACTTCCTTTGTAAAAAGAAAGGAAGCGATAAAGATCGGGAGGAACCTGCCCTCAAGAAACTGGAGGTTCTGGCTATCTGGGCGATAGCCTTCTTTTTGGTGGCTGGTTTTAAGTGAAACATCCATCAAATCAGGCAGGGACATGTACTGAGAGAGGTTTATACTATTGTTTAGAATGAGGGTAGATGGTTTTTCAATATCTTTCTGTTCTTAAAAGTATCTTTTGATTTTTCTACACCTCCCGGATATAAATTTGCAATAGATCTTTGATCTTCTTTAACTACTTTCATATATTTCTTTATGTTGAAAGTGAGGATACTATCTTTATCAGTGTTTTTTGGCAAGTTTTTCTTCAAAACCAGTGAAAAAGGTCACCCTGGCCTTATCTGCTTTTCCAAAGCTCTTTTATGAGCCTCTTTAAAAGTAACCCTTTCCATGGTCCTAATGGCTGGATTTCTTTTTAAATAATAAACTTGACACTGCTTTCATATGTAGCTGGGTGTGCTTCCCACAGTGAATACAATTTGAATTTTTTGTACATGCTCCATGACAATTTTTCCACAGTTGGCTAAAACAGCTGGCTTATTCTTTAGTTTTCCTTGCACTTTTGGCTTAAATGGCCATACATTTGGCAATGACAACATCACAATGGTAAAAGGGTGTATGGTTTTACCTTTAAAGATAGCCAACCAGCTTTAATAAAATTGGGTAGCCTACATTCATCAGAAGTTCAAAAGTTAAAACTAAAGTGGCTAGAGGAACATGTTCTCCGAATCTATTTCTCATTCTAACTACTTTTACTTCTCCTTGATTTTTCAGTTCATCTTCCATTTCTTTTGCCTCTATTTCTAGCAACTCTGAAAAATATATCACACCCCTATTCTGGTTAAAAATGGGGTGAGAAAAGCATTTGACCTTATGACCATCCAAAGTTGAAAGTGCTTTCAATCTTTCACTTTGTATGGGGATAGTGTCTCCAAGAAACTTCCATTTCCCTGGGGATGAATTTTCGGCGGCCCACCACATACTTTTACTATTTCCCTATTGGCTCTAAACACATTCACATTTTCACATCTTCCATTTTCAAATTCTAAAATAGAAAAAAAAATTTCATGATTCACTATTTCAGTGACCAGGTAATATGTCGGCTTTCCTATATTTATCTGTTTTGCAGATATCTCTGTCTCTCTTTCTTCTTTTCTACATGGCAATAAGAAAAGTTAAGATAATCAGGGCTTTCACAGTTCCCAACACAGAAGATATACTAAACAGTAAATGCCTCACTACCCTACAAACCCCTAGAGGTAGGCCCAAACTTAAAGGGTAAGGAGAATACATATAAAATCACCAAAATATAAAACGAAAGACAAACGATACCATCATTTAATTGAATAAGGATGAATTAAATAGCAATCCAAAAGAGAATAATGCTGAAAACAAACATGAAATTGAATGTGACTTAGCTATTATGATTCTTTCTAGAAAAAATAAATTTTGAGAAGGATTAGAAAAAAATTAAAACCAAGGCAAAATGCTCAACAAAATAAAGCTGATAACCACAAATCTTGCCATGGAAATTGAGGCAATAAATAGATGAATATCAATATTCCAGAAGTACAAAAAGAACACAATGACTTGTAGGAATTAAAAAAGTAATAAAACCAACCAAAAAAAAAAAAAAAAATCAAGAATGAGGCAAGATTTATGGCCTATAACTAATTTCCACAAGGTACTTATGAAGAATAAAACATAACTAGAAGCTCTGGAAAAACTCTGCCAAAATAAAATAGGAAACAAGAAAAAACAGAGAACTTAAAAGAGGCCACAAAAGAAAACTGATTGAGAAGAAACACCAATTTTGAAAGATCAAAAACTAATAGCATTGCTGACATCCTATAATACACCAATAATGATGGCAGAAGAAATAGAAAAATGCAAGAACAAATGATGATGATAATGAATGCCAACCAGAATTCAGATACAGATGGCAAATTAGGAGAAAACATCATCTTATACTATTGAGTAGAAAAGAACTATATGAATAAAAATATATAATAACTATAACAGTAATTGCTATATACAAATTATTATTATTATTATTATTACTACTACTACTACCAAAGCTACAACCCTAGTTGGAAAAGCAAGATACTATAAGCCCAAGGGCTCCAACAGGGAAAAATAGCCCAATGAGGAAAGGAAATAAGGAAATAAATAAACAATATAAGACGTAATGAACAATTAAAAAATAATTTAAAAACTAACAACCTTAAAACAGATATTTCATATAAATGAACTGTAAAAAGACATAGTTAGCATGTTCAACATAAAAACATTTGCTGCAAGTTCGAACTTTTTAAAGTTTACCGATTAAAAAAATCATTCCACAACTTGGTCCCAGGTTTTGAAAGATTACAAAATGCAGAAAAAAAAATAATGAAAACAAGAAATAAAGTTGGTAAACTACTTGCTGAACCAACCTCTTTAACTACATGTCACGTAGGAACAAATAGATTCCAGAAATGGAAGTTACTAGTAGAATAAAACAATATAATATAATTATCATTACTAGCTAAGTTACAACCCTAGTTAGAAAAGCAAGATGCTATAAGCCCAAGGGCTCCAACAGGGAAAAATAACCCAGTGAGGAAAGGAAATAAGGAAATAAATGATCTGAGAACTAATGAACAATTAAAAATTAAATATTTTTAAAATGGTAACATCAAAACATATTTCACATATATACTATAAAAACACATATGTCAGCTTACTCAACTTAAAAACATCTGCTGCAAGTTTGAACTTTTGAAGTTCAATCAATTCAACTATATATGAGAGTGTAAGTAGTAAAAGGACTTGAAAACTATCTAAAGATAGGATACTCTTCCTAACTAACAATGCCTTTGTAATAACAGGATCTATAAAGAATGGAAAGCACACTACAGTACTTGGCTCATAGTAGAAACAGTGAGATAGTGGGGGTTTGAAATAGATAAAAAGAGAAGATTCCTTTCATGATATGTAATATGCATAAGTCTTACCATAAACAAGGACTCAAGGTAGGGGATAATATAACTTATACAGATATCAACCTGAATGATTAGAGAAACATTGTTAAAGCTAAAATTAACAAATGTAACCCATGTTATCTATAGAAAAGTTGCAATTAAGTGAAAGTAGGAGAAATGTTTTGGAGGAATGCTGCGATGTCATTCATTCTGAACACAACCAATATGAGAAAATCTAACAAATGGATAATGAAAACAAGGTAAACAGTATAGAAATATATTAGGTGCCATTAAAATTCCAACTATTGCTACCATAAAAAGAAGATTGTGGCAAAATCTATGAATAAAAGGATGATAGAAGGAAAACTGCAGCATTTAAACAGTACCCTACGTTGTTAAAAGATATCCTTGGATATACAAGAAAAAGCAAACCTGAGAACTGCCAATAATGCATTTAAAGAGAGTTAAACAAAGAAATTGTATAAGACATATGTGAAAAATGACAACGATAAAAATGAAAGCCAATACTAGACAATGGTGATAATGATAAAAGGAATGCAGACTTGGTAAATAAAATGAGCATGAAATATATTGAAGAGGGTCCCAGGATGAACAAAGAGCAGACCAATAGCAACCAGCTGGTAGAGAAAGTAACACAAACCATGTTTCTGGCCACAACCTAGAGACCTCTCAATATAGTTTCTGTAAGTGACCCAAATGGGGACATGATATGGCCCAGAAAAAGACTGCATCATAAAGAACTACAAGGGACTTGCAACATTCCAGAAAAAAGTGGTCTGCAGATTATAGGAAACTCTCCAAAAAGTGGACTCCCTTACAAAAGACACAGGAGCTGATGAAATAAGACTCTAATTAGGGGAAAATAAAACAGCCATGCAACAGAGGAAATCTCTCAATACAGTTAGAGACCAACCTTCATGAAGACAAGACCTGAGGGAAGGCGAGTCCTGCTAAGAGAACGACACGCAAGGAGAAAACGTGAGGTTGACGTTGTATCCCTTGTGGCAGGAAATCTTTCTCCTAACTGATATTCATCCGTTTGGCTTTGATGAACATATCTAATTTTTAAATATAAATCATTTGGTCTTGTGTTTTTTCTCAAGTGTAGTATCCTAACAGCTTTATCTTAGGCCTGATTGCAGGGAATGATCAAAGCTTGTGGGTTGAATAAAATCAGACTGTGAACCTCAGTGTTTTTTCAAGTCTTGGTCTAATAAATCATACAATGATATCTGAATTCCACTTTACCTTACAGTCAGATCATTAACAAAATGAGCAGCTAGCTTTTCCTTGAGAGAGAGTACCTGTCTTGCCTCCAAATTCACCTTCCGGAGCTCTTCCCCTTAATTATATTACACAATAAATACTTGAGGAATGTAAAAAGTAGAAGTTATTCTAACATCAACCAAAGCACCAAATCATACAGTATGAAGCTCATATTTTATGACTACAATTGTCATATTTACTTCCATGAGCAGTCATCTAATGTTTCAAATGCTATTTTTCTTCATTACCAAAATACCAATGTTTCAGGTTTATAGTTAAGGGACGGTCTCTCTTATTTTCATGTTAATCAATAGATTGTTACTAACCAAATCTATAAAATTACAACTTAAAATTTTGTTTTTATAACAAATATACTAAATTTGTTAGCTTCCATAAAATCTGGCTCAAGATAACTACAAAGGTATATGCATGTCTCTAGAATAAAAAAAAAAAAAGGAGAGAGAGAGAGAGAGAGAGAGAGAGATTTGAAGTTCTCTGGCAACCTGACGTCGAAGGTCATTGACGCCGATATCATTTTTATCATAAATAATTATTAACAGACTATTTAATTAAAACCGGGTAAATATGTTATAAAAGTTAAATGGCATCAAGAGGACCTGCTTCTGATATAAATTCAAAAATGCCACTATCATTGCATGACACATCATGTCCAAGGATCTTAGCGAGGATGAACCTGCCATCCTCACCCCAAGCCACAAAGAAGAGGATGAACCTGCTATCGTCACCCCGAGCCTCAAACAGAGGATGAACCTGCCATCCTCACCTCGAGCCTCAAACAGATATCTATTTATTTCTGTGATATATATAAGTGGGACATTCAGTCAACAAATGCCTCACTGTCAAAGGTATCAAACAGTCGTCGCAATATGGTTGGTTTTGGCCAGCCAGCAGAAACTCGTGTGTCATCCGAGTGTGACCAATGCGTAGACAACAAAGAGTAGTCTCCCATTTTTGGGGCATCCCATCATACCTCCAAGGGGATATAACTCGCAATTTCTCTCATCTTATTATCAGTTAAACTATCCCACTGCTGTTGCCAATTGTTATAAATAGAATTCTTAATTGCTGGTAAAACATCTTTACAGAGAATGAGATACCTTCTTGGTAGCAACTCGGCTGCAGCACTCTTTGCCAATGAATCTGCCTCTTCATTTCCAGACTCGCCTACGTGTGCCGGAGCCCAGCAAAATCGAACTGTTATACCTTTTAGATAAATAACTAAAAGCTACTCTAAAATCTTTACAACTAAAGGGTTACTAGCATTAAAACCTTCTAAAGCTTGAAGGACAATTCTTAAATCACTATAAATGGTAAAATTGCCCTCCTCTTTTAACGCTATTTTCCCAATAGCGGTTAGCATGCCATATAATTCGGTAGTAAATATATAAGATATTGGAGGAAGTGCACCTCTACAGTTAAAAGTACTACAACAGTATATACTCCAAATCCAACGCCAGCATCAGATTTGGAGCCATCGGTATATATAAAAGTTGATTTCCTATGTTCTTCAAAATGTTCCATACAAAGAGACCTAGCTTCTAATTCAGTCATGTTTTTTTACCACTAAAATATTTACTAAAAGATATCTGTGGTAATTTCCACGGAGGGGATGATGATATCTTAAATGGAAGCACCTTACCTCTAATTATACCAGGACTGTTTTACCCAAAAGCCATAAGGTTGAGGAGATTTTGGGTGCAACTCAAAAGTATGCTGAGTGCCATACATGGCTTGCAGTCTGAAAGGCATTAGGGAGTCTTTGTAACCTAAATCAATACCGAATAATGGAAGACATTTGGTAATGGTCTAGAGGTAACTCTCCAGCATCAACCAGGAGACTTGGAATAGGTGAGGTTCTAAACGCTCCTGTGGACAATCTAATACCAGCATAATGTATTTTATCTAACATCTTTAATTATTTCACACCCATAACTAATTTTGGAAACAATTAAGGTCTTGTATAATTCTAAAATAGTTTTACGGTCTGCCCCCATGATGTATGGGACAATACTTTTAAAAGATTCAGAGCCTCAAGACATTTAGTTTTCAACGCCTTTAAGTGAGGAACCCACGTAAGCCTAAAATCGAAAATCAATCCTGAAAATTTAGCTTCACCTACACATGGGATCTGTTGACTTTTCATGTGGATCTGGATGTTCTCCTTGGATATGACAAAAATGGACAATAGAAGTGTTGCTTGTTGAAAACTCAAACCCATTCATATCAGCACACTGAATAATTTTGTCAATTGTGAATTGTAGTTTTAACTCGATCATTGCCATTCTAGCTCCAGCAAATGATATGGAGAAATCATCCACAAATAGTGTTGAGAGGATATCTTGGGGAATGACTGAGGATATCCTATTAATTGCTGGTACAAACAGGGTTACACTCAGCCACTACCCTAGGGATCTCCTTCTTCTCGACTTTTCATCTCTGATAGCGAAATAACTGATAACGATACAGAGCAAAATATTAACTGGAAAGAAATTATTTTTTCACACACCAAGGCCCTCCTGAACAGACCTTTAGTGTCTGATGGAGGGCGAGAAATAAACCCGTAAAAGTTTTCCCCCACTCTCACTTTAAGAACTCTACATGAAAGAAATGATTGGATAAACAGTGGTAGCTCTCCTCTTAATCCCAATTCATGAATGGTTTTAAGTATACCATATCTCCATGCAGTATCATATGAGTTTTCAAGGTAAAAAAAAAAACTGTTACATGGTGCTGTTTGGAAGCAAAGGCTTCACAAATAGAGGAATCAAGTCATATCAACACATCAATTGTTGAGTGCATTTTTCTGAATCCACACTGGATAGGGGATAAAATACATTTCTTTTCCAGGTACCACATCAGTCTTGCATTGACCATCTTCTCCATGATCTTACATAACATGAGCAAGATGCCAATGCAATTTGTCGATAGTTGTTGCTAAATACTTATCCTTTCCCAGTTTTAAAAAGGCCAAAATAATGGTTAGTTCCCAAACACTTGGATAACTATGATCTTGCCATATACTATTAATAATACTTAAAATAAATAACTTTGTATTAACTGATACATGTTTAATCATTGCATTTGGAATTCCATTGGGTCCAGGGCCTATATCATTACAAGTGGAAAGGGCAGAATCAAATTCTCTTTATAGTAAAAGGAGAATTGTATGACTCCTACCTTCCTGTTGCGAAATTCAAAACTTTCTTTTCTTCAATGTTCCTATGCTGATGACCAGGGGCTGCTACACACTTGCATGATACATTTAAGAAATGATCAACCTTAGTTGCTCCAGCCACATAATGACCATTCACTTTCAGCACAGGTGGTGGATTGGGGGAGAATTTGCCAGCTATCTTTTTTTACTTTCCTTCACACAGAGGATGGTGGTGTTGTCCTATATAAACTATTAACAACGTCAAAAAGATATGTCATATATAAACTATAAAAAGACTCATGCCAGCCTGGTCAACATAAAAACATTTGCTCCAACTTTGAACTTTTGAAGTTCTACTGATTCAACTACCCGATTAGGAAGATCATTCCACAACTTGGTAACAGCAGGAATAAAACTTCTAGAATACTGTGCAGTATTGAGTCTCATGATAGAGAAGGCCTGGCTATTAGAATTAACTGCCTGCCTAGTATTACGAACAGGATAGAATTGTCCAGGGAGATCTGAATGTAAAGGATGGTCAGAATTATGAAAAATCTTATGCAACATGCATAATGAACTAACTGAACGACGGTGCCAAAGATTAATATCTAGATCAGGAATAAGAAATTTAATAGACCATAAGTTTCTGTCCAACAAATTAAGATGAGAATCAGCAGCTGAACACCAGACAGGAGAACAATACTCAAAACAAGGTAGAATGACAGAATTAAAACACTTCTTCAAAATAGATTGATCACCGAAAATCTTGTAAGACTTTCTCAATAAGCCAATTTTTTGTGCAATTGAAGAAGACACTAACCTAATGTGTTTCTCAAAAGTAAATTTGCTGTTGAGAATCACACCTAAAATTTCAAAAGTCATACAAATTTAAAGAAACATTATCAATACTGAGATCCGGATGTTGAGGAGCTACTGTCCTTGACCTACTTACAATCATACTTTGAGTTTTATTAGGATTCAACTTCATACCCCATAATTTGCACCATGCACTAATTTTAGCTAAATCTCTATTAAGGGATTCACCAATCCCAGATCTACATTCAGGGGATGGAATTGATGCAAAGAGAGTAGCATCATCTGCATATGCAACAAGCTTATTTTCTAGGCCAAACCACATGTCATGTGTATATAGTATGAAAAGTAAAGGGCCAAGAACACTACCCTGTGGAACACCGGATATCACATTCCTATACAGTGAACCCTCGCTACTTCGCGGTTCGACCATCGCGGATTCACCACTTCGCGGATTTTTTTCATAACGCATGTATCTACATATATCGCGGATTTTCCGGAAATTTCGAAAATACCGCGATGTGACCGATGGTGCGAGATAGGAGAAAGTAAGGAAAATTGAATCATGATTGATTTTCAATATAAATGAAACTTTGAGGAGCAACAAAGATATCATTTGAGAGAGAGAGAGAGAGAGAGAGAGAGAGAGAGAGAGAGAGAGAGAGAGAGAGAGAGAGAGAGAGAGAGAGAGAGAGAGAGAGAGAGAGAGAGAGAGAGAGTGTTGTTTTAAATGTAATAAAAAAAAACATTTTATAGGTTATAACACATTGGTGCTTATGTAATATCAACTGTATACTGTAGACGGTTTGAATAAGTTAAGAAATGGTATAATCGATACTTTGTTAGTGTATTCGTACACTCCTAAGAGTGGCAGCTAGATGTCAGCTGATCTAATCACAGCCAAAAGTAAAACAAAAAGAAGTCAACAATACTCGATTTTTAAAACACACCCGAAATTTAAAAACAAAAGTACATGCTTTCTTAATGTGCAATTAACTATTTAAAGAGCAGCAATTTTCTAGAATAAAATGATGTTTCCCAAAAAATAGTTGTTTGCTGATGAAATCGGATGCTGTATTTTTAGCAACGATTGAAATGGATGTAAACTCGGCATAATTTTTTCATTTCGTATTTAATTGACACTAAGAAAACTAATTTTAGTTTCTTCATCTATATGTAAGTATTGTATAACACGAAGAGAGAGAGAGAGAGAGAGAGAGAGAGAGAGAGAGAGAGAGAGAGAGAGAGAGAGAGAGAGATGAATCAGCTGTTGTAATTGAATGCCGTGTTTTTGTTTCCTGAGAATTTCATCGCCATGACTATAACAACAACATACTGTACTGAACTTTACAGTATTAAACAGACTACTGTAATATGATAAAGTAAAATATTTGTAATAACCTATTTTATATGAAATGGGGCTATTTTTTTTGTTTAAAATTTACATTTACGTACATAAAACAACTCTCTCTCTCTCTCTCTCTCTCTCTCTCTCTCTCTCTCTCTCTCTCTCTCTCTCTCTCTCTCTCGTAAATTGTTTTCTTGCTTTGCTACGTATGTATGATTTTATATAGATACGGTAAATAATATTTGTAATAACATATTTTCTAAAAGCTTTTACTGTAATATCATTATTTATCACTTTCATCATGCGTGTTTAATGCCTTCGTTTGTTTACTGAGCGTACTTTATTACGCCGTCGTTTCAGGCGGTGTCATAAAGAAAAACATTTCATTTGGAAGTCCTAAGAAAAATTAAGTAAAACATTGGTAATAACAAAATCAACATACTGTACTGAATAATCAATATAATCAATGCAAAAACTAACCTATACACAGATGTGTAAATACGTTTGTTTCTTCATTATGATCAGAGATAAACGTAAACAAAACATTGGTTGCCATTTTTTATCGTGCTTTTTGGCGTGTTTAGGAAACGCATGATATAAAATCGCCTTTAATATTTGTGCCTGTTTTAGTTTAGGGTACTGTAGTACATGCATTAAGTGTTCTGTACATTAAAGGGTAGTTTATGTACAAGGGAAGGTTTTAAAAGTCTGAATATACATGTTAAATAAATAGGTAAATATGGTGTCACTACTTCGCGGATTTTCACCTATCGCGGCCGGGTCTGGAACCTATCTACCGCGATAAACGAGGGTTCACTGTACTCACTATGGTGCCCATCAACAACTACTCTTTAAGACCTATTACTTTAAAAAAATCAATAATAATGCTATGAAACGACCCACCCACTCCTAACTGTTTGAGTTTGAAAACAAGGACCTCATGATTAACACGGTCAAAGGCAGCACTAAAATCAAGGCCAATCATACGAACTTCCTGATCACAATCAAGGGATTTCTGTACAGCATTGGAGATTGTAAGAAGGCCATCACATGCTCCAAGGCCTTTACGAAAACCAAATTGTAAACTAAGGAATAGATGATTACCTTCAGCAAACCTATTAAGACGTTTTGCCAGAAGACGTTCAAAAACTTTAGCTAATATGGGAGTTATGGAAATTGGGCGGTAATCAGTGGGGACTTGAGCTACCACACACATTTACAAAGAGTAACATTACCAATTCTCCAACAAGTACTAAAAGCTCCTCTCCTTGCTAACTTGTGCAAAATAACAGATAACTTTGGAGCTAAGAAATCTGCTGTCTTTATAAAAAAACAAAGGAAAAATGTCATTTGGCTCTACACCTCCATAAGAATCAAGGTCCATCAGCTTTAATCTCACAAGATCGAAAAGCTATACTAGTTAGTTGCCTCAGGAAAACAGGAATGAGGAAGTTCAAGTTTTTCATTACTCTGTTTACTGTCAAAAACATCAGCCAACAGGGTTGCCTTTTCCTTTGGACAGTGAGTAACAGCCATCTGGTTTAAGTAAAGGAGGAACTGTTGCATCTACACCAAAGAGTGCAGATTTAAGGGTAGACCACCATTTATGTTCCTGAGTTGTACCAGAAAGGGTTTCTTTTATGGTTAAATTGTACTCCTTTTCAGTTGAGGCATAAACTCTCTGAGCAAAAGCTCGAAGCTGAGTATAGTTGTTGCAGGTCAAATCTGATCTGTTACCCTTCCAAAGATGATAGGCCTCCTGCTTCTCCAAATAAGCATGTCTACAATCATCATTAAACCACAGTTTGTCCTTCACTCGGTACCTTAGCAGACGAGAAGGGATACGCCTATCAATTATGTTGACTAGATTCTCATTCAAAGGGACAACAGGATCTACACTACTATATAATTGTGACCAATTCAAGCACAAAAGATCATGCAAAATACCATTCCAGTCTGCTTGGGATTTCATATAAATTTTACAAGAGTATGATATATCAGGAACAGGCTGCTCAGTCTTAACTACTAATGAAATCAAAGCATGACTGGAGAACCAACCTTACTAGTTATAACGCCAGGGGAGACTTCAAGGGGGATAGGGCTGGCAGGCAAATTTGTATACATAGCTAAGGTTTGTATAGTTAGGAAAAATACAAATTATCTACGAATGTCATTTGTTCCATAACTGGAACACAAACCACGCTATCTATAGGGGCGACTCACCCATTAGGAAGGGTGGACGTCCCTACCAATCTGGCTTTTTGGCTTTACCCGGGGGCTCCTTATCTGAGTATGTCAGTACTGAAATATAAGGAGTCCCTGCACCTCGCTAAATCCTTGCGACGCAAGCTGTGTGTTGAGGTATATAGAAGTGTGACCGTCCAGGTAAAGTTATTCCAAGTCTTTAGAAGGAAAAAACTGTGTAACCAAGACTTTCCCGATGCCACCTCCCTAGGGCATGAGGACGCAATAGTATTAGTCTTAATACTAGGTACACAAGGGAGCTTGGTTTACCTGCAGTGGTTTGAGGTCAGCTGTGCAGAGAACCCAGGATGCTGCTTTCCCCAAGAGAGGGGAGAATGAAGAAAAGAATAAGGGCCAGTCAAACCTTTTCATTCATGCAGACTAAAACCGGGTAACAATGCCCCCAACCTTCTGCTACTTGTCCAATAAGGAGCTTGAGGTTTTAAACCAGCTGTTGTGCACCCACCAGAGGACCGATAGAGAACGTACCGAGTCTCCTGTGGGTCACATCTTGCAGGTAGTGGTATGTGAATGTGGTTTGATGATTCCACACCCCAGCTTGAAGAACCTGCGTCACTGAGAAGTTTCTCTTGAATGCCAAAGATGTAGCTACGCCCGACATCATGAGCTCTGGGGCGACGTGAAGGAGGGGGGTCTGGATTCAATCCATGATCTATGACATTGCGAATCCATGCTGAGATGGTGTTCTTGGTGACCCTCCACTCAGTCCTTCCTGCGCTGACGAATAGTGCAGGCACACAGGGACAAGCTGCGGCTGTAGTGCAGGCACACAGGGACGAGCTGGGGCTGTTCTCTTGAAATACAGCCTCAAAACCTCACTGGGCATAGTAAGACATGGTCTGGGTCATCTGTTACAGAAAGGAGACTAAAAAATCCAGAAGGAGTCGAATCATGGATCCGCTACTCCTGGGTTCTGAGTCTTAGCAATAAACTCAGGGACGAAGCTGAACGTTACCTCTCCCCATCCCCTTGAATGGGCGATGATGTATGAGAGACCATGCAGCTTACAGACTCGTTTGGCAGAAGCCAAAACTAGCAGGAACACCGTCTTCCAAGTCAGGTGGCGATCTGTTGCCTGGCGTAAAGGTTCATAACAAGGTCTTTTAAGAGACCTGAGAACTCAAACCATGTTCCATGGGGGAGGTCTCACTTCAGACTGAGGACAGGGAAGTTCATAACTACGTATGAGTAAGGAAAGTTCTAGCAATGAAGAAATGTTCATTCTTTTCAGTCTAAAGGCGAGGCTCAAGGCTGAGCGATAGCCTTTTACCGCCAAGACTGACAGGCGCATTTCTTCACGCAAATACACGAGGAACTCCACTATTGCCTGGTAGACTGCTGCTGATGATTTTCGCAGGTAACCAGACATCCTAATCGCAACTTGTTGCGAAAATCCTCTCTGAGAGAGGAGGTGCTGGATAGTCTCCTGGCGTGAAGTAGTAGCGAAGCTACGGCTTTGTGGAATATGTTGGCATGTGGTTGTTTGAGTAGATTGTGTCGAGGAGGGAGTTCTCTTGGGGGCTCCGTTATGAGTTGCAAAAGGTCCGGAAACCATTCTGCGTGATGTCATAGCGGAGCTATGAGAGTCATTGAAAGATTGACCGATGTTCTGGCCTTGTTGAGTACCCTCCTCATCAGACAGAACGGGGGAAAGGTGTAAACGTTGATGTTGTCCCACCGTTGTTGGAATGCATCTTGCCAGAGCCTTGGGGTCTGGGACTGGGGAACAATACAACGGGAGCTTGAAGTTCAGGGCCGTTGCGAAGAGGTCAAATGTCGGAGAACCCCACAAAGTCAGGACTTTGTTGGCTACTAGATAATCCAAAGATCACTCGGTACTCACTATCTGAGATGCTCTGCTCAGGTTGTCAGCGAGCACATTCCTTTTGCCCGGAATGAAGCGTGCCGATAGGGCTCATTAGACACTACTGTCTTCAGTGCTGATTTCGTCGTTGTGGTCTTGGACGGGACTGCTGAGGTGCTGGAGGTTTATAGGGCTTGGATGTTAAAGCCCTATGGAGGAGGGAGTCTTGATGAGACTTCCTCCACCTCTCAGCAGCACGTTCCACATTCTTAGGCTCAAACAGGTGGGCTCCCTCTAGAGAGGAATGTCTGAGCCTATTTATCTCGACGCTGGGGACCTGTTGGTGGAACCTCTCAGACGTTTTAAGATGGCCTTTGCCCACAAGTTCGAAACTTGGTGGGCAAGAAACTCGATCATACGAGTGCCTCAGAGGAAGGTCTCCATAGCCTTCCTGTTACGCTCCTTGGAGAAATCCTCGGATCGTACCAGGAATCCCAAGGTCCCTAACCAGATATCCAGCCACGAAATAGCCTGCATCGCATACTTTGTGACCTTTTCCTGGTTAACGACTTCGGCCGCCGAGAAAGAGACCTGCCGGCTGGAGTCTCTCTCAAGAGAAATCCCCCTCGTTAGTTCTTCCAGAAAGTGGTGAAGTGGAAGAGCTGGCCTGGGCTCCTCCAGGATCTCAAAGTACCTCCTCTGTTGTACACTAGGAGGTGGGAGGAGCTTGTTTGTAGAGCAGGAACAGTTGGAGGAGGCAAACTCGGATAGCTGTTGGGCAATCTTAGCCCTGGCACTCTTCAATCTCTGAGACAAGACCAGTGCAGCCCTGCTCTGCACTGCCGAAGACACGGTCGTCCTTGCCCTCCTGAGGGGGTATCTCTGGGTCAGAAAACCCATTGAGAACCCTCATAAGAGTCAGGACCTGCCAGAATGCATGTTCTGACTCTTGTTGCTCTACTCCTGATGTCGGACTTGCAGCGAAGTCTCCATCTTCCATCCCCAAGATCTCTTCTCGGGGTAGGTCGCGGACATCCCTCGGGTGGCTGGCTGTTTCTGTCTTTGTAGTCCTGGCAGAGGACTTTGGCAGGGTCTTGGAGTCTTTGGACTCCTTTCGAGGAAGGAGGTAAGACTCCAACACCGAAGGCCTGGATGTTGTGTCCCTCCTGTTCTCTGACTGTGGGAACTCTCAGTGTGAAGGGAAGTTTCCTCCAACAATGGAATGGAGAAGAGCCTTTCTTCCTGCGACTTCCTTGGTAAAGGGGGGTGGGAGAGTATCCCTGGGGAGATACTGAAGGGACTAGCCTTGATGGCCTGCGCAGAGTCAGTTTCACCCTCGGGGAAGTGCCCGTGTCGGAAACTCCTCTTTTCCTCTTCAATGGGGTAGATGAAGCCATGGTTCTGTCATGAGTCCAGAGCTATAGGCTGCTCTGACGAGCAGCCAGACAGGGCAGGATTAAATGCCTGTGTTACGGCTCTCACTAGGGCACTGAACCAAGGCAGGTGACTGACTGAAGCACTGTTAGACAGATCCCCTGAAGGGAAAGGGACCGAAGGTTCCAACGAGGAGTCACCGTAATAGGTGGGTCCGCCTTAGAAGAAGGCAATTCGGGACCCTGAACCCCTCTGTTGGTTCCTGTTTCCCTTTTCCCAAAGGGTGCGCTGAAATGAGTTTGCGGGGAGGGGAATAGGGCAATGGTGACCTGGCTGGGTGTAGTTCCTGAGCTCGTGGCTGTTGGCGCGCATGCGCGGGAGAATATTGGCGAGCGTGGGAGAGTATTGGCACGCGCGGGCAAAAGTTGGCGAGCAGGTGATAGCTGCCACGTAGGTGAGGGCTGCCACGTAGGTGAGGGCTGCCCCATGGGCGAGTATTGGCTTGCATGCGCGAATAAGTGGTGGCGCTCATGGGAGAGCTGGCGTGCTGGCGAGTGTTAGCACGCGCGTACGGGTGATTGCCGGACGCGCATGTCCTGATGCGTGCACATGGGAGAGACCTGGCGGGCAGGAGAGCGCTGATGCTTAGGAGAGCACTGGCGCGCAGGTGAGCGCTGGATTGCGCGCGTGTAGGCGTGTGATGGCGCGTGCGCGCAGGAAAGTGATGGAGAGTCGGTGAGCGCTGACGCACAGGAGAATATTGGCGCGCAGGAGAGTGATGGAGTCAGTGAGCGCTGACGCACAGGAGAATATTGGCGCGCAGGAAAGTGATGGAGAGTCAGTGAGCGCTGACGCACAGGAGCTCGCTGATGTACAGGTGAGTCCCGTGCGCTGGTGCACAGGAGAGATTTGGCATGCAGGAGAGTGCTGGCACGCGGGATAGCGCTGGCGCGCAGGAGAGCACTGGGGCATAGGAGATCGTGGGCGTGTAAGAGATTGCTGACGCACAGGAGATCATGGGCACGCAAGAGAGCGCTGGCATGCATGAGGGCACTGGCGCATGGGCACAGGGCACCCAGACGACCATGGGCTTAGAGCACGGAGGCAACCGTGAGCGCATGGACGCAGGGCGCGCAGGAGTCTTGGCACATAGGTGCATGTTTTAGCTGCCATCTATGAGGGCGAGCAGGTGACGGGGCACGCCGAAGCGTTGCAGCGCTGACAAGTAGGCTGGTGACGACGAGCTGCTGATGAGCGGTGATGTCCTGTAGGAGGCTGGCGAGCTGCGGCGATGGCGCGCGTCTGCGCACTTCGGTAGGGCCTAAAGAGGCTTTACCGGGAACAGGAACAGTGATGGAATGTCGGCAGGTCTAATGGGTGGAAGGTCAGGAACTAGGATGTGCCTTTGTAAGGGTGATTATCCACCGATGGGGATCGTGAACGATCCACAGAAAGGTCCAAGACAGAAGTCGGAGGACTATTAGCAGGTTCAGTGACGGTCGAAGGTCGAGGGTCAGATGACTGAAGAGGAGGCTCCTCTGCAGGGGAAGGCTGCGGTGACGAAACAGAAGTCGAAAAGGCGTCTCTTCACCGCTAGTGAAGGGAGATCTCTAAGGTGAAGTGGAGGGCCAGCTTTCTGTCGAAGGCGCCCTCTAGGGGCCGTTGGATCAGCAAGCTGACCGTGCGCCGCAGCAGTTCTTCGAAGAGGAGTCTCTATGAGTAAACTCCCCCGAGGGGGATAAACACTCGCAGGAGACGGACGTTGGACTTAGTTTCCCCCTCGAAGGATGTTCAGGAACGGGGTAAACTAAGTCGGCAGCAACCGCTGGAGAGTCTGGAGGGGCAGAGGAGTCGTATGACATCAAAGGCGAGTCCTCTGACACTACAACGTCGACGAGGGCCAGAGGATCTACCTGACAGCGACGATGACTGCTGAACAGTAGCACCCTTACGGAAGATCTGCAGCAATGCGTCCTTGAAGGGCGGATCCGAGAGTCCCAAGGGCGACCAAACCTGCAACAAAGGGGTTAGTGACAAGGCCTCACCCAGGGGGAGAGGTGGGGTCGCTTCGCTAGGGGAAGCAACACCATCTATCGAGGACCGGGGTTGGCGGACATTAACTTGGTCTTCACTACTACTCGATGGTCTCTCGTAAGAGGCCAAACGAGTAGGAGCTTAGGAGGAGGGTCGGGAGATGGAAGAAGAGAAGTTGGGTTTTCCTCCCTCCAAAAGAACCTTCAAAGGAAAAATATCCCGCTTAGACTTCTTCTTCCGCCGTCACCCAAACCTCTCCCACTGGGAGGAAGACCACTCCCTACACTAATTAAAACTTATTTTCACTATCACACCATTGGGCTCTGCATATAGGACAAAGGGTGTGATGATCTGTCTCCACCGCCGACATAAATGTTCCACAAGGGCGGCCGGAGAGTCCAGGGCAGGTGCGCATGGTAGCAGAAGTAAACTTCACAAACACACACTAGAAAAATGTTATTTTCCTTAGTAAAATAAATTTTTGAATATACTTACCCGATGATCATATAGCTGCATCCCTGCTGCCCGACAGAAAAAACCTACGGGAGGAATACGCCAGCGATCGCTATACAGGTGGGGGTGTACATCAACAGCGCCATCTGTCAAGTAGGTACTCAAGTACTCGATGTCAACAGCGAACCAATTTTCTCCTCTGTCCCACTGGTTCTCTATTGGGGAGGAAGGGTGGGTCCTTTAATTTATGATCATCGGGTAAGTATATTCAAAAATTTATTTTACTAAGGAAAATAACATTTTTCAATATCAAACTTACCTGATGATCATATAGCTGATTCACACCCAGGGGGGTGGGTAGAGACCAGCATAACAAGTTGACATTATGAGCTAAGTATTCCGTATTTTATTTTAGCAGTTATTCAAAATAACAAGCATAAAATAAATAAGTACCTGGTAAGGAAGACGACTTGAACAATTACTCTGCCTTTTTAAGTACGTCTTCCTTACTGAGCCTCGCGATCCTCATAGGATGCTGAGCGACTCCTAGGAGCTGAAGTATGAAGGGTTGCAACCCATACTAAAGGTCCTCATCAAAACCTTTAATCTAGGCGCTTCTCAAGAAATGATTTTGACCACCCGCCAAATCAAGTAGGATGCGAAAGGCTTCTTAGCCTTCCGGACAACCCAAAAATATTTCAAGAGAAAGATTAAAAAGGTTCTGGAATTAGGGAATTGTAGTGGTGGAGCCCCCACCACTACTGCACTCGTTGCTACGAATGGTCCCAGAGTGTAGCAGTTCTCGTAAAGAGACTGGACATTCTTAAGATAAAAGACGCGAACACTGATTTGCTTTTCCAATAGGTTGCGTCGAATATATTTTGCAGAGATCTATTTTGTTTAAAGGCCACGGAAGTTGTGACAGCTCTAACTTCGTGTGTCCTTACCTTCAGCCAAGCTTGGTCTTCCTCATTCAGAAGGGAATGAGCTTCTCGTATTAACAGTCTGATAAAAATAGGATAAAGAATTCTCTGACATAGGCAAAGATGAATTCTTAACTGAACACCATAAAGCTTCAGACGGGCCTCGTAAAGGTTTTAAAATAGAACTTAAGAGTTCTTACAGGACATAATACTCTTTTTAGTTCATTTCCAACCATACGATAAGTTTGGAATATCGAACGATATTGGTCAAGGCCGAGAAGGCAGCTCGTGTTTGGCTAGAAAACCAAGATGTAGAACATGTAGCCGTTTCGGATGAGAATCCGATGTTCTTGCTGAAGGCATGAATCTCACTGACTCTTTTAGCTGTGGTTAAGCATATCAGGAAAAGAGTCTTAAAGGTGAGATCTTTCAGGGAGGCTGATTGAAGTGGTTCGAACCTGTCTAACATAAGGAATCTTAGAACCACGTCTAAATTCCAACCAGGTGTAACCAAACGACGCTCCTTCGTGGTCTCAAAAGACTTAAGGAGGTCCTGTAGATCTTTATTGTTGGAAAGATCTAAGCCTCTGTGACGGAAGACTGATGCCAACATGCTTCTGTAACCCTTGATAGTGGGAGCTGAAAGAGATCGCTCTTTCCTCAGATATAAGAGGAAGTCAGCTATTTGAGTTACAGAGGTACTGGTCGAGGATACGGATACTGACTTGCACCAGTTTCGAAAGATTTCCCACTTCGATTGGTAGACTCTAAGGGTGGATGTTCTCCTTGCTCTAGCAATCGCTCTGGTTGCCTCCTTCGAAAAACCTCTAGTTCTCGAGTCTTTCGATACTCTGAAGGCAGTGAGACGAAGAGCGTGGAGGCCTTGGAGTACCTTCTTTACGCGTGGCAGACGTAGCAGGTCCACCCTTAGGGGAAGAGTTCTGGTAACGTCTACTAGCCATCGAAGTACCTCGGTAAGTTATTCTCTCGCGGGCCAGAGGGAAGCAATTAGCGTCCACTTGTCCCTTCGTGAGAGGCGAACTTCTGCAGTACCTTGTTGACAATCTAGAACGGAGGGAATGCATATAGATCTAGATGAGACCAATCAAGTAGAAAGGCATCTAAAAGAACTACTGCTGGGTCCGGGATAGGTGAGCAAAGTATTGAGAGCCTCTTGGACATCGAGGTTGCGAAGAGATCTATGGTTGGCTGGCCCCAGGTGACCCAAAGTCTCTTGCATACATCCTTGTGGAGGGTCCAATATGTTGGAATTATTGTCCCTTCCTACTGAGACAATCTGCTAAGACATACAAGTTGCCTTGGAAGAAACTTGTTACTAGTGAAAAGTCTAGACCTGTTGAACAGGAGAGGAGGTCACTTGCAAACTCGTACCATGTCAGAGAGTAGGTCCCTCCTTGCTAGGAGATGTACATCAAAGCAGGGAGTTGACCGTGTTCACCTCCACTACTTTGCCTTGAAGGAGAGACCTGAAGCTTTTCCAGGTCAGACGTACTGCCAGAAGCTTCTTGCAGTTGAAATGCATTGTCCTTTGACTCGAGTTCCATAATCCCGAGCATTCCCTACCGCCTAAGGTCGCACCCCAGCCTACGTCCGATGCGTCTGAGAAGAGAACGTGGTTGGGAGTCTGAACAGTCAGGGGAAGACCCTATCAAAGGTTGATAAAGTCCTTTCATCCAGTCAGACCAGACTTATCTTCCGGAAACCGGGATCGAGACTGCTTCTAGCGTCTTGTCCTTTTCCAGTGAAGAGCTAGATGAAACCGAAGAGGACGGAGGTGTAGTCTTCCAAGTGACACCAATTGAACCACGGATGACAGTGTCTTAACCAGACTCATCCACAGCCTGACAGGGCCGTGTTCCTTCTTCAGCATCTTCTGGATGGATAGCAGGGCTGGGGGTTGATCGTCTTGTTCAGCCATGTCCTCATCAGAGGGTTCCTCATCCGAAACTGATGAGGAAACGGCAACGGAGTGGGCAACGTCTGACTCGCTGAATCCGGTCGCACTGGTGGATGCGTGACGGAGCCGGACACAAGATCATGGTACTGCTGCACAGTCTGTGAACTGTCAACCATGGGGAAGCGAGGAAGTACAGCGACAACCCGAAACTGTCTAGACTGTCTGGGTTGTGCAGACAACCCCTTATCGGGTTGCTGAGGTTGCCGCACTGTGTCACAACAAGTCACCTCTGCTGGTTGTTGAACGTCTTCCTAGTGACACACTGAACATCCACAACCACCTCCGAGAGTCGCTTAACGTCAACGTGCGACTGGCAACCCACACTGGGTCGCACCGGAGGAGGAACCATCCCAACTAGCGGACGTGAGTGGATATCTCGGCGTCAACAGGGCGTACAACCAACCGGTAGGAAGGTTGTTGGCAAGAAGGTTCTTCTCCGTAAAAAATCCTCTATCAAGGACTAAGCTTGGACTGCATGTCTTGCAACAAAGCCCAAGGTCTATGGGAGCAGGTGTGGCAACAGACGGGGTTAGCGACTGAAGCGGAACCATTTACCCTCCCTGGAAGCATGTTATGCTTTAATTAAAGTCCATAGGAGGCTAAGCAGCTTAAGGCTCCTCTCCAAATGACAGAGTCCTCAAGGGAATATCAGAAGGAGGGAGAACAGCACTTTCTCATCTACAGGAACCATGTCCGAGAAAAGCTAGGTTATCTCAGTGAGGGTTTCACTGGTGCATAAGCAGCAGACCAGAAGGCAACGTTATGAAACTGCTTGACAGTCTGTGAACTGTCAAAAACTGAACTGTCAACCACAACAGGTGCGTGAGGACATACAGCACTGGTGTATTAGTAGCAGACCAGAAGGCAACGTCATGAGACTGTTTGACAGTCTGTGAGTTGGCAACAACCAAAGCTGTGTGGGGAAGCCTCAACTCCTGACTGACTAGTTTGCTGCAGGCGAGTGGCGGTAACCACAGTGTGTTGCGGAGGCTGACACACCGTGTCAAAACACGGCAACTTGTGGTAGCTCACGCACGGCAACGGAGTGCTCCGTGTGTCTGTGGGAGTCAGCATACGTCTGGCAGGGTCGACTGCGCATGGGTGGAGGAGCTCTCACAACAAGAGTGTGGGAGCAGGCAGCCATGCCGGGCGCACAACCGTGGTAGGCTGTAGGCCAACGGGTGCATCGTCAACCTTCTCCGCAGTCGGAGTGTGGGAGCTGGCAACAACAAAAGGGGAGTGCTGGTGCGTGGGAGGGACTGCCGTGGGTTGCGGAGCATGCCGCATTGCATCAAAACACGGCAGCTTGACAGCACCTTCCCAATGCTGATGCGGTAGCTCACGCATGTCAACGGAGGGTGCAGCATGAACATGCGTCTGGCAGGGTCGACTGCGCATCGGTGGTGGAGCTCTCACAGGTGGAGTGTGGGAGCTGGCAGCCGCAGTATCTGCTGAGCGCACAACCGGGGCAGGTTGTAGGTTAACAGGTGCAGTGTCAACCTTCTCAGCACGATACTCCTGCATGAAGGAAGCAAGCTGAGACTGCATAGTCTGCAGCATGGACCACTAAGGTCTACCAAAGACGGCAACAAACGGAGCTACTGTCCGTTGTGACTGAGGGTCTAAAACAGCTGGTGCGGCAACAGACGGAGTTACTGCCTGTTGCGGTACCACCTTGCCTCTCTTGGGAGGTGTGCAGTCGTCGGATGACTGCAGCGAGTCCGAACTGACCCAGTGGCTACACCTAGGCCGTTGGACTTGCGCGGAAGGGACCGACTTGCACTTAAAGCTGCAAGATTTGGTCCATGGTTTCTGCGAGAAACCTCTTCCGCAGACGAGGAATAAATGGGCTCTCTCGTCTTTATGTGGGTGGGGCGATCACGTCGGCAACGTGTGTAGATACACCCGAAACCACCGAGGGAAACGTCTGTTCGTCGATCAAGGCCTGTGGAACCCATAAGTCCTTCGACATTACTTCTCCCCTGGGCTTGGGAGCTTGTAAGAGGTATCGGACTAGGTGAACAACTGGCACGAACAGACGAACCCTCGAACGCAACACTGTAACACTTTGCGCATATCACTTTATCACTTTTGATTTTCTGTTTGCACTTATTTCACTGAAATCGAAACTTTAAGTGATTTGCACCTGAAACACGCAATCCTATCCTTCATTAAAAGGTAGTAATTGCGAAAACAGTTTTACAATGCAACAGAAAAACATAATTAAAGATAAAGAATTCAGTGGCTGGAAAAGAGACTAAACACTAGATCAAATAAACTACGTTTAAAATCTCTCACCGCATAAAGCCTGGGAACAAGAATAAAACTCTAGAAACGTTTTACCTTGTTCCCCTACAGCGACTAGGGAGAAGAGTAAAAAAAAAACGAGAACAACGTTACCCGCTTGAACGAAACGTTTATTCTCCTCTCTCTCCCTCCGTCTCTATCTCTCTCTCTCTCTCTTGACTTAGAACCTGAGAGAAGAGCCCAATTATATATCGTTAAAACATATCATTTGTTAAAGGAAAAAGCTGAAAGGTTTCCCAAATAAAAAGTTCCTTTATTAGAATTAAAACCATTTAAGCTAAGAAAGAATGAACGAAACGCTAGAATCGGTTTACTCTTACTGCAACGTGAAACCGTGAAATACTCTCTCTCTATCGTAACGATAGAGCGCATGTTGAACGTTCTGAACGTCAACAACTGCGGAGACTAAACTAAACGTTAGTTCATCTTTGAAAACAGTACGAGACTATCAAAGAAATTCTTTCAAAAACATTTAAATTTAAAAGAGTATAAATTCTTAAAAGGAAATACGATATGACGGGCTCAATGTTAATTAACTTCGGTTCCAAGTAAGGACCGCCTACTATTAGGAAAGGTCGCATATAAACAAACATAAAAATTATTTTTTATAAGTTTATAATAAATGGAAAGTTAATCGAAGAGGCCTATAAAGGCGGAGAGATATAAAATAAATAGATCTATAACTTGTTAAGCAAAATTACCAAAAACCTAAACACACTTCCGTCTAAGGGAAGGGTCGGTCATTTAAAAGTGAGAGAGAGTCCATACTCTCTTCGTCACCAACACTTCCGTCTAAGGGAAGGGTCGGCCATTTAAAAGTGAAAGAGAGTCCATACTCTCTTCGTCACCATAATTAAATCTATCCAAAACGAGTTCAAGTTTTGAAATGAAGATAAAACCCCTGCATAGCGAAAGCTCAAAACTGGAATAGTGTACTTCACCAAATCGTTGTGAAAACAAATCCAGTTAGGGACGGCGTATTTAGTAGGTCTTGCCATTGGCACGACAGAGAGAAAATTGGTTCGCTGTTGACATCGAGTACTTGAGTACCTACTTGACAGATGGCGCTGTTGATGTACACCCCCACCTGTATAGCGATCGCTGGCGTATTCCTCCCGTAGGTTTTTTCTGTCGGGCAGCAGGGATGCAGCTATATGATCATCGGGTAAGTTTGATATTGAAAAAGAAAAAGCAAAAAAAAAAAAAAAAAAAAAAACCAGATTAATGGATATCCCAATAAGCTAAAAGCAAAGTGGGCTCAATCACAGGTGTGAAAGGGGGGGGGGGGGGGGCGATAGCTAACTACCCTCCCCCTATCCCTGCTAGGGGTAGTTAACTCTTGCTAAATTTTAAAGGCTCATCATTCCAGCTACGCCGAAAGTAATACCCCTTTAAATAGCATGGTTTGAATTCCAGTTACGGAAAAAATTCTCTTTTACCATTCCATATTACAATACTGTACAGTATATACATTACCGATAACCTGAAATAAAGTCAAGATTTAGTACATATAAAATTTTGTAACCATCACACGACATTATATTTACCTTAGTAAAATGCTCAAAGAATTATTTTAATAATTATTTTCAGCATTACTGTAATTATCACCATTAAATAATGTAACCCAACAATTCATAAAGAAACATTTATTATCAAGATATTTAGTTTTTAGTTTATAAAATAAGCTATATTTCTGTTAAAGAAAGTATATATATACTGTACAGTAACATACTGCGCAAGAGACAACACACAACTTGCGTCATGCTTCACAAACGCATGGCGGCGTAGGCTACCAGTCGTCTGAACGAAAACACCGAACACTTACACTTAGTATAGTTACTCTGTACTGTACTAATATTACTGTACTAATATTACTGTACATATATTACAGTAATAAACACTATGATTTTAGTGAGTATTAGCTTACAGTACAGTATTACTAGATAGGAACACCTTTTACTATACACAATAGTTAGGGGATGATAACGACTCTGTAAAACTTTACAGTACCACAATACTATCCTGTAACTTATGTCCAGTACGTAGTGTACGTGTCCAAATATATTGTACACTGTACATAAGATTATAAACTGTTATAGAAACCAAATTAAAACAATATTAGGTAGTATTTACAGTATTAATTATCAACTCTGGTACCCGCTCATAGCAAGGGCAGTGACTTTTTAGGTTAGGAGTTAACCCACCCTAGTGCAGCATTCACGAAAATTCCCTTTTCGCACCTGTGTCTGTAACCTAACTAACGCGAAGAGGGAGACGTGACTGTAGTTAACCCTCGCTAAATTCTAATAGCTCATCCTCTCAGCGAAGTTTGTATACCAGTTACGGAAAAATTATAATATATGGAGTAAATCACTAATGGTGGATAAGCAAATTAACCTACAGCATATTAATGTAGATATTGTGTGGATAATTCCAATCTTGCATTGGCAATGATTTCCAGGTGGAACTAAACATTCTCATTTTCCATTCCATGTTACAATACTGTACAGTAGATTCACCACCGATAACCTGAAATCAAGTCAAGATTTAGTACAAATACAATTTTGTAACCATCACACCACATTATATTTACCTTAGTGAAATGCTCACAGAAATATTTTAATCATTATTTTTAACATCACTATAATTATCATTCACTAATGTAACCCGACAATTTATTTAAAAGAAACAATTATCGAGATATTTAGGTTTTAGTTTATAAAATAAGCTGTATTTCTGTTTAAGAAAGGATAGATATACAGTAACATATTATGCAAGAGACACACATAAAAAGTTGCGTCATGCTTTACAAACGCATAGCAGCGTAGGCTACTAGTCGTCTGAACGAAAACACCGAACATTTACAATAAGTACAGTTAAGCTGTACTGTACTAATATTACTGTACATATATTACAGTAATATACACTACAGTACCAATGAGTATTAGCTTTCAGTACTGTATTACTAGATAGGAACACCTTTTACTATACACAACAGAAAGGGGATGATTACAACTCGGTGAAACTTTACAGTAGCTCAATACTGTACTGTGATTGAATTGAATATAGGATTTAGGCATTAAGCCAAGCACTGGGGCATCAAAGGCCATTCAGCGCTATATAACGAAAATCATTCAATCATATCTGTACACTCACACCATTTAGTATCATTTTAACCTTTAATACAAATCGTAACACTTTCATACAATAAAATCTAGATGTGAAATAAATAGGGATTAAAAGGGTAAATAAATATGTTATTTTCCTTAGTAAAATAAATTTTTGAATATACTTACCCGTTGATCATGTAGCTGCAGCTCTGCTGCCCGACAGAAAAAACCTACGGGCGGAATACGCCAGCGATTGCTATACAGGTGGGGGTATACATCAACAGCGCCAGCTGTCGAGTAGGTACTCAAGTACTTCTTGTCAACAAAGAACCAATTTTCTCCTCGGTCCACTGGGTCTCTATGGGGAGGAAGGGCGGGTCCTTTAATTCATGATCAACGGGTAAGTATATTCAAAAATTTATTTTACTAAGGAAAATAACATTTTTCAATATTAATCTTACCCGTTGATCATGTAGCTGATTCACACCCAGGGGGGTGGGTGGAGACCAGCATACATGTTAACATTAGAAGCTAAGTATTCCGTATTTCATTTTAGCAGTTATTCAAAATAACAAACATAAAATTAATAAGTACCTGGTAAGGAAGTCGACTTGAACAATTACTCTGCCTTTTTAAGTACGTCTTCCTTACTGAGCCTCGCGATCCTCTTAGGATGCTGAGCGACTCCTAGGTGCTGAAGTATGAAGGGCTGCAACCCATACTAAAGAACCTCATCACAACCTCTAATCTAGGCGCTTCTCAAGAAAAGAATTTGACCACCCGCCAAATCAACCAGGATGCGAAAGGCTTCTTAGCCTTCCGTACAACCCAAAAACAACAATAAAAACATTTCAAGAGAAAGATTAAAAAAGGTTATGGGATTATGGGAATGTAGTGGTTGAGCCCTCACCTACTACTGCACTCGCTGCTACGAATGGTCCCAGGGTGTAGCAGTTTTCGTAAAGAGACTGGACATCTTTAAGGTAAAATGATGCGAACACTGACTTGCTTCTCCAATAGGTTGCATCCATTACACTCTGCAGAGATCTGTTTTGTTTGAAGGCCACTGAAGTTGCGACAGCTCTAACTTCATGTGTCCTTACCTTCAGCAAAGCATGGTCTTCCTCATTCAGATGAGAATGAGCTTCTCTAATCAAAAGTCTGATGTAATAAGAAACTGCGTTCTTCGACATCGGTAAAGCAGGTTTCTTAATAGAGCACCATAAAGCTTCTGATTGTCCTCGTAATGGCTTCGTACGTCTTAAATAGTACTTAAGAGCTCTTACTGGGCATAGTAATCTCTCTTGTTCGTTTCCAACCAAACTGGACAGACTTGGAATCTCGAACGATTTGGGCCAAGGACGAGAAGGGAGTTCGTTTTTAGCTAAAAAACCAAGCTGTAAGGAACATGTAGCCGTTTCAGATGTAAATCCTATGTTCCTGCTGAAGGCGTGTATCTCACTGACTCTTTTAGCTGTTGCTAAGCAGACGAGGAAAAGAGTCTTCAAAGTGAGATCTTTAAAAGAGGCTGATTGAAGCGGTTCGAACCTTGCTGACATCAGGAACCTTAAAACCACGTCTAAGTTCCAACCTGGTGTGGCCAACCGACGCTCCTTCGAGGTCTCAAAAGACTTAAGGAGGTCCTGTAGATCTTTGTTGTTGGAAAGATCTAAGCCTCTGTGGCGGAAGACTGCTGCCAACATGCTTCTGTAACCTTTGATCGTAGGAGCTGAAAGGGATCTTACCTTCCTTAGGTGTAAAAGGAAGTCAGCTATCTGAGTTACAGAGGTACTGGTTGAGGATACTGAATTCGCCTTGCACCAGCTTCGGAAGACTTCCCATTTTGACTGGTAGACCTTGAGAGTGGATGTCCTCCTTGCTCTGGCAATCGCTCTGGCTGCCTCCTTCGAAAAGCCTCTAGCTCTTGAGAGTCTTTCGATAGTCTGAAGGCAGTCAGACGAAGAGCGTGGAGGCTTGGGTGTACCTTCTTTACATGCGGCTGACGCAGAAGGTCCACTCTTAGAGGAAGAGTCCTGGGAACGTCTACTAGCCATTGCAGTACCTCGGTGAACCATTCTCTCGCGGGCCAGAGGGGAGCAACCAACGTCAACCTTGTCCCTTCGTGAGAGGCGAACTTCTGCAGTACCTTGTTGACAATCTTGAACGGGGGGAACGCATAAAGGTCTAGATGGGACCAATCCAGAAGAAAGGCATCTATGTGAACTGCTGCTGGGTCCGGAATCGGTGAGCAATAATTTGGGAGCCTCTTGGTCATCGAGGTAGCGAACAGATCTATGGTGGGCTGACCCCACAAGGCCCATAGTCTGTTGCAAACATTCTTGTGAAGGGTCCATTCTGTTGGGATGATCTGACCCTTCCGGCTGAGGCGGTCTGCCATGACATTCATGTCGCCTTGAATGAACCTCGTTACTAGAGATATTTTTCGATCTCTTGACCAGGTGAGGAGGTCCCTTGCGATCTCGAACAACGTCATCGAATGAGTCCCTCCTTGCTTGGAGATGTACGCCAAGGCTGTGGTGTTGTCGGAGTTCACTTCCACCACCTTGCCTAGAAGGAGGGACTTGAAGCTTCTCAAGGCCAGATGAACTGCCAGTAGCTCCTTGCAGTTGATGTGCAGTGCTCTTTGATCCGAATTCCACGTGCCCGAGCATTCCCGACCGTCCAGTGTCGCACCCCAGCCCGTGTCCGATGCGTCCGAGAAGAGAAGGTGGTCGGGGGTCTGAACAGCCAGTGGTAGACCTTCCCTGAGCAGAATGTTGTTCTTCCACCAAGTCAGTGCAGACTTCATCTTCTCGGAGATAGGAACTGAGACCGCTTCTAGCGTCATGTCCTTTCTCCAGTGAGCAGCTAGGTGATACTGAAGGGGTCGGAGGTGGAGTCTCCCTAACGCGATGAACTGGTCCAGCGATGAAAGCGTCCCTATCAGACTCATCCACTGTCTGACTGAACATCGGTTCTTCTTCAGCATGCTCTGGATGCATTCTTGGGCTTGACTGATTCTGGGGGCCGACGGAAAAGCCCGAAAAGCTTGACTCTGAATCTCCATACCTAGATATACTATAGTTTGGGATGGAACGAGTTGGGACTTTTCCATATTGACCAGGAGACCCAATTCCTTGGTCAGATCCAGAGTCCATTTTAGATTCTCCAGACAGCGACGACTTGACGCAGCTCTTAAAAGCCAGTCGTCCAAATAGAGGGAGGCTCTGATGTCTGCTAAATGCAGGAATTTGGAAATATTCCTCATCAGTTTGGTAAACACTAGAGGTGCCGTGCTTAGGCCAAAGCACAGGGCTTGGAACTGGTATACCACCTTCCCAAAAACGAACCTTAGAAAAGGTTGGGAATCTGGGTGGATGGGGACGTGAAAGTACGCGTCCTTTAGGTCTAACGAGACCATCCAGTCTTCCTTCCTGACCGATGCTAGAACCGACTTCGTCGTCTCCATGGTGAACGTCTGCTTAGTGACAAAGACATTTAGAGCACTGACGTCTAGCACCGGTCTCCACCCTCCTGTCTTCTTCGCCACTAAGAAGAGACGGTTGTAGAAGCCCGGGGATTGATGGTCCCGGACTATGACTACCGCTCCCTTTTGTAGCAAGAGAGACACCTCTTGCTGTAAAGCTAGCCTCTTGTCCTCCTCTCTGTACCTGGGAGAGAGGTCGATGGGAGTTGTTGCTAGAGGGGGCTTGCGCAAGAATGGAATCCTGTACCCCTCTCTGAGTAACTTCACAGACTGTGCGTCTGCACCCCTGTTCTCCCAGGCCTGCCAGTAGTTCTTGAGCCTGGCTCCCACTGCTGTCTGAAGAAGGTGGCAGTCAGACTCTGCCTTTTGAGGACTTGGAACCCTTCTTCTTGTTGCCACGTTGACTAACGGCACGAGTACCTCCTCTGCTGGAGGTTCTGCCACGAAAGGGCGGAATGAACCTAGACGCTGGTGTGTCCATCCTAGGTCTAGGCACGGAAGGTAAAGCTGTGACTTTACGTGCGGATGACGCCACCAGGTCATGAGTGTCTTTCTGGATCAACGAGGCGGCAATCCCCTTGATCAACTCTTCAGGAAAGAGACACTTCGATAGCGGAGCAAACATCAGTTCTGACTTCTGACATGGGGTGACTCCCGCCGACAAGAAGGAGCAAAGGTGATCCCGCTTCTTGAGAACTCCAGACACGAAAGAAGCCGCAAGCTCGCCAGACCCATCCCGTATGGCTTTGTCCATGCAGGACATGATGAGCATGGCAGAATCCTTATCCGAAGGGGAGGTCTTCCTGCTCAACGCTCCCAAACACCAGTCCAGGAAGTTAAAGATCTCGAACGCACGGAAAACTCCCTTAAAAAGATGGTCCATGTCCGAAGAAGTCCAGCAAATCTTGGAGCGTCTCATAGCCAGTCTGCGGGGAAAGTCTACCAGACTTGAGAAGTCGCCCTGGGCAGAGGCAGGAACTCCCAAGCCGAGAACCTCTCCCGTGGCATACCAGACGCTAGATCTGGAAGCAAGCTTGGCTGGGGGAAACAAGAAGGATGTCTTCCCAAGCTGCTTCTTGGCCTGCAACCACTCTCCCAGTACCCTAAAAGCTCTCTTGGACGAGCGAGCGAGTACGAGCTTCGTAAAGGCAGGAGCTGCTGACTGCATGCCTAAAGCGAACTCAGAGGGAGGTGAGCGTGGAGCTGCAGACACAAACTGGTCCGGATACAACTCCTTAAACAGGGCAAGGACTTTCCTAAAGTCTAAGGAGGGAGGCGTAGTCTTGGGTTCATCTATGTCGGAGTGTTGGTCGTCCAAATGCGCAGCTTCGTCGTCATCAGAGATTCCTTCATCCGAATGCTGAGGAGGAAGCGGCAAAGGAGGACTCTGAACGGCAGAATCCGGCAGCACGGGTGCATGCGTAGCTGCACTGGATCCAACATCATGCCGCTGTTGGTCAGTCTGAGAGCTGGCAACAACCAAAGCGGAGTGGTGGTGCGTGGTGGGGACCACCGAGGGTTGCGGAGACTGACGCACCGCGTCAAAACACGGCAGCTTGACTCCACCTTCCTGCTGATGCGGTAGCTCACGCACGGCAACGGAGGGTGCTGCACGTCGGCTAACGTCAACATGCGTCTGGCAGGGTCGACTGCGCATAGGTGGTGGAGCTCTCACAGCCGGAGTGTGGGAGCAGGCAGCTGCAGTGTCAGTTGGGCGCACAACCGTGGCAGGTTGTAGGCTAACGGGTGCATCGTCAACCTTCTCAGCACGATACTCCTGCATGAAGGAAGCTAGCTGAGTCTGCATAGACTGCAGCAAAGACCACTTAGGGTCTACAGCGGCTGGTGCGGCAACAGACGGAGTGATTGCCTGCTGCGGAACCACTCTACCTCTCTTGGGAGGTGTGCAGTCTACGGAGGACTGCGGCGAGTCCGAACTGACCCAGTGACTACACCTGGGCCGTTGGACTCGTTCGGAAGGGACCTTGCGCTTGAGAGGTCGTGAGACCTTGGTCCAGCGTTTCTGTCGAGAAACTTCTTCCGCAGACGAGGAATGAATGGGCTCACTCGTCTGTTTGTGGGTAGGACGATCTCGGCAAGATACGTCCTCAACCACGGAGGGAACGTCTGTCCGCTGATCAAGGCCTGTCGAACCCTTTGGTCGTACGACATTGCTTCTCCCCTGGGCTTGGGAGCTTGCAAGAGGTCCCGGACTGGGAGGACGACAGGCACGAACAGACGCACCCTCATGCGTAACACTGACACTTTTCACTGCACTGACACTCACTTCACTTCCCACTGCACTTTTATCTTTCAACTCCCTGACGTCAGCCATGAGTTGATTGCGGTCATTCGCTAATGACTCAACTCTCTCACCAAGAGCCTGAATGGCACGCATCATATCCGCCATCGAAGGTTGATGAGAGCTAGTAGGAGGGTCGGGTGTAACCACTACAGGGGAAGGAAAAGGTTGAGGGGCATGGGGAGAGGAAAAATCAATAGAGCGAGACGAACTCCTCCTGATCCTATCCTTCTCTAGCCTACGTGCATACTTAAGGAATTCTTGAAAATCAAATTCCGAAAGCCCAGCGCATTCCTCACATCGATCTTCCAATTGACAGGCTTTACCCCTACAATTGGAACAAACGGTGTGCGGATCAATCGAGGCCTTCGGAAGACGCCTAGAACAGTCCCTAGCGCTACACTTCCTGTACTTGGGGACTTGAGTAGGGTCAGACATCTTGAATTAGTCAAAGGGGGGAAATCCAAAATCTATCCAAGTCGTCAACAAATAATCCAAAATCTAATCAATGAAAGTGAGAAAGTATTGAGGAAAACTTCTGCACAGCGAAAGCTAATAACTAGAGAGAATACTTCACCAAATAACGTGAAAATCAACTCCAGAAAACAACAGCGTATCAAGTAGGTCTTGCCGGTGGCACGACAGAGAGAAAATTGGTTCTTTGTTGACAAGAAGTACTTGAGTACCTACTCGACAGATGGCGCTGTTGATGTACACCCCCACCTGTATAGCGATCGCTGGCGTATTCCGCCCGTAGGTTTTTTCTGTCGGGCAGCAGAGCTGCAGCTACATGATCAACGGGTAAGATTAATATTGAAAAAAATAAATTAATAAAATCAATTATAGCTCGTAATATAACCCAATACTTTGTATAAATTTTCTCAAGTTCAGGGTATTACAGTTTTCCCCCAGTATATCTCTTAAAGATTTGTCCTGGAGTAAATGTGTCCTCCTCTGAAGATTAAAAACAGGACAATCGAGTAAAATATGTTTAACATCCATTGTCACTTGACAGGTATTACAAAGAGGGGCCTGTCTCCCTTCCCCACTGTTCATTAAATAATTGTGCGTTGCATGTGTATGGCCAATACGCAGCCTAGTTAAAATAATGGTATCCCTTCTACTTGTAGAATTACAAGATGACCATTTATCCACCAATGGGTGGATTTGTTTCAATTTTGTATTGGTGGTCAGTTCAGACCATCGAGCTTGCCACTTATTTTTACAGTAAAGATGAATCCCACTTTTAAGATCTTTTTAAGGAATACTCAAGGGGGATGGATTACTTAGCCCTGAAGCTTCCTTTGCTGCCTTATCTATTTGTTCATTTCCATCCACCCCAACATGGGCAGGGACCCAAAAGAAGTGAACACTGATACTCTTCCTAGACTGCAGAAGTACTAACCAGTCCTGCACCTCTTGTACTAGATGATGGCCTGGCATAATTTGTTTTAATGAGAGTAAAACACTATTGGAATCTGTAAAAATTGTATAAAAACTATTTTGGTTGCCATTTTTAAAAATATGTTGGACTGCGAGAATTATTGCGTACAGCTCAGCAGTTAAAATTGAACAAGAGGATGGGAGTTTCCTTCTAATAACAATATCCCCCACCACAGCTGCACTTCCAACTCCTGCAGCCGATTTGGAGCTATCTGTAAAAACATGTTTCCCATGATGTTGAGCAGCATGATTTAAAAACTCACTTTTCATTACCCTACTAGGTAAGGTATTTTTCCCTCCTGCCGTAAAACATACTTTAACAGGTGGATTACACCAAGGAGGAGACTTGGGATATCCTACCTCTGCTATCTGTGCTGTTAACAAGCCTACTTCTCTAGCATCATTTTTCAGCTGTACTTCCAAAGGCTTAGGCACTCTAGATCTGTTAGGAGCCCGATCTAAAGGCGCCCTAACATATTTACAGTTAGGATTGTTTCTCACAGCAAGGGACCTAGCTAAAAACCTCAAACTCAACTCCTCTCTGCGAATGGAAAGGGGAGGTATGCCAGAATCAACATACGAGACTGTCAATGGGAGATGTTCTGTAAGCACCTGTGCAGATGCGAAGCCCAGCATTGTGAACAATATCAAGTTTTCCAAGTAAAGTCTTTGTAGCTGACCCATATATTTGGCATGCATAGTCTAACTTGCTCAGACACAAAGATGTATAAATTCTAAGCAAAGTTGTTCTATCAGCACCCCAATCAAAATGCGATACCACTTTCAGAATGTTCAGTGACTTCTTAACCCTGATAGATAGGTAATTTATATGGCAAAATACAATCATTTAAGAAAAGGGTGGGGATCTCTTCCCTTTTACGAGTACGAGTAAAGCGAATGGCTTTGGTCTTCTGAGGAGAAAACATGAATCCACGAGAATTTGCCCATGCGGAAGCAGCATTTATTGCAATTTGAAGATTTTGGCATGCTTGTAGTGCAGATGATCCGCTACAATAAATTGCAAAGTCATCGACAAATAGTGATCCTTGTATGCCAGGAGGTATGTGACTAATGAGACTATTAATAGCAACAGCAAACAAGGTCACACTCAATACGCTGCCTTGGGGGACACCTTCTTCTTGCATGTAGGATGAAGATAGTTCTGACCCTACTCTCACTTTAATTGAGCGGTTTGATAAAAATTCTTCAATAAAAGAGAACATATGTCCTCCTATACCCCACGAGGCCAATTGCTTTAAAATACCACCCCTCCAGGTGGTGTCATATGCCTTTTCGAGGTCAAAAAAGACACCCACCACCTGGTTTTGGTTAGAAAAAGCATTTGAAATTTCTCTTGATAACATCAGCAAAGGGTCTAGAGTACTTCGGTTCTTCCTAAAACCAAACTGTCTGTTATATAAAAGATTTTTTGATTCTAGATACCACATAAGTCTGTTGTTGATCATTCTCTCAAATAGTTTGCATATGCAACTGGTCAAGGATATGGGCCTATAACTAGATGGCAGTTCTGGGTCTTTACCAGACTTGTGGCCTGGAATTACAATTGAAGTATGCCAGGAATCAGGAGATGTATGGGAAGCCCAAAAACCATTAAAGGTTTCTAATAAAAATTCCTTGGTATCCACTGGAAGATGTGATATCATTTCATACCGGATGCCATCCTCACCTGGGGCAGTTAAAGAAGAGCTAGAGATAGCATTTTGCATCTCCTCCATACTAAAAGGCAGGTTAAAAGCTTCAGTATTTGAAAAAGCAGGAGGAACAACAGATGTTGATGCTCTAATTTGTTGAAATGCTGGGGAATAGTTGTCAGCACATGATACATGGGCAAAGTGCTTAGCAAGAACTTCTGCTACATCTTTGGGGTCAGATATATATCTATTATTTCCCCTTAATATTGGTAGAGGCTTAGGGACGAATTTACCTTGAAGTTTTCTAATCTTGTCCCATATTTCCTATGAAGGAGTTTTGGTATTAATATTAGATATATATTTCTTCCAAGATGCTCTCTTTGCTTTTTTAAAAGTTCTTTTTTGTTTGGCACAGGCTCTGAGGTACGCTATTCTATCTGCTACATAGTTTGTTCTCAAGTTCTGACCTGAAGCAAGTTCGGGTCACTTTTCTTGCGTTGGCACATTCTTTACTCCACCAAGGAACTACCGAGCGATGAGGTAAACCGCATGTTTTAGGTATAAACTTGCTAGCATTATCATCAATAATATTTTCAAGATGTTGATAGGCATGCACTGGAGATGTAAATTCATCATACTCTTTATCGGTGTGTGAACAGTTTTCATAAGCTGCCCAGTCTGCCTCACCTATCTTCCATTTTGGTGGACACTGAGAAGGAAGATTATGGACATAATTTAACATTATTGGCCAATGGTCACTGCCATGTAGGTGTTCATTTACTGACCATAGGTAGTCCAATCGAATGGATGAGGAACAGATTGACAAATCAATGGCTGATGTAGAGTTGTGGAATACATCATACCTAGTTGGAGAACCATCATTCATTAGTATTACATCATTGTTGTCGATTAATTCTTCAACAAGATTACCCCATCTATCGCACACATTTCCACCCCATAAAGTATGCTTTGCATTAAAATCACCCAGGGGCAGGAAGCTAATTGATCAGGTCTTGGAGGTCAGAAAGTCTAAGCCTTCTTGGATTACCAGCATGATCTAAGAGGAAAAGTTCTAAGGATGGTTCAATATATAGCGAGCATAAAGTAATTTTTTTCCCGATATGAGTTCTAACTGTACATGCCTGTAGTGGTGAATTGAGTAGGATTGTTTCAAATTTTACAGATTTATTAATAATAAAACCTGTACCACCTTGAGCTCTTGCAGCTTGCAAAGGAGGGGATCTATAAAAATGATAATTGAGTCCAGGATTAAATGGTTTGTCACTGATCTTGGTTTCCTGTAGACAAATTACCTTCGTGTCTGAGTCCCTGGTAAAAGTTTTTATTTGCTCAATGCTAGTACTTAGACCTCTGCAATTCCACTGGATGATAGACATTATCTTTTGTTATTATTTTTCTTTGTCTCATTTGTCTTTTGGGACTTTTCAGATGAAGCCATGTAAGGCCTGGAGATGGAAGGCTTTACTAGGCCACCACTCTTCTTTTCTTTCTTTCTAGGATCTTTATACAAGTCAACCTTAGGATCATGAGCAGTAGGGCACTTACCTGACTTAGATGAAGGTGAGGATGATGGGGACCTTTTCCTCTTTGGAAGATCTTGTTTTCCAATCTCCATCAAATCAGGTAGAGATTCTGCCTGAGACAATACATTTAAGGTGGTGGAAGCCACATTGGCTTCCTTGGAGGATTGTGCTAGAACTTCAACAGTTCGAGCACTTAACCCAGAAGGCTGGGCTACTACCTCTAGGGGAGATGCTCCTATCGGTGACAATACTATTGGTGTGTTGGAAACCATATTGACCTCTTTGGAGGTTTGTGCTCTGGCTTTTATAGGCTGAGCACTTGACCCAGATGGCTGGGCTACTACCACTAAGGGAGATGCACCTGACGGGACAGGTGCTGCCACTGGTCCCCTGTGGTAGTAAGGGGTAGTGGATTATAATCTTTTGGTGGCATCTTAACCGCGCGAGCAAAATTAAGTTGCTGATTGAGTAAATGCTTTGCATAACCTACACTTATATGTTCAGCATTTGCTTTCAAGATTGCAGCTTCTTCTTTCTTGTATTCTCTAAATCTTTTATCATTTGATTTATGATGATCTTTACAGTTTGCACAGGTTGTATCTCTGTTGCATTGGCCATGTTCTAACAAAGAACAGTTAATACAGATCTTCGTATTATTGCAGTACCGGGAAGGGTAACCGTACTTGAAACAATTAAAGCATTGTAAAGGCCTAGGTTTATATTCTCGAACACGTACTCTTTCATTCTCAATAACTATATGATCTGGTATAACAGGGGTTTCAAATGTTAAAACTACCATGCTTGTTTGAGGGATCTTACTTACTTTCCAAACATTAGCAGGGCACATGTCCAGAATTTCTGGTTCTGAAAATTCATATAGATCTTTATCAAAAACTACTCCTTTACCATAGCTGAAGCTCATATGTGGTTTAATATCCTTAATAGGATCAATTTCTGCAATCTTCATGCCACAAAGCATGTGAGCTTGAGTATCTGATATTGCATTAATCAAAACAGATTGCTTACTGTATCTGCTAATAACCTTACTTTTAATTAAACCAACTTTTTTTTTTGTATAAATTTACTAATCTTATAATAGTTATAATTATCTATCTTTCCAGATGCAATTATCCATGTTGGGGGCTTGGGGGTTCTTACTTCTGGAAGTCTATGCTCTATTTCTTTTTCCATCCATTCTTCTGGTTTATATACCTCTAGGTGTCTTGGTGCTTTATCACATAGAGCCCCAGAAATCAAACAATTGTCAATTTTAATGCTCTCTAAATTTTTATTTGCTTCTAAAGCAATCTCAAAACTTGAAAATGATACCCAAGCTTCCAAAAGCCTTTACTACCATTAAGCTCCATTAAAATTTCTTTGATTGCCCCAAATCTACAGAAGGCTGAATTGTGTCATAGCTACAACCAATTGGTATGTTTTTTAAGTGGAGAATTTTCAGATTTTTTGTAGGATCTGGTAATGAGCCAGAACCAGAGAGTAAAGTATTACTGTTATTACAAGAATCATTTTCCACCAGTGCCGATAAATTGTCTTTAACAACACTGGTCAGAGAAGTATTGTTGGAGGAATCCTTTTTATTGCCGAGGTTGTCAACAGAGCTTTCCCCATTCAAACAAGCAGAAGTCGTCAACGGTGTCTGGGGTTCGCCATTTGATCCAGGGGTACGGGGAATATTAAGTTTACTCATTAATTATTTTTTTGGGGGGAGGGAAGGGGTCATAATAACAATGAAAAAAAAAAAAAAAAAAAACAATGGAAAAAAATAAAGTTTAAGGGAGAGAAAAAATTAAGACTGTCTGAAATTCCAAAGACGACACCGTTAGCCTTTCCTGGAATTAATTTCTCCACCAATGACACCTGTGAAAGCTGCTTACCAAATGTCCACTCCCTACCCTACCACAAAGGGATGGTACCACTATGATTAGAGTGGCTCAAGTATATGCCAAACCCGCTTGATGGGACTGAGAGCATTTCAAGAATACAATCATCCCCACTCTAATCATAGTGGCAGGCAAACCGGACAGAATGCCGAGAGTCCTATCTCTATAAAATCGCCAACCCCTGGAATCCGAAGGCCAAATTTCCTACGAGATAGTTCCGCGTGCCAGTATGGGAATACTGACACTCCTAGGTGTCCAAACATTTTTGGGCAGTTGGCAAGACCACCACAGCTCCCACAATTGATTTTGAAATAAAAACCGATCATGGATACAATGTCCCCTCTAAAAAACCTGGACAGTGAAATGGGTAAGAGAGTTTTGACAGCAAAGTTGGAGACAGCTGATAATTATGAAGGAGGGATAAGCAATAAAAAGTAATAGAAAAAGAATGAGAGAAATTTAGAGTCAAACTGAGGAAAAGAAATTCCCCAGTTCGAGAGCCCTCTTGCCCGTCACAAGCCTTCAGCACGGGAATGATATGCCGTGCTGAAGCCCAATGACTTCATCAAGGCATTCTCTCGTTAAGAGGGTACTGTACTGTGAGCTGTGCGTACACGTGTGCAAATATACTGTATACTGTCCATATGATTATAAACTGTTGTAAAAACCAAATTAAAAGAATATTAGGCAGTATTTACTGTATTAATCATCATCTCGGGCACCCGGTCGTGGCAATGGGCAGTGACTTTTTAGGTTAGGAGTTAACCCACCCTAGTGCAGCATTTATTCGCAAAAATTACCTTTTCACGCCTGTGTCTGTAACCTAACTAACGTGAAGAGGGAAGCCTGACTGTAGTTAACCCTCGCTAAATTCTAATAGCTTATCCTCACAGCGAAGTTTGTATACCAGTTACGGAAAAATTATAATATATGGAACAAATCAATAATGGTGGATAAACAAATTAACCTACAGCATATTAATGTAGATCTTGTATGGAAAATTCCAATCTTGAATTGGCAATGATTTCCAGGTGGAACTAAACATTCTCATTTTCCATTCCATGTTACAATACTGTACAGTAGATTCATCACCGATAACCTGAAATCAAGTAAAGATTTAGTACAGATACAATTTTGTAACCATCACACCACATTATATTTACCTTAGTGAAATGCTCACAGAAATATTTTAATCATTATTTTTAACATCACTATAATTATCATCATTCAATAATGTAACCTGATAACTTAGATTTCTTTCTGGTCACCTTGACCTTTTGAGCCACGAAAAAAGTAAGAATCTGTGAAATGTTTTATGGAACCGACACTTTTTCAGTACGTAGCAAACCACCACCTCTAATTTTTGCCTCTTATGTTCCACTACATTTCCTTTCTTACCTTTCCACACTCCTCCCATTCCTTCCTGTTCTAAATTCTGTCACACATTCATACATTTTTCGACTCAATAATGAAAGCAATTAAAGAAATGACAATGAACTCTATGTTCCGAAACATGAGGTAATTGCGCCGTTACCTGGATGTGAGAGCAGTATAAGGACTAAATGGTTTAAAGTAACATATGTATAGCTGTTAATTATTCAATTTCATTAGATGAAATTGCTGTATGTCCCAAAACAAAAAAGTCCTCAACATCTTGGAGTATCCTTACAACTGAAACTACAGGGCCATTCAATAGCGAGCATGGCGTAGTAGTCGTATTTTTCTCTCAACTCCATTGAGTACCTGTATTTTGATGTCTTTTCTTCTAAATCTAATGTATTTCTTTTTGGGTCATAACCCACATGTCCACCAGGTTTCAATGAAATTTATTCAATAGTTTTTGTAGATTCAAAACAAAAGATTAACATTGCATTTTATTTTTTAAGTAATGCTGCGTACATGTACTTTGATGTACTTTATCTAAAATGTTACAGATTTATCCTTGGGTCAAACCCAACATGACTACTAAGTTTGGTCAAAATCGATCCAATAGTATTTGTTTCAAGTTGCTCATAAACAAACAGACAGGGGTTAATACATACTGTACCTTTCGCAAAATCCTTAATTTTGGCGAAGGCAATAACTTATCACAAAAGGTTCTCTACACAAGCATCAGGCTTATTACTAAAAGAACCATATTGTAATTTATATACACCAAGAATGAAGTTACCATAGTTAGGGACAAGAAAGATTGAGTATGTGCACACAGGCATTCAAGTTTTCAAACTGCTTCAAACTGTAAGAATAAAATGTCAGTGGCAGGGCAAAAACTATCCAATCAGATATAACCTAAAATCAATTTCATAAACCTGTGCTTTATCATTCCCTTTACAGAATTTAGACCATAGGCGTGACACTGGAACCAAGGAATCCACTCAGTGCACAGCTGCAACTAGGACTATGTAGATCAGGCAGATGATGAAAAGAACATAGGACAAGAACTTGAAGACAGATGGCAGGGATAAGACAAATAGGTTTCCTTATCTCATCTGGCAATCAAAAGTTAAGTTAAATGGCTGAACAGCAAAATTATGAAAGGAAATATGAACAAATATAAAGTAGAAAATTAAAAAGCACACAGCTAAAAAATTTATAAAATATACACGTTGAAAGTGAAATTTCTGAAAAATATCGTAAATATATTTTCATAGAAATTCAGGAAAAATACAATAATTAAGTTTGATTTGAAGATTTTTTTGAAACAAATCGTGTAGAATTATAGATTTTTCACGTGGACGTAGCCTCTTTCCAATAAATGCATTAGTGGGAGAGGTGTAAATGAATTAAAACTTTTTTTGCGAAGGGAAAATTTCTGAATTTCCGACATACTTATGTTGAGGTTTTTCAATGTTACGACATAACAAATAAAGATAAGAAAAAATTAGACGTCATTGTAAAACCAACTTCCAATAAAATGTATAAAAAATATATGTATTGTTAGAAAAATAATGAACAATTATCATTAGAAAATGAAGCAAATTTTGTAATTTTGCTGACGTTTTTAAGATAAAACTTTTGTATTGAAGTGTTAATACTTTTGTTGTTTTATTTACCATATAAAAGTACGGTGCAAAAAATGGGCTTTCTAATAATATATGAGACATTATATTGCAGTTGTTTACATACGCACAAACATGCCTAGACCTAAACTTTTTCTACGAGAGCGTAAATTGGCGTATAAAATAAAGAAAAAAAATGCAAAGCTATAAAGCTTCCACGGGGAAAGGAAATAAAAAAGGGAAAATAAAATTCACATAAAACAAAAATTCATTCACTATCATAGTTCTTACAATTGACTGTGTATGACAGCAAATACAAAATAAAAATATATATAAGCAAAAAATACAAATATACACAGTACGGTAATGCCTCACAACACAAAATTAATTAGTTCCGTAATAGCTTTCGTAAAGTGATTTTTTTGTCTTGCGAGTCACCTTTAAATAGCCTAATTCGTTCCAGACCATACAGAAACACCACATTAAATGATTATAAGAAGGATACACACCACTAAAACAGTACTAAATGTATGAAAAGTACTATATTTTTATAATTCAATAATAAATTAACCACTGACAACCTGTAAAAAAGTGTTTAATTAGAGCAAACTGTAAAAATACAGTAACAAAACTGTGGAACATTACCTTTGGAGTGAGGCGATGTCCAAGAGCAATGTGCGAGGCGGTAGAGGAGGATGAAAAACGGCGGAAAACGTTACCAGTGGCAGAAAACATAAACACTTACCTTCACAAAACAGATGTATAAATGACAGAAAATATTAACACTTAATTTCAGAAAACACATTTGCAAATATCAGGAAATATTAACACTTTACGATAAACTTAAAATAATAAAGAAAAAAATATATCTTTTTTTTTTACTTTACATTTTGTATTTTCTAAATTTAATCACAATGTGTATTTTCTTCATCACTGCCACTTTTCTCTTGTTTTTTAGCTGGCACTTGGTCTGTTTCTACCAAAGGCCTGTTTAAAATAATTGTCCAAAGAAGCTTATTTCTGCCTGATTCTTACAATTTTCCTGAAATGACTCAGGCAAACTTCATTACAGTACTCAAGCGCACAACCTGTGAGTATTTTTTCTGAGTGTCTCTTTTCTACGAGAGACACCACTTTAAAGAAGCCATTTAGACTCTCCTTAATTTCTACCATTGTCAGTGGGTCATCAGCGACTTTCTTGGGACCCATGGCTAATGATGTAACGTAATATTACACACAATACAGTACCGTACAATTGTTACGAAAGTGAAATCACAAACACTAAGTCAATGTGTACGATACTGTTGCCGAAACGAAAAGACATAGGAATGCCAATGGGTAGATGCATGATGGGATACAGTACAGTAGATGCTGACCAATAAAAGAGCAGGATCTCATGGTGGTAACTAGCATCCAAATAGGGAGTTAACCAATGGGAGCGCAGGAGGATGATAGCGAGTTTACGAGCTGGGGGCACGCATATTTTAAAATCAGTCTCGGACACTGTTGAGCTCTCGCACTGTACTTCCTTTCGTTGTCCTAAACATTTTTTGTGATGCGAGTCGTAAAATTCTTCGCATCTCATTTCGTTGAGAGAAAATTGTCTAAGCAGATTCTTTTGTATCGAGAGGTTTGACTGTACAGCATATACATAATCAAATACAGTACACGTTTCTCATGTGGGAAACAGAGACCCGGCAAAGGGGCTAATTTTTTCACAGACCTGGCAAAATTAATTTCTTTTCTCATCTCTTATCTTTATTGTGCAACGTCTTCTAATCATTTATAACGCAGTTGAAATAAAATTAACCATAAATTCTGGAAATATTACAGCAAAAAAAAAAAGTCACATTGGAGATCTGCATTGGCATGCCAAGCATGTGCTGCTACTTGGGTTTTCCTCCCTTCAAAAGAACCTTCGAAGGAAAAATATCCCACTTAGACTTCTTCTTCCGCCGTCACCCAAACCTCTCCCACTGGGAGGAAGACCACTCCCTACACTCATTAAACTTATTTTCATTATCACACCGTTGGCCTCTGCATACAGGACAAAGGGTGTGATGATCTGTCTCCACCACCGACATAAATGTTGCACAAGGGCGGCCGGAGAGTCCAGGGCAGGTGCGCATGGTAGCAGAAGTAAACTTCACAAACACACACTAGAAAAAGAAAAAGAAAAAGCAAAAAAAAAATTAATGGTTGTCCAAATAAGGAGTAGAATGAAGAGAGGCAACGTCCGTTCAGCATCCGAGCCAAAAGCAAAGTGGCTCAATCACAGGTGTTAGAGGGGGGTGGGGGGCAGTAGCTAGCTACCCTCCCCCTATCCCTGCTAACTAGCTGTGTGGGTAGTTAACTCTCGCTAAATTTTAATGGCTCGTCATTTCAGCTACGCCGAAAGTAATACCCCTATAAATAGCATGGTTTGTATTCCAGTTACAGAAAAAAATTCTCTTACCATTCCATAATACGATACTGTACAGTAGATTCATCACCGATAACCTGAAATCAAGTCAAGATTTAGTACAGATACAATTTTGTAACCATCACACGACATTATGTTTACCTTAGTGAAATGCTCAAAGAATTATTTTAATCATTATTTTCAACATTACTATAATTATCACCATTAAATAATGTAACCCAACAATTTAAAAAGAAACATTTATTATCGAGAATGAATGAATGATTTAAAGTTTTCAGGCATCCTGACATCTAAGGTCATTGATGCCGGTAACATTTAATTTATGTATACAAAAATAAAAAATGAAATAAAATAAAAATTTAAAGAGTATTCAATTAAAATCATAAAAATTTAATGTCATAAAAGTTATCGAGATATTTAGGTTTTAGTTTATAAAATAAGCTGTATTTCTCTTAAAGAAAGTATATATATACAGTAACATACTGCGCAAGAGACAACAAATAACTTGCGTCATGCTTCACAAACGCATAACAGCGTAGGTTACCAGTCGTCTGAACGAAAACACCGAACACTTACAATAAGTATAGTTAATCTGTACTGTACTAATATTACTGTACATGTACATATATTACAGCCACTACGATTTTAGTGAGTATTAGCTTACAGTACAGTATTACTAGATAGGAACACCTTTTACTATACAGAACAGTTAGGGGATGATAACGATTCAAAGAAACTTTACAGTAGCACAATACTGTACCAGTAAGTAGTGTACTCGAGTACAAATATACTGTATACCATACATATGATTATAAACTGTAGTAGAAACCAAATTAAAACAATATTAGGCAGTATTTATTGCATTAATCATCAGCTCGCGCACCCACTCGTGGCAAGGGGCAGTGACTTTTTAGGTTAGGAGTTAACCCACCCTAGTGCAGCATTCATTCCCGAAAATTCCCTTTTCATGCCTGTGTCTGTAACCTAACACGAAGAGGGAGGCCTGACTGTAGTTACCCCTCGCTAAATTCTAATAGCTCATCCTCTCAGCAAAGTTTGTATTCCAGTTACGGAAAAATTATAATATATGGAGTAAATCACTAATGGTGGATAAGCAAATTAACTTACGGCATATTAATGTAGATCTTGTGGATAATTCCAATCTTGCAGTGGCAATGATTTCCAGGTGGAAATAAACACTCTCATTTTCCATTCCATGTTACAATACGGTACTGTAGATTAATCACCGATAACCTGAAATGAAGTCAAGCTTTAGTACAGATACATTTTTGTAACTATCACACCACATTATATTTACCTTAGTGAAATGCTCACAGAATTATTCTAATCATTATTTCTAACATTATTATAATTATCATCATTTAATAATGTAACCTGATACCTTAGATTTCTTTCTGGTCACTGTGATCCTTTCCTAAAGGAAACACCATGCAATATTGATTGATTGATTTGAAGTTCTCTGGCATCGTGAGATCGAAGGTCATTGACACCGATGCAATATTGAAACAGCTTATTCGGTAGTCCTAAACAGTGAAAAGACAGAACGCAGTAAAGATGGAGGGCAAAGCAACAAAAAAATGAAGTGACATCTACAATACTGTATATCCATTCTAGACGTTTGTAAGCATATTTCCAATATGTCTTGGATAGAATTGCACATTTAATCCATTTAAAAATAATGCTTTCGTCATAATCTTAACAGAGTTTGAGCCACGAAAAAAGTAAGAATCTGTGAAATATTTTATGGAACCGACACTTTTTCAGTACGTATCAAACCACCACCACTACTTTTTGCCTCTTATGTTCCACTACATTTCCTTTCTTACCTTTCCACACTCCTCCCATTCCTTCCTGTTCTAAATTCTGTCACACATTCATACATTTTTCGACTCAATAATGAAAGCAATTAAAGAAATGACAATGAACTCATGTTCAGAAAAATAAGGTAATTGAGCCGTTACCTGGATGTGAGAGCAGTATAAGGACTAAATAGTTTAAAGTAATATATGTATAGCTGTTAATTATTCAATTTCATTAGATGAAATTGCTGTATGTCCCAAAACAAAAAAGTCCTCAACATCTTGGAGTATCCTTACAACAGAAACTACAGGGCCATTCAATAGCGAGCATGGCGTAGTAGTCGTATTTTTCTCTCAACTCCATTGAGTACCTGTATTTTGATGTCTTTTCTTCTAAATCTAATGTATTTCTCTTTGGGTCATAACTCGCATGTCCACCAGGTTTCATTGAAATTTATTCAATAGTTTTTGTAGTTTCAAAACAAAAGATTAACATTGCATTTTATTTTTTAAGTAATGCTGCGTACATGTACTTTGATGTACTTTATCTAAAATGTTACAGATTTATCCTTGGGTCATACCCAACATGACTACTAAGTTTGGTCAAAATCGATCCAATAGTATTTGTTTTAAGTTGCTCATAAACAAACAGACAGGGGTTAATACATACCTTTCGCAAAATCCTTAATTTTGGCGAAGGCAATAACTTATCACAAAGGGTTCTCTACACAAGCATCAGGCTTATTACTAAAAGAACCAGATTGTAATTTATATACACCAAGAATGAAGTTACCATAGTTAGGGACAAGAAAGATTGAGTATGTGCACACAGGCATTCAAGTTTTCAAACTGCTTCAAACTGTAAGAATAAAATGTCAGTGGCAGGGCAAAAACTATCCAATCAGATATAACCTAAAATCAATTTCATAAACCTGTGCTTTATCATTCCCTTTACAGAATTTAGACCATAGGCGTGACACTGGAACCAAGGAATCCACTCAGTGCACAGCTGCAACTAGGACTATGTAGATCAGGCAGATGATGAAAAGAACATAGGACAAGAACTTGAAGACAGATGGCAGGGAGAAGACAAATAGGTTTCCTTATCTCATCTGGCAATCAAAAGTTAAGTTAAATGGCTGAACAGCAAAATTATGAAAGGAAATATGAACAAATATAAAGTAGAAAATTAAAAAGCACACAGCTAAAAAATTTATAAAATATACACGTTGAAAGTGAAATTTCTGAAAAATATCGTAAATATATTTTCTTAGAAATTCAGGAAAAATACAATAATTAAATTTGATTTGAAGATTTTTTTAAAACATAAATCGTGTAGAATTATAGATCTTTCACGTGGACGTAGCCTCTTTCCAATAAATGCATTAGTGGGAGAGGTGTAAATGAATTAAAACTTTTTTGCGAAGGGAAAATTTCTGATTTTTCGACATACTTATGTTGAGGTTTTTCAATGTTACGACATAACAAATAAAGATAAGAAAAAATTAGACATCATTGTAAAGCCAACTTCCAATAAAATGAATAAAAAAATTTAGGAATTGTTTGAAAAATAATGAACAATTATCATTAGAAAATGAAGCAAATTTTGTAATTTTGCCGACATTTTTACGATAAAACTTTTGTATTGAAGCGTTAATACTTTTGTTGTTTTATTTACCATATAAAAGTACAGTACAAAAAATGGGCTTTCTAATAATATATGAGACATTATATTGCAGTTGTTTACATATGCACAAACATGCCTAACCCTAAACGTTTTCTACGAGAGCGTAAATTGGCGTATAAAATAAAGAAAAAAAAATGCAAAGCTATAAAGCGTCCACGGGGAAAGGAAATAAAAAAGGGAAAATAAAATTCCCATAAAACAAACATTCATTCACTATCATAGTTCTTACAATTGACTGTGTATGACAGCAAATACAATATAAAAATATATATAAGCAAAAAATACAAATATACACAGTACGGTAATGCCTCACAACACAAAATTAATTAGTTCCGTAATAGCTTTCGTAAAGTGATTTTTTTGTCTTGCGAGTCGCCTTTAAATAGCCTAATTCGTTCCAGACCATACAAAAACACCACATTAAATGATTATAAGAAGGATACACACCACTAAAACAGTACTAAATGTATGAAAAATACTATATTTTGATAATTCAATAATAAATTAACCACTGATAACCTGTAAAAAAAGTGTTTAATTAGAGCAAACTGTAAAAATACAGTAACAAAACTGTGGAACATTACCTTTGGAGTGAGGCGATGTCCGAGAGCAAAGTGCGGGGCGGTAGAGGAGGATGAAAAACGGCGGAAAACGTTAACAGTGGTAAAAAACATAAACACTTACCTTCACGAAACAGATGTATAAATGACAGAAAATATTAACACTTAATTTTAGGAAACACATTTGCAAATAGCAGGAAATATTAACACTTTACGATAAACTTTAAATAAAAAAGAACAAAATTTTTTTTTTTTTTTTACTTTACATTTTTATTTTCCAAATTTAATTACAATGTGTATTTTCTTCATCACTGCCACTTTTCTTTCGTTTTTTAGCTGGCACTTGGTCTGTTTCTACCAAAGGCCTGTTTAAAATAATTGTCCAAAGAAGCTAATTTCCGCCTGCTTCTTACAATTTTCCTGAAATGACTCAGGCAAACTTCATTACAGTACTCAAGCGCACAACCTGTGAGTATTTTTTCTGAGTGTCTCTTTTCTATGAGAGCCACCACTTTAAAGAAGCCATCTAGACTCTCCTTAATTTTTACCACTGTCAGTGGGTCATCAGCGACTTTCTTGGGACCCATGGCTAATGATGTAACGTAATATTACACACAATACAGTACCGTACTACTGTATTGTTACGAAAGTGAAATCACAAACACTAAGTCAATGCGTACAATACTGTTGCCAAAACTAAAAGACATAGGAATGCCAATGGGAAGATGCATGATGGGATACAGTACAGTAGATGCTGACCAATAAAAGAGCAGGACTCATGGTGGTAACTAGCATCCAAATAGGGAGTTAACCAATGGGAGCACAGGAGGATGATAGCGAGTTTACGAGCTGGGGGCACGCATATTTTAAAATCAGTCTCGGACACTGTTGAGCTCTCGCACTGTACTTCCTTTCGTTGTCCTAAACATTTTTTGTGATGCGAGTCGTAAAATTCTTCGCATCTCATTTCGTTGAGAGAAAATTGTCTAAGCAGATTCTTTTGTATCGAGAGGTTTGACTGTACAGCATATACATAATCAAATACAGTACACGTTTCTCATGTGGGAAACAGAGACCCGGCAAAGGGGCTAATTTTTTCACAGACCTGGCAAAATTAATTTCTTTTCTCATCTCTTATCTTTATTGTGCAACGTCTTCTAATCATTTATAACGCAGTTGAAATAAAATTAACCATAAATTCTGGAAATATTACAGCAAAAAAAAAAAAGTCACATTGGAGATCTGCACTGGCATGCCAAGCATGTGCTGCTACTACCTGTTTTCTTTTAGGCTCCAGATGTTCCTCTATCATCTGCCGTCTCATGGTGCGAGTTTCCTTTTCCTTAAATGATGCGTATTTACGCCAAATTTCCTCCAAAAATAAGTTAATCATGATAGAGCAATTTGCATTATTGGATCACTTCAAGCAAAAACAAATTTCACTCATCATTGGATCACCAATGATTATTGCGATTATTTACATTCTGTACCTTTGCAGTCTCTCCCTTATTTTCACTATTTGCAAATGAATAACCATACAATTTACTTATAACATCAGCACTGTATAAAAAATCTTTGCCCCAAGTTTAGGGTTTTTCCTCATTGCCATCAATGGGATGTCGGCAACAGTATTTAATCTATTGATGAATTACAGTATTAAATCTATGTAGGCTATGTGCTTGGACAAATATTCTGGCTTTTTACTTACCGTAGTTATGATTATCAATGTCCACAGTCACATCCTGGTATCAAAACCTCTCTCAGCTCACGAGTCGGCTTGGTACTGTAGTCAACAAACTAACCTCGGTCATCGGACCATGACGACGACATCTGCACTGCTTTCAATGTCTTGTCCAAGGTTTATTCTGTTGAGGTAAAAAACCTTATTGAAGAATGGTGCAAGATTGTGATGTACAGTACTCATTACGATATCTCTGTAATATACTGTACAGTAGTCAGTCCCCTAAGGAAGAACGTCATGCCTTCCAAGAATGGGTTCTCAAATGTAAATTAGTAGAGGCATTTAGGTACTAACACGACATCACTTCCCTCCACTTTTTAGTCAGTTGATCTACCTACTTGCGAGGCCTAGCAAAATTGTAAATTAAGAAGTTCTGCACCTATTTGCACATGGAATATTTTTTAAAAAGTTGACTTTTATTTTCCTTTACATTAGCATCATTTAAAATTAATTGAAAACAAAATTTTATAGCTAAAGAGAACGAGAGAACGGGGATCCAATGTAGTATCGTCTAGCCAGTCAAAGGAACCAATAACACTCTAGTGGTAGTATCTCAACGGGTGGCTGGTGTTCTAGCTAACCTATTACCTAACCACAAAATTAAATTTAACATTGTTATGTTAAATTAGGTTATTTAATTGTTTATTAATAAATTCAGTCTTCGGCAGGAGTAAATGTTAACTGCCATTTTCATAAGAGTTCGGTGATAACCTTCGCCCCTCCTCCTTCGTTAATTAGTGAATGACCATTAACTCTTTTGTTTATTTTTTTTTTTCCGAGTGTTTGGTGTTTCGAGAGAGCCGTGGACGAGACTACTGCTGCCTGGAATGAACAGTTCGGACCGTACCTTGATCACAAACGTGTATCCTAATTCAGCAGCCCTTGGTAGACGCTTTTTTTTTTTTCTCTCGTAAGGAATTGTGCCTTTGGAGGATTATTTCGCTGGTGTCTTTGAGCCACCCGCGGTAAATTGTACACTTCTTTGGATCACGGCCCTTGTATGCAGGGGTTTTGTCACCTGCGATAGCCACATCGCTTGTTACGTCCTGCAAGTGTATGTGTCACTTGCGACCTTCGCTTGGCGTTATTTTCCCCGCCTGAGGATCCTACGGGAAGACGGTGCCGTCGTTCCATCCCGGCACTGTTGGAGGTACTATTGCCGTGATCAAAGAGCGTCATCACATCTGTTACGCTGCTCGTCTGTGGACCAAGGGTCCGTTAGGAGGAACGTAGGGAGTCATTACCCAGGTAAAGTTACGATCTTTTCATTATCGTTATGGATATGCCCAGCCCGTTTTCCTGATGTTAATGATACTCCCTCTGATGCTGATGAACGTTCATCCCCTATCTGTCTTCTAATCCATGTATGGATAAGTACTGTTATAAGTAATTCCACGGATAGTTAATACAGTGTTGAGATATGTACATGTACAGTGAACCCTCGTTTATCGCGGTAGATAGGTTCCAGTCGCGGCCGCGATAGGTGAAAATCCGCGAAGTAGTGACACCATATTTACCTATTCATTCAACATGTATATTCAGACTTTTAAAACCTTCCCTTGTACGTAGTACTGTTAACAAACTACCCTTTAATGTACAGAACACTTAATGCATGTACTACAGTACCCTAAACTAAAACAGGCACAAATATTAAAGGTGATTTTATATCATGCATTTCCTAAACATGCTAAAAAGCACGATAAAAAATGGCAACCAATGTTTTGTTTACATTTATCTCTGATCATAATGTAGAAACAAACTGGAGGTAGAGCTTTGCTTATTACCCAGACATATTTCCCATACTTTTCCCTTAGAACTACATCCCATCTTCCTACTTTAGATATATATATATATATATATATATATATATATATATATATATATATATATGTGTGTGTGTGTGTGTGTATATATATATATATATATATATATATATTTATATGTATACACATATACATACCTACATATATACATAAATACATGCATACATATATATATATATATATATATATATATATATATATATATATATATATATATTACTGTATATATATGGGTTATGGAAAAAATCCGCGAAGTGGTGAATCCGCGATGGTCGAACCGCGAAGTAGCGAGGGTTCACTGTATCTATAAATTATGACTCTCAGCATAATTCTTTTGTGAATATATTTAAGTATTTATGCATTTACTTTAATGTGGTATGTGTATTTGTATGCTGTCTTGTGTTAAGTTTTATAATTGGGTATTTGGTTTAGCCTTTAATGTTTGTGTGTAGGTAGGTAATTTTAAGGTTTTCTGCCTTTTCATTTCTCCTGTCTTCCTTATGCCTATCTGTTTAGTAATAGGGTAGTGGTTTGTTGATATTTGTGGGCCCGGCTTAATATATAAGCCATACTTTTGATCTGTTTAGTTTTTCTATGTTAGGGTTAAGATTATTAGATATAGGTCAACCTTGTGTGTTTATAGGACTCGGTATATTAGTCCTCCAGGTCATTTTTTTAACCCATTGGTGTTTGTCTTAGGAGCTTTATGTTACTCCTGATACAAGGTTGAATTTATTTAAGTGTACTGTAATAAATGTTGTTAGATTTTTCCAGTGTTTTTGTTCTGTCTTCCCTCAGTTCACCGAGTTACATAAATAATGTACTGCCTAAGACTCCTTTAAAAATTAAAGTTTAAAGAACCAGAACTACGGCCTACACAGGTTGTAACAAACATCTACAGAAATAAAACACTACTTGAAATAAGTAAGCCTACAAGACATAAAACCAGTATACAGAAAGCAATGACATATGAAGTAATGTAAGCATTGATCTATCTTTTTAAGTTCTACAAACACAAAAATTGGTATTGAAGGAACTTAACTTTGGAAATTAGACTGTATTCTTAATAAAGATCCATGTTTAAAACCTTCTTGGTTAAACTGAAATTATAAATAATGTATTGAAAACAATTGAAATTTCAAAGATTCTAAGCTACATATCTGAATTCTCTAAAAATCATTGTTTTCCGACCTTTATGATATTCACTATTCAGGCAAGAGATAATTTAGGCCAAATAGTTGAGTAGAAAAAACAACGGAGGTCCTTTAAAACATAACCAGGATTGCAAATGTGTGAGGAGTATTGTGATAACAGCTCACTAAAGAGTTTAGGATAGTGTGTATTTGTAGAACGGTAAAAATTACTCATACCAGAGACAGGCAGGAGAAATTTCTGAAAAATTGTGTTATAGCAAAACTGCTGGCACGCAGTCCGGGGAAGGCTACTGGCTCGCGCGCGCGAAAGAGAGCTGGGAGCGCACACGGAAGACTTCTGGCGCGTAGAACAGCGATGTCGCACACGTGAGGGAGAGTGCTGGCGCGCAAGAGAACGAAGTTGCACAGGCATGCGCTGAGTTTTCAGTGAGCTCTGTTGCGTCGGCGATCGTAGGTTGGCTGGTGGGCTATGGCGCGTAGGACAGCGCTGACGAGCAAGAGAACGAAGTTGCGCGCCGAGGTTTCGATGAGCTCTGTTGGGTCGGCGATCGTAGGTTGACTGGTGAGCGCTGGCGCGTAAGACAACGATGGCTAGCAGGAGACCGAAGTTGCGCGGGCGCGTGCTAAGGTTTCACTGAGCTCTGTTGCGTCGGCGATCGTAGGCTGGCCGGCATGTTAGCTGGTAGGAAGATCAGGAACTGGGATGTACCCTTTGGAAGGGCGAACATACACCGATGGAGATCGCCAACGATCCACAGAAGAGTCCAGGACCGAAGTCCAAGGACTACCTGCAGCGTTGTCAGGAGAAGGTCCAGGTACAGATGATGCCCAAGAGGGCCGGTGGATCAGCAAGCTGACCTTCAGCAGTAGCAATCCTCCGAAGAGGAGTCTCTATGAGTGGCCCCTCTCGCGAACGAGAGAGGTGATCATTTCGCAGGAGAGACTTGCCTAAGACTATGCTCAGCCCCCAAAGGAAGAGAGCTTCAGCAAGGGGGGGAGCGTAGTCTAGGCGAAGACAGCAACAGAAGTCGGAGTCGATGAAGTGATGAAGATGCAGGAAGTTCTCCCTCGGAAGGGATAAACAACCCCACACCTGGGGAGGAAAACTCTCCCTCAGAAGGGAAAGTATTCAACCCTTGGAGCCAAACCTCGTGGTAGTGCTTTAAGATGATCTGACAAGAGCGCTGCCTGAGGATGCGTAGCCGGAGCTAGTTCCTTGAAGATGAAGTGCTGATTAAGTGCTGCCACGGGCATACTTCTAAGAGAAGAGATGACGCCCATGATGACGTCCTCCGAGGGTCGGCAATGACAGCAGATTCCCCAGGCATGAACATAACAGCTCTGCTTCGTCGGCTCATTAAGTTGAATGAAGAACTGCATGGCTGAGGAAAAATTAAATAAATTATGTAACAAAAAACTCCCTCGGGAGAAACACCTAGTCCACGAAGAAAAAGGAGACCACTGAAGGAACAAACATAAAATGAGAACTGCACCCCCCCTTCCTCGGTCGTCATCAACGGTAGAAGGGGAGCGGAGAATAACTGTAATAAAACAAGAATTACAATTATTTAAATCAACTAAAAATATTCACTAACAGGAAGAACCACTGATCCTTCGAAGGGAAGTGTTCCTCACGGAGAAGCTGAAAAGTTAAATACAATTATAATTTCCCTTAAACAATTAAGAAAACAACTGGAAGCGGAACCTACCCCGGGAACGGGAAAGGTACACTGTCGGAAGCCCAAGAAAGGTGAACAGCCTTGAGAAGAGAAAGACCGAAGTCAATCTCCGAAAGGCCACACCCCCTTCCCTCAGTAATCCATATGTTCACCAGAGGGAAAGGCGAAGACAACAGTTGAACAAGAAGGGTCCAAACGATGACAATTCCTCTGCGGCGGCGGCGGCCGAGTCAACGGTGGGTTAATCGCCGACGGGAAGACCGATGGACAAGGGAGAGGTCGGAAGGGAAGGCCTTGCACAAGTGTCTTGAGAACCTGTCATGTACGTTACCAGACGCACAGCACAAAAACTGAAAAGGAAACTTACATTTCTAAATATGTATACATATATATATATAATATATATATAATATATATATATATATATATATATATATATATATATAATATATATACGAAGAATGTTTTCATATATACATAAGAAAAAAGTAAGTTAAAAGACAAAAATTAATGGCACTCCAAAATAGGTGAGGAGGAAGAGCAGTTACAACCGGTCTCCATCCGAGCCAAAAGTAAAGTGAGTTAAATCACCGGTGTGTGAGTGGGAGCAAGCTACCCCCCACTAACTAGTGGTATGGGTAGTTAACCGTCGCTAAATTTTAATGGCTCATCATTTCAGCTTCGCAGAAAGTAATACCTCTAAATAAACAGCGTAGGTTTGTATTCCAGTTACTGAACAAATATCTTCCAAATAATGACCACCAGGGTTTGCGAGCACAGCTCAACAAAGGAGCAGTTATGATTTTTTTTGCGAGCGAGGCAAGCCAAGGCAGAGCAAAAGCCCTTATTTTTAACAACATATCTCCAATATAACGACCCATGGTGCTTGCGAGCACAGCTGAACATGTACCGCATGTCAGAACATATGAGCAGTGATGCAATGTTAATTTTGCAAGCGAAGCAAGCCACGGCGGAGCAAAAATCATTACAACAGTTATCGAGACCAAAGTCGAATAACATTCAGAATTGTCAACACATTACCAACACTGAAAATGGCCAATATTTATCGATTTCATTGTAGTGCATTACAGGGCAATATAACCTAGAAAAACATCTACTTTTTCTTATAGAAAAAATTGCGCTCTTCGAAAATGACACTCGTTCCCGTCGCAAATGAATAGTTTCAGAAATATATATACATCTATATCCTCCGATAATGGGGGACCCCCAGTGGGAACTCGGGGTTTTGGGTGGGGAAAACATACTGGGGAATCGATATATAAACGTAAAACAAGCCTTTTGTTCTCTATTCATTACCTTCTTTTAATTATAATAATCGGAGGAAAATACAAAACAGTATATTTGGATAAACTTTGGAGGAGCCGTTGCAAAGATTGTGTCATGAAAAAATACAGTAACCAGTGCTGCCAACGTCCGATGTAGATATTAGCACCTGTACGTTCGTTCGTTCGTGCATACCACTTTCGCCCTGCGCAGAAACCCCTCCCCCCTGCACAGAAGCTTTTTCTCATTTTATTACTCGTTTTATTATCCTATTCCTTTTAAAATCATCTCATTTTATATTCCCATTCAATATTATTTATCATTCATTCTATTTTATCTTCCTAAATTGGGTTTATTTCTTTTGTTATTTCCTTTTCACTACCCGGTTTCACATATATTCTTCCTCTGGACTAGTTTCCCTATCCAGTTCAATCATGGTAAAACCATCTCATTTTATATTTCCTTTCAATATTATTTATCATTCATTCCATTTTACCTTCCTATATTGTTTTTATTTCCTTATCACTCCCCAGTTTCACATAAATACTTTCCCTGGACTAGTTTCTCTACCCAGTTTATTTATGTTTACCCTCTAGACTCCCTTATTTTTCTGTTACCCAATCAGGAACCAATTCGTATTCAAAGTTTACACAAGGGGGTTGACAACTGATATTTCCCTACCCCCTCCCTTGGTCTCTTTAAGTGGTCTGTTCTTTCCTCTTCCATGAAGCCCTCTTCCTTTGTAACCTTTGAACTAGTCAGGTGTCCGACATTTCGAGTGAGATTCATTTTTTCGTATTTTACGATGGAGGAAATTATAGATACTTGTAACGGCTGCAGTATTCCGTATCTAAAAGCATTTGCTAAATTCCATGATGATTTTTATGATTCTTCTGCCAATGTTGATATTTTCCTGAAATCACACATTGTAATTCCTCATCGATTGCAGTGACCCAAGTGTCGTTCCCCCCTATCTTACAGGAAAGATATTCACGTGTTTTATTGCAATACCGAATCCACCATACCTAAAACCAAAAAGAAACGTCGTTGTGGTTATTCCGTTACTTCCTATAAAGGTACATTTTTGGGAAAAAGTCGTCTACCTCCACGGAAGACTCCAGTGACCCGCAAGTTTCGGCGTATTGTTCGTAAAGGTAAGTGGAGAATTTTACAGTTTTCAGTAAATACCTGAGGTTTGTGACCTGTCATACTACTAGGATAGGTTAGGTGGGTTTGTTAGGTTCTGTGCCCTTTTTATACTTTTTATATATTGAGTAAAACTTATATGGAGAAATTATTTAAAATACGTATGGAAATATCTATCATTGCTAACGTTAGTAATGTCATCGTGTCGTTGGTAACTCTGTGTACCATACTCCAACGTTGGTAGCACTGTGTATTATTGGTAACGTTGCTAATGTTACCGTTCGAAGTACATTCGTTTAAGAGAAGTGACACCGTTGAAGAAATGCTTATATTTAAATATTTTAACACAACATATATGACATCAGTGATTATATTTACGGTAACCATTTTAACAGAAAATATGTTTTCCTATAGGAAATAACGTGATCTAACCGGTTTTCACCTTCATTTCATCCGTAATAACAGCAACCAATTCGGCAACTTAAAGTTAGCCGGATTGGTTGATGTTTGTTTCCGATTGAAATGAACATCAAATTCGGTTAAATCACGTTATTTACAATAGGAAAACATATTTTCTGTTCAAAATCTCACCCTGTAATACAATACAAAATTACCTAGTTATAGCAGGTATACTTACCAATCACTTTCTCATGAGTATTGACTAGTAGTATCCTAATTTTATATCCCTTTACCTTCTTTTACGCTGTATATCATTTCATGTATGTTCCATTACGTTATTCACTCCCTTTACACTTTTCAGGCACCCACATCAGATGGCAAGTTCTTACTCATCATACATGGAGGGATTTATGAACAGTATGTCATATCTATTTACTTGCGACGGAAATAAAGGTAATTTTCAAAGAAAACGGGAGTTTTTCTACATAAACCCCAATTTTTTTTAGGAGTAAGTTTGCCCCGTCTTTTACTATAATAAAACCCATTAATCTGTCAGCACGTAACATTGCTTCCAATCAAGTATTCTGAAAGACTGATGACATTAAGGCCTTCTAAAGAAAATTTAGACAATCTGGAAACCTAATAATGTAGTGTATAGGATTCCCCTGTGTGATAGGACCCGCAAAATAAAGATTGGGTGTAACGAAATGCCAAATACGATCAAACATGGCCGCCACAACCCAGATATAAGCTAGCCAGGGATAAGGCAAGATTGTGACGTTGAAACAGCGAATCCTAATCTGCAGTGGGCCTCATTAACTAATTTCCTTGCAAAATACAAAGACCCGGTAATGCATTTTTTAATAAGGCTACGTTTCTAGGTAAATTTATACGCAACTTACATTGGGAGATTCAGAGAGGTTGGAGCGCCACCACGTCACGATGAAAGTGTGATGCAGACTGCAGTGTTACCAGATGGGTTAGTCTAAAAATCCGCAAAACTCATGATAAAGAATCCCCAAAACAACTCAAAAATTCCCTTGTCCACTAATATATTTTCTTCTGATTATGTAGGCTTTACTAATATAGAAATCACTCAATATACTTCATATAAGTGCAAGTAAACTAATTGCAACAATATAAATGTTTACTTATCTTTGTTTCTTATAGAAATTTGTACAGATTATCCCTATCAGACATCTGAAATCCCCAAATCTAAGGATAAATCTCCATATCTGGGAACACTGGTGTGACGGAGTCTTTGAAGAAAACATTCCCATCACTATCGGGGACTATTGGGAAAGCAATACATCGTGGAGGGAATGGAAATATAAATATAACGTCTTGATGGAGGGCTGTCTCTGATATGTTCCAGATGCTCACAAAGAAAAAAAGGCATTTTTACCTGTGCGTTCTTTATCGTTTATTATTATTATTAGTATTATTATTAGTAGTAGTAGTAGTATCTCGGAGATTATAAATAAAATTTATATGCATCCATTTGTGGATGTATTCTAATGACTTTTGTGGATGCCAGAAAACCTCAAATCAATCAATCCAATGACTTTTATGGTAAATCATTCATTTAACAAGTAAGATCCTGATGCAAAATAGAATGTACTGTAATGTACATACATTCATGAGCGTTAATGTTAAGAGCAGCAGCATTTATTTTTATACACGTTCACTTAGTATCTACTGGTGTAACGTTTTCAAATATTTAAGTAAATATACTTATTGGTTCATACTCGAACATCATAATATTACGACGACGACTCATTGGCTATGAGTCATATTCCCGTTGATTGCTGAAACACCTGAGGCCTAAGCGAAGCTGACAACTGTTATCATTTGCTAAGTGAAAAGACTTCTGCTTATTTGGACGACTCTCTCTCTCTCTCTCTCTCTCTCTCTCTCTCTCTCTCTCTCTCTCTCTCTCTCTCTCTCTCTCTCTCTCTCTCTGTGTGTGTTTGGGGGATATCTTTTTGTATTGAAGTGTTGGTGTCTGTTTTGGTGAATGATACTTAGTTGTAAGTGCTGCTGTTTTTTTTTTTTTTAATACTGGCGATGGACGACGGTGTCAATGTACACACACACACACACACACACACACACACACACACATATATATATATATATATATATATATATATATATATATATATATATATATATATATATATATATATATATATATATATATATATATATATATATTGAATTTTGGTGATTGGTTTTAGTTTAAGGAAATATAGTGCTTAATGTTTTGTTTAAATATCCCTTGTACCCATAAGTCCAGTTGTATTAACGTTGTGGGGATTCATTATTTTAAAGATATTTGTTTCCTTTAGTGTTTTTGCCAAATCCTAGTCCTAGAGAGAGAGAGAGAGAGAGAGAGAGAGAGAGAGAGAGAGAGAGAGAGAGAGAGAGAGAGAGAGAGAGAGAGAGAGAGAGAGAGCACTATGAAGCGAAAGCAGTAGTTAATGTAACTAATGTATGTAGCGAAAAAGCCTGTTGGAATAATTGACGATGGTTTATGTTTTTTATGTTAGCTAGACGACGACAGTTGAGAATGCCCTGTGAGAATTGTTATTTTCTGACTCTGACACGAGTAGGTGGTGTCTTTTGTGAAGCTGTGTTATTTATTTTCTCGTTCAGCTTGGGAAATGTTTTGTGTAATTAACGGCAAGTACAATCATTTTTATCTTTGCTTGGGGGTGATTGTGAATGATAGAATTTATGCTTTATTACACCGTAGTGCGATTATTTAGTTAGCTAGAAGTGTTCTGGAAGTGATTTTCTATAATTGTAGATCGTACTTCTCTTATTTTGGTAAATATATGATACTTTAATTTCTAGCCAAACACGTGAACCATATATTTTTCCTACTCCCTATCTTGTGTTTTATGCATTTCTGACCATGATTATTGGGGTAAACCACCCGTTCATGAGATTTTGGACCAGTTTTTTTTTTGGGGGGGTGAGGGAAGCGTCATTAACGACTGATTTACAGCAATAATAATAGTCCTTTCAATGACGTCACTGAGAATCGCCGGCGGCCATGCTGGAGGACATACAAAGCGAAACCATGGCGGCTGCTACAGCGAATATGGACAATGAGAGCGACTTTGTCAAACAATTGTCGGGTGATGATAAGCGTTTTTACAAGCAGAAACTCGATCTAACTGATGGCCTAGATCCATACCAGATGCAGAATTCATTCGGTCAAAATATTGAGGATTTTCCCAGTATTTCATACATTGATATGGTGAACTACTTGTTTTTCCCTTTAATGCTTTTAATTCCAAAATTAGATAAACACTGGGCCAATGAAGAGAGTGTTTATGATTATAAAACTAATATCAATCATTTAGCCTAACCTTGTGTATTATAATTTTTGATTGTCAAAATGTATGTAAAAGTTTTGCATTATGTCAAATCTTTTTATCAGTTCATGCCTAACCATTGTGTTTGTGTTTGGTTACAAATACTATAATTTCTTATATACATATAAACATATGATGGACAAACTCTATTGTAATGCTCTTTGATGATCGTTTTGCCTCCTTGCAATTAAATGCGCAAGTTTAATTATTTTTTCGATGTTTCATATATAAGCTGAAGACCCCTTCGGGTTAAACCAGCTTTGATATTATTATTATTATTATTTATAATCAACGTTTATTCATCACATAGGCCTGTATGTCTGCACAATTTAATACACAAATTAAAATAAATACAAATATACACTTAATTATATATAGGCATGAGCACCTTGACGAAATAGTGACCTAGGTAAGTAGCCTTTGTTAATATAGCCAATATGGGAGCTTTTAATTTTTGTTTTGAAAATCTGAGATGCCCCTTTTGATGTTTAAAAATTGAGATGCCCCCTTCCCCACACACACTACACACTGAACTGACGATGATACTTGTGAAGTCACCCATGCGATTGGATATAGCATGTTTTCACAGGAATAATGATACTTTTAGGGCCTAGCCGAGACTGACCTGATATGAAATGATCAGAACAGATACGTGCGTAGGGTAGTGAGGATTCACGTTGATCAGCCCGTGATATTCTGGTCAACCACAAGTCACGTCTGCGCTTGGATAATTCTTCTGTATCTTTGTCCTGATTCTGAATAACTGCCGGTATGCGGTAGAAACTCTTGTCATCTCTTTGTCCTCGATTCCCACAGCCAATAGTAGCGCAAAAACTGGGCATTGTGTGAATGTGATGAGATGGCTAACTATTCAACAGTTCAACCACAGCTATTCACTGAACGCGTCTTGGTTTGTCCTCCAAGATGGCGGACCGGAAGTTTGATGACGTATAATGAAAGGACTCTATTGTCAGAAATGCAAAATAAGCCCAAGATAATGCAGTTGGAAAAATTATGGTTCATGTAAATGGCTGAAAACCAGCCAAAAATGATTATTTAACACTTTTGAGATTTGTAAAAGGGTACTGAACCTAACAAACCCACCTAACCTAACCTAGTAGTTTCCAAGTCACAGCTAAGACCCCTATTCCCAGGTAACAACCGCTAGCTGGACCCCCCCCCCCCTTCCAATGTCACAAACTTAAAGTAAATCACAAATTAATCCTTTCATTATGAAAAAGTAAATCGCAAATAATTCCTTACCTTATAATTGACATTGTCGCCTTTTTTTCTTGACAATCTTTACAAAAGCTTTGCATTAGAAAATGTGCTGCCCTTCCCTGAAAATTAAGTCAGAATCGGACCTTGGGGCATTATTTCGCTGTTATTTTTTAATTTCACTTGAGCAACAATAGCTTTACACTGAACGGAGAGCAATTTCTATCATAATCAATTGCCGACATAAACGAAATTACACTAAATTTCGAAATAGATTGACATGCTTCCCTTAAATTCCCTCTTGAAGACATCTTTACGAGATGGTGGTTAAGTTGAAACTGAACCCGAAGGTGGGAAAAAATGGCTGTTGTAAAATAACATCCAGGAACTTATGAAGAAGTACTTGTTAGCTGTCAATTAGTTTAAAAAAAAAAAAAAAACACCTGACAAATACATCATTGTAAATGCACAGAAACTCCCTAAACCATGTGGAAAAACGCATGCGCACTAAGTCCCCTTCTTCAGTCTCGCAGATGTAAACAATGGACCTACAGTGAAAAAACATACTTCACATTTTAATCGACCGATTTGTCAGTCATTATACCGCAGCCCCTATTACACATATAGAGAAAAATACCAAACTAGTCAGCAATCCTCCATTTCTTATAGCGATTTCCAATTACGCTAGAAATTTGAGTATCATATATTAACCCTTATTTTCACCTCTTGGATTTACTAAATTTAGATTGATAATTACGACTGCGAATTGGAACTATATTGATCTGTGATGATGGCTCATGCTGAATAAGGAAACCGCCAGTTGGTTTTCTCTTCACTAGATCAGGACGATTATGATTATTGCGATGGCTTGGATCCATACAAGATGGTGTCATTGGTTGCCTGTCCGATTGACCTCTTGAATTTTCAGTTGGGCCGCGGAACTTTAGTGAAGTGTATTTCTAGTTTTCGAAAGTCTTGCGTGAACGACGGTGTTCGTGTGTACACATACACACACATATATATATATATATATATATATATATATATATATATATATATACATAAATTTATAGTACATTGTTTTAGTTGTGGGTGTGGTATTTTCTGTGAATTATTTTAGGGTAATAGTTTACAACACCACGCTCACCATTTACTCCAAAATGATGCAATCCTGCAGTTTTCATCTTCTTGCACAGTAATTAGGTGGTTATTTAAATTTTGGGAAAGCAATAATTAGCAAAATATGGTGAGGATGGGGGAAGGGGTTATAAAAAGAAAATAACTCGGTTTCCTCACTAAACGACTTCTAACTGACATGTCAACATAGTCAACCAAACAGAATTCGTGATGCCAGCGTACATAAACAGAAGTCTGTGATGCCAGCGTACATAAACAGAAGTCTGTGATGCCAGCGTACATAAACAGAAGTCTGTGATGCCAACGCACATTTGATATACTGTACTGTATATTCAAAATACAGTGGAACCTCTACACACGAACGTATCTACATCCTAATTTTCCAACACCCGAAGTAAAATTTGAGCAATTTTTCGACTCTACACCCGAATTTTATTTCGACACACGAAGTAAGCGATTTTCGTTGTACCGGTTGTATCCGAATTTTTCAACATGCGAAGTACAATTCGAACATGTTCCTACTCTACACCCGAATTTTTTTTCGACACCCGAAGTAAACAATACCCGTACACGTAGATGGTACTCATAGCGCCGGATGTATTTTCTATTTCCGCCGATAGAAGGCAGCATTTCTACCTCGGAGGGACCCTCAATTAGCGTGGCTTGGGACATTCCTCTGTTCTCGTCGGCTTCATGTGGCTGTGCCCTGTGCGTTCTGCTACTAACTGTGTTTTAATCGTGATTTTTTACGTTCATCCTTTTACGGTATTTTACGTAAATCATGGGTCCTAAAAGGCTTAGTTTCGCAAGTGGTAGTGGTAGTGGTGAGAAAAGGAATAAGGAAATGCTTTCTTTAGAAGTAAAGCAAGGAATTATTGAAAAGCATGAGCGTGGCGTCCGCGTGAGTGAACTTGCTAAAGAACATCACGACGAACTTACTACAGAGGAGCTCAAGTAACTCCATGCTATGTCTGAACACATGAGTGATGACAAGGAAGGGATCGAGGAGGTAGAACATGTGTTAGGTTCGGCGCAAATAAAAGAGGTGTTAGGAAAATATCAAGACGTGGTCGACTTCATCGACAAATACCATCCAAAAAAATTGCAGGTTTGTCGTGTAGTTGCGCAGTTCGATGATGTTTCCCTAACTTATTTTCGAAACATAATGAAAACCTGTACCAAGCAACTTTCTATCGATAGCTTCTTTAAAAAAAAACTATGAAGCGAACTCGTAATGAAGAGGAAGGAAGTGGTTCAAAGAAAACGGCAAAGAGTGAAGCGAAAGAAAGTGAAACAAAGAAAACGGTAAAGATTGAAGAGAAAAAAATTCAATCAATTTTAAGTGTAGAGTGAAAGTGATTGAAATTAATCATCAAAAAGAAAAAAAGAAAATGTACAAAAAAATATAAAATATAAAAAAAAATAAATAATGTAAGTTAGGTTAAAGTTCACTTAGTGTAAGTTAGAATAAGTTACGGTAGTGTACGTTTATCGTAGTCACCCTCTCTACCTCCTCGCCGCCCGTCCGTCTCCTCTCTGTGTAGCAAGACTAACAACACCTGCGCTGGACTTTCTAAGGTAAAGTGACGCTAAAAACCCGTTTCTTATTTATTATTTCTTTATAATTATTCTTTTTTACACGTCTATTATCTAATTTAGTGTGCATTATTGTCATGTGTACTTATGTGTAGTAATTTATTAAGGAGTTATCATAGGTTTGTGGGCTCAACCACAGATTAATCCTATTTCAATGTATTCTTATAGGCAAATTCGTTTCTACAACCGAACATTTGCTACACCCGAAGTCGGTTGTGGAACGGATTAAATTCGTATGTAGAGGTACCACTGTATGCTTAGTTAAAAATGGATTAATTACTCAAAAGTGTCCATAAAATATGCAATTTACAAATAGTGACACTTTTGAGTAATCCATAAAATATGCAATTTACAAATAGGGACACTTTTGAGTAATCACTCAATTTTTTATTAAGTATATTTTGAATATACAGTATATCAAATGTACGCTGGCATCACGAACTTCTGTTTATGTACGCTGGCATCACGAATCCTGTTTCGTTGACTTTGTTGACATGTCAGTTCCAAGTCGTTTGGTGAGGAAACCGAGCTATTTTCTTTTTATAACCCCTTCCCCCTTCCTCAACATATCTTGCTAATTATTGCTTTCCCAGAATTTAAATAACCACCTAATTACTGTGCAAGAAGATGAAAACTGCAGGATTGCATTATTTTGGAGTAAATGGAGAGCGTGGTGTTGTAAACTATTACCTATTTTAGACATTTCAGTCTAGAATGTGGGTAACAAGGTGTCTAGGAACACTTTGTCAGTTCCGACAGCTCGGTGCAATATGGACATTTTTTGCATTAATAAAATTTTTTCTATAATAACTATTCTAGAAGCTCTTTTATCAGTCCCCATTTAATCTACCAGTCAGAATCCTATCTTTCCAATATATTCTTGGACATTTTTATTAAAAACATTAATTTTATTTCGTTCTGATTATCTTAATGTAGGAAAACCATTCCATTACTCAAGTATTGATATAAATTTGCGCCAATGTATTATCTTGGGTTAGAGTTCTCTTGCTTGAGGGTAAACTCAGGCACACTATTCTATCTTATTTCTCTTCCTCTTGTTTTGTTAGTGTTTGTAGTTTATATAGGAGATATTTATTTCAAAGTTACTGTTCTTGAAATACTTTATTTTTCCTTGTTTTCTTTTCTCACTGGGCTATTTTCCCTGTTGGAGCCCCTGGGCTGATAGCATCCTGCTTTTCAACTAGGGTTGTAGCTTAGTAAGTAATAATAATAATAATGATAATAATAATACACATACATACATATACCAAGGCACTTCCCCAAATTTTGGGGGTAGCCGACATCAACAAATGAAAAAAAAAAATAATAATAATAATAATAATAATAATTTGCAGGAGACATTCGAAGGCATGTGGTCCCGCCACACCCACCCCAAGGACTTCCCTAGCAATGCCTTCCTGACCCACTTCTCCGACATCATCGGAGCCTCGCATTCTGCCAATTACCGCGTCTGGGAGTACGGAGGTTTCAGCTCAGACGGGCTCCGCCAGGTTGCAGAGTGGGGGTCAACAAGGGCCCTCGAGAGTGAGCTCAAGCAACAGGTGGGTGAAAAGGAACGTCCTGGAGAGTAACTGTTATTCTCATTGTTTACGAGATTTTTCTTAAAATGAACGAGTGAGAATTCTTTCTCCCTCCCTCCTTAACCCCCGCTCTCTTTATTCCCCTCACCTTTTTTCTCCTCCCTTTCCTCCATTTTATCCTCCCCCTCATTTTTTTCTCCACTCCTCCCTTTGCCTCACCTCTCCCGTTTATCCTCCCTCTTCCCTTGTCTCCTCCTCCCCCTCCCCCTCCCTTATCCCCTCCTCCCTTGTCTTCCCCTCCACCTCCCCCCTCCTTGTCTCCTCCTCCTCCTCCCCCTCCCTTGTCTCCCCCTCCCCCTCCCCCTCCCTTGTCTCCCCCTCCTCCTCCTCCTCTCCCTCCCCCTCCCTTGTCTCCCTCCCTTTCATAGGTAGTGTGTGTGTTTAACCTGCCTATTCAATTATCATTCCAAGCATTGTAATATTTAAAACCATAAATGAATGCTACAAATAGTTATAAAGTTAAGGACTCATCTTGCAAAAGTATGTTTCATTACAAAACAAAAAATGCTCAACGGGTAATTCTAAGATGTAAGTGGAATGTCTTGTATGTATTCCTGATTCTGATAATGAATTATTTTGATAACATCCTTTATCTATCTTTCAGAGTGACCACATCAGGACAATAATCAAAGCCAAAGGCCTATGGTATCCTAACGTCAACGGGAAGACCTTTGCTGTGTTCAGAGTCGATAATCGACACCACCTCATGTCCCTGGTCTCCATGTTAGGTAGGGGGACTTCTCTGTGATATTCTATTCATTGTTAAAGCTCACTTTGGGTTTAAAATGGTACTATCAAATGTAAATATATTTTTGGGCAATATCTTTTCATGACTTCCATTAAGTTTCGTGAAAAGATTGTTTACTAAGTACCTCTTATACTTTGATGATAAGTAGCTAACTTCATGTCAGTTTTTTTTAAAATTCCTACAAAGCAATTTTGAAAATTTTTATTACGTATAAGAATATTGTGGAAGGTGAATCGTACCTTCACCGAAGTCGGGGTCAAAATAATACTTGATGGATTCAAGTCCAAAATTTTTAAATGTTCTGTATTTTTCAGGTCCCAGTCCAGATTGGATTGTTGGTGTATCTGCTTTAGAACTTTGTCTAAGGAACTGCTCCTGGGTTGATCAGAAAACATTGAATCTTTATCCTTGGGATGCTGGCACGGATTCTGGTGTCACTTACGAGGTACAGTAATGTTAACTTGGATACTTTAGTTTCATCCATTAATGATAATTCTCTGTTCTCCAAGACATCACTCCATAAGAGAAGTTATTAACAACCATTCAACTGGTGTTCTCTTTTTCTTTGTGAAAAATATTAATAGCCATTGGGTCAAACACTCACTGTGTCCATTTGATTGATTGATTGATTGAAAGTTTTCTGGCATCCTGACATCTAAGGTCATTGACGCCGATACCATTTACTGTATATGAAAATTAAAAGAGAATTCGATTAAAACCATAAAATTTAAGAAGTCATCAAAATAGTTATAGAGTTTTCAGAAGACCTGCTTCTGAAATAAATCTAAAAATTCCATTGAAAAATTTGTATCTAGTCGAAATATCCCATCATAATGTATGAAGGGTGTTAAGATTAATTATATTTTATTTAATCACTTATAATAAGAACCCAGTGTTCTTGTTCATGTAAAACGAAATGGCTGTGAGTGGGCATTAGTGTCACAAATGTAATAGAAAACTCAGAAAATATTATGAAGTAACTGATTAGACTGACTTCTATAGTGGAATGTTTTGGTATTAATTTAGATTTTTTTTCCAACAGTCTGCTAATGCTCCATCTGTTCCAAGAGAGAAAATCCGACGAATTACCAACAGCTACCCCAATGATCCCAAATCTCCCTTCTATGATCCTACTGGTTTACCCATGAAACCTTTAGCACGTCTCACCATCACCAGACAGAGTGTTTATGAAAAGTCTTGTTCTGACACAAGTAAGCTCCTATCATTTTATTTTGCTCCAAGCTTGATTATTTTTCCTTATTGCTGTTGTTTTGATTAAACTTATTGAGAGCAGCTTGTGAGAAAGAAATGCTTACTGAAATACAAAATGCAAGACAGATTATCAAACGGATCTCGAAATTTACTCTCATCAATCTCTCTTTGTTCAGACCAACTTTTTCAAAAGGTTAAAGAATGATTCAATAATATTTTATTGGGTCGTTTTTAGTTTAAAAGGATTAAATGTTAAGATAACTCATATTGTTAGAACAGGATTATTTTTCCAATATTTAATACGGAACTTTTTGTTCCTAATAGTTTCCTTACAAATGCTAAAGATAACAAAGAAAAGGAAATACTTATTCAGGGATATAGAAATTTATATACATACATATTCAATTATAGATGACTTAGATAACAGGATATGGTCTTGGAAGATTTTCCTACCTTTGAGTTACTGTACGCCATAAAAATATGGGTTTGGTATATCCTTCTGACATTTTAAATTAAATTAATTTCACTATTTATTTACGGTAAGTTATTTTATCCTTGCCTGTAAGTTGAGAAATTAAAGTAATATACAAAATTGTACAATGTATATTTCTGCCTTTATTTTTTTAGATGTTAATTTTTAAAGTAAACCACATTTTTGCCCTATTCTTTGTTAAATGAATAGCTGAAAATGATACATCCCTCCATAACAACAAGAATTGAGAGGTTAATTTTGAGACAATTTTAAAATTACTTTAATGTATGTTACTTATATGTTGGCTATTGTCATTATGCTTAATATTCCTTTATTTATACAGGCATTTCAGGTTTCTCTACAGATTACACTGAAATATCAGATGATGACAAAAGACTTAAGTTATTTATTTAGATTACTGATTTTCTATAGTTGATATATTTTGTAGGTTTCTAAAGTACTAAATAATGAAAGTGATTGGCAGATTTAATCAATGTAATGTTAGGTCTTCAGTTGGCACAATTTGGAACTTGAAATACCGAGAGGTTCCTTTTAACAGTATTCTTAAATAAGCTCTAATATAACAGGGTTATGCTTTTAGAATGAGTTTACTGTAAGCCCATAGAAAGGCCTATTTTTTAAACAAACTTGAGAAGAGTTGAGTACTGCAATGATGATTAACAACAAGTTCTTTTCTTTATGATATCCTTAAGACTATATGTGAATTGATCATTCACACATTTATCCAACCACGTCTGACCAACGCAGGTGCTGATAGAGGAATGAAGATAAGGGGTGGGGAGATTTAGGGGTGGAGGGGGAGGTTGATGAAGGAGAGGTCTAATTGGTGAGGCATCTATGGTCGTGGTTCAATCACGCCCCAGTTTTCTATACCGACACTCAAAGAGTGAGCGAGCTAGGTTTATTCCTGGCATTCCATGCATCTCTTTTTTTTTTCTGTGGTATATTCAGCAATAACTATGCCTTAGAAATGGTGCTAGAGGAGCATTTCACTGGGCGACACAGGTTCCTCGCCCAGAAATAGATTTTTCCTTCATCAAAATCACTTTTCTTAATTATGGATATAACTAGTGTTCTGTATACCAGTTTGCTTGATCTTTTACCATTCAATTTATACTACTAACATGCTTTGTAGTGCACCTACATGGTTTTCCTCCTGTATTACCTCAATGCTGAATAGCCTCCCTGGTCACAGAACCTGGGCATATTTTCCCAAATCTATAAATAAATGAATACATAACATAGTTTGTTTTCCCACTTTTATCAATGAAGTTTTTCAAAATGCCCCTCCTTGTGTGAATCCTTTTTTGTCATTAAAACTTCTTGCCATCGAATCAATTTTTTTGTTCTGCCTAATTACTCTGATCTTGATGAAATCTTTCAACTTGGAGACTTTCTATTTTAAAAAATGGATTGAAAATAAACATTGAAGATGCCAAGCCTTCAATGCTTATTTTTGCCATATTTCTTCTTCTCTCATGAATAAAATCTTTCTACAGCTAGATGGTGATGATTATGTTGAATTACTTTTATATGGCTGAGTTTTTAGCGGTACCATTCCTATAAAAATTGCCGGCCAGTGGTAATATAATTCAGACTGCCAATTATGCTTCAAAGTGTTTTTGCATTGTTATCAAACATGTTCCCCTTCTTGGTTACTGGAGGTTGGTTGGCCATACAAGTTCTTCACAAATTCGGTTGCCTAATTTGAATAATTTCATAGTTACTTTTAGATTCAGACACACGAGGCTAATGACTTATAAGTAAAAGAAGCTTTCTCTTAAATTTCCTGTAATTCTTGAATTTGCATATGGAACATTTGTTTTGAAGACTACAGAACTGTGACCACTCCTTTTCACAATAATTAATTGAAAATTACCTGTTTTAAAGGAATATTCCTTTCTGTATGCAAAGAGAATAGAACAAAATTGAAAATAATGCATTTATCTCTTGTGACAATAAGCAGTCTAATAAGAGATTTAAATTTTTGCAGTCTTAAATACTTAAAAATCAAGTTAGATATACTGTAGACTATTTGATTTCATTTTAAATAGAGCTCCATTAATGGAAGCAACCTATAAGTGAAGTGTAACAGTATTCAAACTTTCATTGAGGCTAGAGTTGAGATATTACAAAGTAATTTTATTTTTCATGAGAGAATCATCTGGTAGCATGTGGGACTACTACTACGATAATATTGTTGTAGCCTATTTGGTATCTTTAAATATCCAGCCAATGTCCATCATTTTAACCTTGTGTTACTTTCCAGTCCTGTTGCAGTTGTTATTGTGTGATTCAAAGGTTATAGAGAGGGTCATCTGTTTGTCTCAATATACAGTGAGCCCTCGTTTATCGCGGTAGATAGGTTCCAGACCCGACCGCGATAGGTGAAAATCCGCGAAGTAGTGACACCATATTTACGTATTTATTTAACATGTATATTCAGACTTTTAAAACCTTCCCTTGTACGTAGTACTGTTAACAAACTACCCTTTAATGTACAGAACACTTAATGCATGTACTACAGTACCCTAAACTAAAACAGGCACAAATATTAAAGGCGATTTTATATCATGCGTTTCCTAAACACGCCAAAAAGCACGATAAAAAATGGCAACCAATGTTTTGTTTACGTTTATCTCTGATCATAATGAAGAAACAAACGCATTTACACATCTGTGTATAGGTTAGTTTTTGCATCGATTATATTGATTATTCAGTACAGTATGTTGATTTTGTTATTACCAATGTTTTACTTAATTTTTCTTAGGACTTCCAAATGAAATGTTTTTCTTTATGACGCCGCCTGAAATGACGGCGTCATAAAGTACGCTCAGTAAACAAACGAAGGCATTTAACGCGCATGATGAAAGTGATAAATAATGATATTACATTAAAAGCTTTTAGAAAATATGTTATTACAAATATTATTTACCGTATCTATATAAAATCATACATGTAGCAAAGCAGGAAAACAATTTACGAGAGAGAGAGAGAGAGAGAGAGAGAGAGAGAGAGAGAGAGAGAGAGAGAGAGAGAGAAGAGAGAGAGAGAGAGAGAGAGAGGAGAGAGAGAGAGAGAGAGAGAGAGAGAGAGGAGAGAGAGAGAGAGAGATTGTTTTTACGTACGTAAATGTAAATTTTAAACAAAAAAATAGCCCCATTTCATAAAAAATAGGTTATTACAAATATTTTACTTCTTCATATTACAGTAGTCTGTATAATACTGTAAAGTTCAGTACAGTATGTTGTTGTTATAGTCGTGGCGATGAAATTCTCACGAAAGAAAAACACGGCATTCATTACAACAGCTGATTCTCTCTCTCTCTCTCTCTCTCTCTCTCTCTCTCTCTCTCTCTCTCTCTCTCTCTCTCTCTCTCTCTCTCTCTCTTCGTGTTATACAATACTTACATATAGATGAAGAAACTAAAATTAGTTTTCTTAGTGTCAATTAAATACGAAACGAAAAAATTATGCCGAGTTTACATCCATTTCAATCGTTGCTAAAAATTACGGCATCCGATTTCATCAGCAAACCACTTTTTTTTTTTTGGGAAACATCATTTTATTCAAGAAAATTGCTACTCTTTAAATAATTAATTGCACATTAAGAAAGTGTGTACTTTTGTTTTTAAATTTCGGGTGTGTTTTAAAAATCGAGTATTGTTGACTTCTTTTTGTTTTACTTTTGGCTGTGATTAGATCAGCTGACGTCTAGCTGCCGCTCTTGAGAGTGTACGAATACACTAACAAAGTATCGTTTATACCATTTCTTAACTTATTCAAACCGTCTACAGTATACAGTTGATATTACATAAGCCACCAATGTGTTATAACCTATAAAAATTTTTTGTTTATTACATTTAAAACAACACACACACTCTCTCTCTCTCTCTCTCTCTCTCTCTCTCTCTCTCTCTCTCTCTCTCTCTCTCTCTCTCTCTCTCTCTCTCTCTGTGGGCTACTTTTCACTACCTCCCATTCCTTACCTCTCACTATCTCTCTAACAAATGATATTTTTGTTGCTCCTCAAAGTTTCATTTATATTGAAAATCAATCATGATTCAATTTTCCTTACTTTCTCCAATCTCGCACCATCGGTCACATTGCGGTATTTTCGAAATTTCCGGAAAATCCGCGATATATGTATATACATGCGTTATGAAAAAAATCCGCGAAGTGGTGAATCAGCGATGGTCGAACCGCGAAGTAGCGAGGGCTCACTGTAGTCATAAATCCTGCTGAGTTTAGCTAGTGTAATGGTTCAAAGATTTTATTGCCAGATGAAAGATATAAGATTTAATCTTATTCTAAAGAAAAACTATGATATGAAAATATCCTGTGTACCAAATAATTTGATAGTTGATTATCTTTGAAGGAAAAAACTTTGTATTTGATGGATGGAAAATAACTTTGTTCTACAGAGGTAAATTATGCAAATTCAAGACTAATGAAAAATTTCAGATGACTTTTCAGGGGAACCACAGTTCATATTTAGATGAATGTCAAGAATAGAAGTGAATGAATACTTAACGAATAGATCTCGAAAACAGACTTTGAAATTTTTTTTTTTTTCAGCTGAATGCTTGGTCACTCATTGGAGTCATTGGATGCCTTGCTCAGCAACCTGCAGTAAAAGACTAAGAGCAAGAACAAGGACCTACTTCATGCCGATGAAGGCAAACATGGCAGGCTGCCAAAAGCAGCTAGAAGAAAAGGAGATGTGCGCTGCACCTGTTCCTTACTGTGCTGGAAGTGTCTTTACTGAACCAGAACCTGTAGGTTGTAAACTTCAATTATTTGTTTTTTGCCTATTGGAAATGTCCCTGCCTGGTGATTTGCCAGACTAGGGTTTGAGTCTCGTTCAAGCTTGATAGTTTCTTGTAGTGTCTACAACTTCACCATCATTGTGAGCTAAGGAAGGTGGCTTTGGGGAAGCCTGTAGGTCTACCTGCTGAGTCATCAGCAGCCATTACCTTGTCCTCCGTGGTCCTACCTTGGATGGAGAGGGGCCTTGGACGTATATGGTCACACTAGGAAATTGTCCTGCTAGTCAGGACAATGTCACTGTTTCTTGCCTTTGCCATTCATGAATGAACTTTAAACCTTTAAAACACAAATTTTCAGCGGACACTTTCATAATGTCTCTGCAGTATAGAAAAGAAAAGAATTTATTGAACATTAATAAAGACTATACTTTACTTTGATGGCTGCTTTTCCGAACCCATACAGCAGGGGAACCCCACTCTCTACAGGACCTCCACTGTTGTTTTACCTTGTTAATTTAGAATATTTAATGTTTCATATCGCGTATTGTTCATTTACTGTTAAATCGTCACTGTTGTATGACTGTTGAAATAAGAAAGTCTCCAGTTTCCTCTTGAAAGCCTTCATGTCTTCAATCATTCGAATGTTTCGTGGTAGCTTATTATATAGTTTCGGGGCCGCATATTTAAAGTAGACATGAATCTAGGTTCCAACAGTTTGAAGCCATCTGTAACTATTCTCGTGTCGACACAATTTGTTGGCTGCGCAATATGTAGCAATTCTCTAAAGTATTCTGGATGCCCGGTTCTAATAACTTGGTGGGTTATTTTACTGTACATATTTTAAATTCTATTCTCGCCTTAATTGGCAGCCAGTGTAAATCGATTAGTATGGAGTGATCCTTTCTCTAAGTGGGACACCTTTTATCAGTCTTGCTCCTCTGTTTATTATGTTTTGTAATTTCTTAAGTTGCACTTTTGGTAAATTGTAATAGAGTTGCAGTAGTCAATCCTGGTAATAACACAGTTTATCGCAAGTTTCTTTACAGAATTTTCGACCAGGTACTTTTTTCTAAATCATTTAAGAATCTTTCAATACTTCTTGTGAAAAAATCACGTGTTGCATTCCACTTCAATGAAACCAACTTAGTAAAGCAGAAACTGACTATAATGTTCTGTCTTTACAGCCAAAGTATTTTCATAAAATCCTTTTGCAATTATTCAGTTTCATTGTACAATTTCACAAGTGTATATTGTAGTTCTTGATTATTGAGATTTAGGGAGGATTTTTTTAATATAAGTTGTCTGAAACTTACATACTGTATATATAAAGCAGTTTATAACATTCTCAATCAACCTATAGTTTTGGGAGTGTATGTATCAACAGTTATATTTTTTAGAGATGGTATACATTAACTGATCCGATTGGGTTTGTTTGACTCAAGATAACATTGAAGATGTTTCCTATTTTATTTTGCAAACTAAAGATAACCAAATTACTGATGATACATCTACAATTGTTTAATGTAAATTTGTATAAGTATCAAATGAAGATAAAAGCTCGATTTCATATGGGTTGTGATATTTGTAAGGGATTTAAGGGTAGACCACCATTTATGTTCCTGAGTTGTACCAGAAATGGTTTCTTTTATAATTAAATTGTATTCCTGTTCAGTTGAGGCATAAACTCTGAGCAAAAGCTCAAAGCTGAGTATAGTTGTTCCAGGTCAAATCTGATCTGTTACCCTTCCAAAGATGATAGGCCTCCTGCTTCTCCAAATAAGCACGTCTACAATCATCATTAAACCACGGTTTGTCCTTCACTCGGTACCTTAGCACACGAGAAGGGATACGCCTGTCAATTATGTTGACTAGATTCTCATTCAAAGGGACAACAGGATCTACACTACTATATAATTGTGACCAATTCAAGCACAAAAGATCATGCAAAATACCATTCCAGTCTGCTTGGGATTACATATAAATTTTACAAGAGTATGATATATCAGGAACAGGCTACTCAGTCTTCACTACTAATGAAATCAAGGCATGATCAGATGTCCCGACTGGAGAACCAGCCTTACTAGTTATAACGCCAGGGGAGACTTCAAGGGGGATAGGGCTGGGAGGCAAATTTGTATACATAGCTAAGGTTTGTCTAGTTAGGAAAAATACAAATTATCTACAAATGTCATTTGTTCCGTAACTGGAACACAAACCACGCTATTTATAGGGGCGACTCACCCATTAGGAAGGGTGGACGTCCCTGCCAATCTGGCTTTTTGGCTTTACCCGGGGGCTCCTTATCTGAGTATGTCGGTACTCAAATATAAGGAGTCCCTGCACCTCGCTAAATCCTTGCAACGCAAGCTGTGTGTTGAGGTATATAGAAGTGTGACCGTCCAGGTAAAGTTATTCCGAGTCTTTAGAAGGAAAAAACTGTGTAACCAAGACTTTCCCGATGCCACCTCACTAGGGTATGGGGACGCAATAGTATTACTGTAGTCTTAATACTAGGTACACAAGGGAGCACGGTTTACCTGCAGTGGTTTGAGGTCAGCTGTGCAGAGAACCCAGGATGCTGCTTTCCCCAAGAGAGGAGAGAATGAAGAAATGAATAAGGGCTAGTCAAACCTTTTCATTCATGCAGACTAAAACCGGGTAACAATGCCCTCAACCTTCTGCTACTTGTCCAATAAGGAGCTTGAGGTTTTAAACCAGCTGTTGTGCACCCACCAGAGGACCGATAGAGAACGTATCGAGTCTCCTGTGGGTCACGTCTTGCAGGTAGTGGGATGTGAATGTGGTTTCACGATTCCACACCCCAGCTTGGACCTGCGTCACTGAGAAGTTTCTCTTGAATGCCAGGGACGTAGCTACGCCCGACATCATGAGCTCTGGGGCGACGTGAAGGAGGGGGGTCTGGATTCAATGCATGATCTATGACATTGTGAATCCATGCTGAGATGGTGTTCTTGGTGACCCTCCTCTCGGTCCTTCCTGCGCTGACGAATGGTGCAGGCACACAGGGACGAGCTGCGACTGTAGTGCAGGCACACAGGGGCGCATGGCTGTTCTCTTAAAATACAGCCTCAAAAACCTCACTAGGCATAGTAAGAGATGGTCTGGGTCATATGTTACAGAACGGAGACTAGAAATCCAGAAGGAATCGAATCATGGATCCGCTACTCCTGGGTTCTGAGTCTTAGCAATAAACTCAGGGACGAAGCTGAACGTTACCTCTCCCCATCCCCTTGAATGGGCGATGTTGTATGAGAGACCATGAAGTTCACAGACTCGTTTGGCAGAAGCCAAAGCTAGCAGGAACATCGTCTTCCAAGTCGGGTGGCGATCTGTTGCCTGGTGTAATGGTTCATAGGGGGGTCTTTTAAGAGACCTGAGAACTCAAACCATGTTCCATGGGGGAGGTCTCACTTCAGACTGAGGACAGGTAAGTTCATAACTACGTATGAGTAAGGAAAGTTCTAGCGATGAAGAAATGTTCATTCCTTTCAGTCTAAAGGCGAGGCTCAAGGCTGAGCGATAGCCTTTTACCGCCAAGACTGACAGGCGCATTTCTTCACGCAAATACACGAGGAACTCCGCTATTGCTGGAATAGTGGCATCGAGAGGAGAGATACCCCTTCCACGACACCAACCACAGAAGACTTTCCACTTTGCCTGGTAGACTGCTGCTGATGATTTTCGCAGGTAACCAGACATCCTAATCGCAACTTGTTGCGAAAATCCTCTCTGAGAGAGGAGGTGCTGGATAGTCTCCAGGCGTGAAGTAGTAGCGAAGCTACGGCTTTGTGGAATATGTTGGCATGTGGTTGTTTGAGTAGATTGTGTCGTGGAAGGAGTTCTCTTGGGGGCTCCGTTATGAGTTGCAGAAGGTCCGGAAACCATTCTGCGTGATGCCATAGCGGAGCTATGGGAGTCATTGAAAGATTGACCGATGTTCTGGCCTTGTTGAGTACCCTCCTCATCAGACAGAACAGGGGAAAGGTGTAAACGTTGATGTTGTCCCACCGTTGTTGGAATGCATCTTGCCAGAGAGCCTTGGGGTCTGGGACTGGGGAACAATACAATGGGAGCTTGAAGTTCAGGGCCGTTGCGAAGAGGTCCAATGTCGGAGAACCCCACAAAGTCAGGACTTTGTTGGCTACTAGATGATCCAAAGACCACTCGGTACTCACTATCTGAGATGCTCTGCTCAGGTTGTCAGCGAGCACATTCCTTTTGCCCAGAATGAAGCGTGCCGATAGGGCTCATTAGACACTACTGTCTTCGGTGCTGATTTCGTCGTTGTGGTCTTGGACGAGACTGCTGAGGTGCTGGAGGTTTATAGGGCTTGGATGTTAAAGCCCTATGGAGGAGGGAGTCTTGATGAGACTTCCTCCACCTCTCAGCAGCACGTTCCACATTCTTAGGCTCAAACAGGTGGTCTCCCTCTAGAGAGGAATGTCTGAGCCTATTTATCTCGACGCTGGGGACCTGTTGGTGGAACCTCTCAGACGTTTTAAGATGGCCTTTGCCCACAAGTTCGAAACTAGGTGGGCAAGAAACTCGATTGTACGAGTGCCTGAGAGGAAGGTCTCCATAGTCTTCCTGGTACGCTCCCTGGAGAAATGCTCGGATCGTACCAGGAATCCCAAGGTCCCTAACCAGATATCCAGCCACGAAGTAGCCTGCATCGCATACTTTGTGACCTTTTCCTGGTTAAGGACTTCGGCCGCCGAGAAAGAGACCTGCCGGCTGAAGTCTCTCTCAAGAGAGATCCCCCTCGTTAGTTCTTCCAGAGAGTGGTGAAGTGGAAGAGCTGGCCAAGGCTCCTCCAGTATCTCAAAGTACCTCCTCTGTTGTACACTAGGAGGTGGGAGGAGCTTGTTTGTAGAGCCGGAACAGTTGGAGGCGGCAAACTCGGAGAGCTGTTGGGCAATCTTAGCCCTGGCAGTCTTCAATCTCTGAGACAAGACCAGTGCAGCCCTGCTCTGAACTGCCGAAGACACAGTCGTCCTTGCCCTCCTGAGGGGGTATCTCTGGGTCGGAAAACCCATTGAGAACCCTCATAAGAGTCAGGACCTGCCAGAATGCATGTTCTGACTCTGGTTGCTCTCCTCCTGATGTTGGACTTGCACCGATCTTCCATCCCCAAGAGCTCTTCTCGGGGTGGGTCGCGGACATCCCTCAATTGATTGATTGATTTAAAGTTTTCAGGCATCCTGACATCTAAGGTCATTGACGCCGGTAACATTTAATCCATGTATACAAAAATAAAAAATAAAATAAAATAAAAAATAAAAGAGTATTCAATTAAAATCATAAAAGTTGAATGTCATAAAAGTTAAATATTTTTCAGAAGACCTGCTTCTGAAAGAAATCTAAAAATGCCACTTGCATGGTAGGACACATAATTTCCAAGAATCTTGGCAAGGATGAACCTGCCACCCTCACCTCGAGCCTCGAACAAATATCTATTCCTTAAGTTGTTATAATTGGGGCATTCGGTCAACAAATACCTTACTGTTAGAGGTACTAAACAGTCATCACAATACGGTTGGTGTTGGCCCTTCAGCAGAAACTCGTGTGTCAACCGAGTGTGACCAATACGGAGACGACAAAGAGACGTCTCCCATTTTCGGGGCATCATATTATACCTCCAAGGAGATATGTCATTTGTTACCTCTCGCATTTTATTGCCATCTAGGCAATCCCATTACTGTTGCCATTTTTTGCAAACCAATTTCTTGATGTCAGGTAAGAAATCATTACAGGGAATGGGATACCTTCTTGGCAGAAAATCGGATGCAGCCTTCTTAGCCTGTGAATCTGCCTTCTCATTCCCAGACACACCTACATGTGCTGGAACCCAACAAAATTGAACTGTTATACCTCTCTGTCCAATAATAAAAAGCCATTCTAAGATCTTTAAAACTAGAGGGTTATTAGAATTAAAAACTTCTATAGCTTGAAGGACACTCCTTGCATCACTAAAAATTGTAAAATTACCCTCCTTCTCCAACGCTATTTTCCCAATAGCGGTTAATATGCCATACAGTTCGGCAGTAAATATGGAAGCGGTCAGAGGAAGTGCACCTCTACAATTAAAACCATTACTATGTACTCCAAATCCAATGCCAGCATCAGATTTGGAGCCATCAGTATAGATAAAAGTTGATCCTCTATGTTCTTTAACATGTTCATTAAAAAGAGACCTGGCTTCTAGGTCTGACATATTCTTCTTACCTCCAATAAAATATTTACAAAAAGGTATCTCTGGTAACTTCCATGGAGGCGTTGATGATACCTTGAATGGAAGTACCTTATTTCTAATTATATCCAGACTATTTAATAATAGTTTCACCCGAAAGCCATAAGGTTGAGGAGATTTTGGGTGCAACTCAAAGTATGATGCGTGTCTTACAAGGCTTGCAGTCTGAAAGGCTAGAGAGTTAGGGAGTCTTTGCAATCTAAACCAATACCGAAGAATGGAAGACATTCGGTAAAGGTCTAGAGGTAACTCTCCAGTATCAACAAGGAGACTTGGGATAGGCGAGGTTTTAAAAGCTCCAGTAGACAATCTAATACCTACATGATGTATCAAGTCTAATATTTTTAACCGGCTTGGGGTGGCTGAAGAATATATTTCACAACCATAACTAATTTTGGAAAAAATCAAGGCCTTGTATAATTTTAAAATAGTATTGCGGTCTGCCCCCCATGATGTATGGGGCAATACTTTTAAGATATTCAGAGCTTCAACACATTTAGCTTTTAACGCTTTTAAGTGAGAAACCCATGTAAGCCTACAATTAAATATCAAACCTAAAAATTTAGCTTCTCTTGCACATGGTATCTGTTGACCTTTAATGTGTATATCCGGGTCTGGATGTACTCCCCGGATACGACAAAAATGGACAATGGTAGTTTTACTTGTCGAGAACTTAAATCCATTCATGTCAGCCCACTGGATAATTTTATCAATAGAGAGTTGGATTTTTCTCTCAACCATTGCCATTCTAGTGCCAGCAAATGATATTGCGAGATCATCCACAAATAATGTTGAGAGAACATCCTGGGGAATGGCTGAGGATATCCCATTAATTTCTAGTGCAAAAAGGGTTACACTCAGCACACTACCCTGAGGAACTACTTCTTCCTGGCACTTACTCTCTGATAGAGTTTCCCCCACTCTCACTTGAAAAACTCTACGTGAAAGAAATGCCTGAATAAATAGTGGCAGCTCTCCTCTCAATCCCAATTCATGAATGGTTTTAAGTATACCATATCTCCATGTGGTATCATATGCCTTTTCAAGGTAAAAAAATACTGTCACATGGTGCTGTTTGGAAGCAAAGGCTTCACAAATAGAAGACTCAAGTCGTATTAACACATCAGTTGTTGAGTGCATTTTTCTGAATCCACATTGAATCGGTGATAAAATACCCTTCTTTTCAAGGTACCACATCAGCCTTGCATTGACCATCATCTCCATGATTTTACATAAACACGAAGTCAATGCAATAGGTCGATAGCTTGCTGCTAAAAACTTGTCCTTACCAGGTTTTAAAAAGGCTAAAATAATGGCTAGTTCCCAAACACTTGGCTAACTATGATCATGCCATATTCTATTAATAATACTTAAAATAAATAACTTTGTATTAAAATGTACATGTTTAACCATTGCATATGGAATTCCATCGGGTCCAGGAGCTGTATCGTTGCAAGTAGCGAGTGCGGAATCAAGTTCTCTTTCAGTAAAAGGAGAATTATACGATTATTGCCTTCCCGTTGCAAAATTTAAAATTTTCTTTTCTTCAATGCTCCTGTACTGGTGACCAGGAGCTGCTACACTCTTCCACGATACATTTGAAAAATGGTCAGCCAAGGCATTACCAACTTCATTTCCTTCAGTCACAAACTGACCATTCACTTTCAACACTGGTGGTGGGTTCGGGGTAAATTTGCCTGCAATTTTTTTTATTTTCCTCCATACAGAAGATGGTGGTGTTCTACTATTAATGGAGGAAACAAAAGGCACCCAAGAATGGCGTCTAGCTTCTTTCATGGCACGACGGAACTGTGCTCTACACTTTTTGTATGATATCAAATTTTCATCAGTACGGCGTCTACGCAATCTAGTCAGAGATTTTCTGGTGGCTCTGTGCAAGGCTGTTAATTCTGAGGACCACCACGGGACTGGTCGTCTTTTAAATAGTCCTGTGGTTTTGGGAATCGAATTGATTCCTGCTGTATGAAGAGTTCCATTCAGTAGGTCTATGCGGTAGTCTAACACAAAATCTGACACCGAAAATTTTGGGACATTATCTCTGACCCCGGCCCTTACTCGATTCGGACCCCAAAAATAGGGCCCTTTTTCAATAAAAACTCATATATCTTCTATAATTTTAGCCGGAGAGCGAAAATATGCGATGACCACATTTATACCCATAAAACGACTCTATGCTGTAGTCTAACACAAAATCTGACACCGAAAATTTTGGGACATTATCTCTGACCCCAGCCCTTACTCGATTCGGACCCCAAAAATAGGGCCCTTTTTCAATAAAAACTCATATATCTTCTATAATTTTAGCCGGAGAGCGAAAATATACGATGACCACATTTATACCCATAAAACGACTCTATGCAGTAGTCTAACACAAAATCTGACACCGAAAAGTTTGGGACACTATCTCTGACCTCGGCCCTTACTCGATTCAGATCCCAAAAATAGGGCCCTTTTTCAATAAAAACTCATATATCTTCTATAATTTTAGCCGGAGAGCAAAAATATGCGATGACCACATTTATACCCATAAAACGACTCTATGCTGTAGTCTAACACAAAATCTGACACCGAAAAATTTCGGGCATTATCTCTGACCCCGGCCCTTACTCGTTTCGGACCCCAAAAATAGGGTCCTTTTTCAATAAAAACTCATATATCTTCTATAATTTTAGCCGGAGAGCGAAAATATGCGATGACCACATTTATACCCATAAAACGACTCTATGCTGTAGTCTAACACAAAATCTGACACCGAAAAATTTCGGGCATTATCTCTGACCCCGGCCCTTGCTCGTTTCGGACCCCAAAAATAGGGTCCTTTTTCAATAAAAACTCATATATCTTCTATAATTTTAGCCGGAGAGCGAAAATATGCGATGACCACATTTATACCCATAAAACGACTCTATGCTGTAGTCTAACACAAAATCTGACACCGAAAAATTTCGGGCATTATCTCTGACCCCGGCCCTTACTCGTTTCGGACCCCAAAAATAGGGTCCTTTTTCAATAAAAACTCATATATCTTCTATAATTTTAGCCGGAGAGCGAAAATATGCGATGACCACATTTATACCCATAAAACGACTCTATGCTGTAGTCTAACACAAAATCTGACACCGAAAAATTTCGGGCATTATCTCTGACCCCGGCCCTTACTCGTTTCGGACCCCAAAAATAGGGTCCTTTTTCAATAAAAACTCATATATCTTCTATAATTTTAGCCGGAGAGCAAAAATATGCGATGACCACATTTATACCCATAAAACGACTCTATGCTGTAGTCTAACACAAAATCAGACACCGAAAAATTTCGGGCATTATCTCTGACCCCGGCCCTTACTCGTTTCGGACCCCAAAAATAGGGTCCTTTTTCAATAAAAACTCATATATCTTCTATAATTTTAGCCGGAGAGCGAAAATATGCGATGACCACATTTATACCCATAAAACGACTCTATGCTGTAGTCTAACACAAAATCTGACACCGAAAAATTTCGGGCATTATCTCTGACCCCGGCCCTGACTCGTTTCGGACCCCAAAAATAGGGTCCTTTTTCAATAAAAACTCATATATCTTCTATAATTTTAGCCGGAGAGCGAAAATATGCGATGACCACATTTATACCCATAAAACGACTCTATGCTGTAGTCTAACACAAAATCTGACACCGAAAAATTTCGGGCATTATCTCTGACCCCGGCCCTTACTCGTTTCGGACCCCAAAAATAGGGTCCTTTTTCAATAAAAACTCATATATCTTCTATAATTTTAGCCGGAGAGCGAAAATATGCGATGACCACATTTATACCCATAAAACGACTCTATGCTGTAGTCTAACACAAAATCTGACACCGAAAAATTTCGGGCATTATCTCTGACCCCGGCCCTTACTCGTTTCGGACCCCAAAAATAGGGTCCTTTTTCAATAAAAACTCATATATCTTCTATAATTTTAGCCGGAGAGCGAAAATATGCGATGACCACATTTATACCCATAAAACGACTCTATGCTGTAGTCTAACACAAAATCTGACACCGAAAAATTTCGGGCATTATCTCTGACCCCGGCCCTTACTCGTTTCGGACCCCAAAAATAGGGTCCTTTTTCAATAAAAACTCATATATCTTCTATAATTTTAGCCGGAGAGCGAAAATATGCGATGACCACATTTATACCCATAAAACGACTCTATGCTGTAGTCTAACACAAACTCTGACACCGAAAAATTTCGGGCATTATCTCTGACCCCGGCCCTTACTCGTTTCGGACCCCAAAAATAGGGTCCTTTTTCAATAAAAATCATATATCTTCTATAATTTTAGCCGGAGAGCGAAAATATGCGATGACCACATTTATACCCATAAAACGACTCTATGCTGTAGTCTAACACAAAATCTGACACCGAAAAATTTCGGGCATTATCTCTGACCCCGGCCCTTACTCGTTTCGGACCCCAAAAATAGGGTCCTTTTTCAATAAAAACTCATATATCTTCTATAATTTTAGCCGGAGAGCGAAAATATGCGATGACCACATTTATACCCATAAAACGACTCTATGCTGTAGTCTAACACAAAATCTGACACCGAAAAATTTCGGGCATTATCTCTGACCCCGGCCCTTACTCATTTCGGACCCCAAAAATAGGGTCCTTTTTCAATAAAAACTCATATATCTTCTATAATTTTAGCCGGAGAGCGAAAATATGCGATGACCACATTTATACCCATAAAACGACTCTATGCTGTAGTCTAACACAAAATCTGACACCGAAAAATTTCGGGCATTATCTCTGACCCCGGCCCTTACTCGTTTCGGACCCCAAAAATAGGGTCCTTTTTCAATAAAAACTCATATATCTTCTATAATTTTAGCCGGAGAGCGAAAATATGCGATGACCACATTTATACCCATAAAACGACTCTATGCTGTAGTCTAACACAAAATCTGACACCGAAAAATTTCGGGCATTATCTCTGACCCCGGCCCTTACTCGTTTCGGACCCCAAAAATAGGGTCCTTTTTCAATAAAAACTCATATATCTTCTATAATTTTAGCCGGAGAGCGAAAATATGCGATGACCACATTTATACCCATAAAACGACTCTATGCTGTAGTCTAACACAAAATCTGACACCGAAAAATTTCGGGCATTATTTCTGACCCCGGCCCTTACTCGTTTCGGACCCCAAAAATAGGGTCCTTTTTCAATAAAAACTCATATATCTTCTATAATTTTAGCCGGAGAGCGAAAATATGCGATGACCACATTTATACCCATAAAACGACTCTATGCTGTAGTCTAACACAAAATCTGACACCGAAAAATTTCGGGCATTATCTCTGACCCCGGCCCTTACTTGTTTCGGACCCCAAAAATAGGGTCCTTTTTCAATAAAAACTCATATATCTTCTATAATTTTAGCCGGAGAGCGAAAATATGCAATGACCACATTTATACCCATAAAACGACTCTATGCTGTAGTCTAACACAAAATCTGACACCGAAAAATTTCGGGCATTATCTCTGACCCCGGCCCTTACTCGTTTCGGACCCCAAAAATAGGGTCCTTTTTCAATAAAAACTCATATATCTTCTATAATTTTAGCCGGAGAGCGAAAATATGCGATGACCACATTTATACCCATAAAACGACTCTATGCTCTAGTCTAACACAAAATCTGACACCGAAAAATTTCGGGCATTATCTCTGACCCCGGCCCTTACTCGTTTCGGACCCCAAAAATAGGGTCCTTTTTCAATAAAAATCATATATCTTCTATAATTTTAGCCGGAGAGCGAAAATATGCGATGACCACATTTATACCCATAAAACGACTCTATGCTGTAGTCTAACACAAAATCTGACACCGAAAAATTTCGGGCATTATCTCTGACCCTGGCCCTTACTCGTTTCGGACCCCAAAAATAGGGTCCTTTTTCAATAAAAACTCATATATCTTCTATAATTTTAGCCGGAGAGCGAAAATATGCGATGACCACATTTCTACCCATAAAACGACTCTATGCTGTAGTCTAACACAAAATCTGACACCGAAAAATTTCGGGCATTATCTCTGACCCCGGCCCTTACTCGTTTCGGACCCCAAAAATAGGGTCCTTTTTCAATAAAAACTCATATATCTTCTATAATTTTAGCCGGAGAGCGAAAATATGCGATGACCACATTTATACCCATAAAACGACTCTATGCTGTGGTCTAACACAAAATCTGACACCGAAAAATTTCGGGCATTATCTCTGACCCCGGCCCTTACTCGTTTCGGACCCCAAAAATAGGGTCCTTTTTCAATAAAAACTCATATATCTTCTATAATTTTAGCCGGAGAGCGAAAATATGCGATGACCACATTTATACCCATAAAACGACTCTATGCTGTAGTCTAACACAAAATCTGACACCGAAAAATTTCGGGCATTATCTCTGACCCCGGCCCTTACTCGTTTCGGACCCCAAAAATAGGGTCCTTTTTCAATAAAAACTCATATATCTTCTATAATTTTAGCCGGAGAGCGAAAATATGCGATGACCACATTTATACCCATAAAACGACTCTATGCTGTAGTCTAACACAAAATCTGACACCGAAAAATTTCGGGCATTATCTCTGACCCCGGCCCTTACTCGTTTCGGACCCCAAAAATAGGGTCCTTTTTCAATAAAAACTCATATATCTTCTATAATTTTAGCCGGAGAGCGAAAATATGCGATGACCACATTTATACCCATAAAACGACTCTATGCTGTAGTCTAACACAAAATCTGACACCGAAAAATTTCGGGCATTATCTCTGACCCCGGCCCTTACTCGTTTCGGACCCCAAAAATAGGGTCCTTTTTCAATAAAAACTCATATATCTTCTATAATTTTAGCCGGAGAGCGAAAATATGCGATGACCACATTTATACCCATAAAACGACTCTATGCTGTAGTCTAACACAAAAACTGACACCGATAAATTTCGGGCATTATCTCTGACCCCGGCCCTTACTCGTTTCGGACCCCAAAAATAGGGTCCTTTTTCAATAAAAACTCATATATCTTCTATAATTTTAGCCGGAGAGCGAAAATATGCGATGACCACATTTATACCCATAAAACGACTCTATGCTGTAGTCTAACGCAAAATCTGACACCGAAAAATTTCGGGCATTATCTCTGACCCCGGCCCTTACTCGTTTCGGACCCCAAAAATAGGGTCCTTTTTCAATAAAAACTCATATATCTTCTATAATTTTAGCCGGAGAGCGAAAATATGCGATGACCACATTTATACCCATAAAACGACTCTATGCTGTAGTCTAACACAAAATCTGACACCGAAAAATTTCGGGCATTATCTCTGACCCCGGCCCTTACTCGTTTCGGACCCCAAAAATAGGGTCCTTTTTCAATAAAAACTCATATATCTTCTATAATTTTAGCCGGAGAGCGAAAATATGCGATGACCACATTTATACCCATAAAACGACTCTATGCTGTAGTCTAACACAAAATCTGACACCGAAAAATTTCGGGCATTATCTCTGACCCCGGCCCTTACTCGTTTCGGACCCCAAAAATAGGGTCCTTTTCAATAAAAACTCATATATCTTCTATAATTTTAGCCGGAGAGCGAAAATATGCGATGACCACATTTATACCCATAAAACGACTCTATGCTGTGGTCTAACACAAAATCTGACACCGAAAAATTTCGGGCATTATCTCTGACCCCGGCCCTTACTCGTTTCGGACCCCAAAAATAGGGTCCTTTTTCAATAAAAACTCATATATCTTCTATAATTTTAGCCGGAGAGCGAAAATATGCGATGACCACATTTATACCCATAAAACGACTCTATGCTGTAGTCTAACACAAAATCTGACACCGAAAAATTTCGGGCATTATCTCTGACCCCGGCCCTTACTCGTTTCGGACCCCAAAAATAAGGTCCTTTTTCAATAAAAACTCATATATCTTCTATAATTTTAGCCGGAGAGCGAAAATATGCGATGACCACATTTATACCCATAAAACGACTCTATGCTGTGGTCTAACACAAAATCTGACACCGAAAAATTTCGGGCATTATCTCTGACCCCGGCCCTTACTCGTTTCAGACCCCAAAAATAGGGTCCTTTTTCAATAAAAACTCATATATCTTCTATAATTTTAGCCGGAGAGCGAAAATATGCGATGACCACATTTATACCCATAAAACGACTCTATGCTGTAGTCTAACACAAAATCTGACACCGAAAAATTTCGGGCATTATCTCTGACCCCGGCCCTTACTCGTTTCGGACCCCAAAAATAGGGTCCTTTTTCAATAAAAACTCATATATCTTCTATAATTTTAGCCGGAGAGCGAAAATATGCGATGACCACATTTATACCCATAAAACGACTCTATGCTGTAGTCTAACACAAAATCTGACACCGAAAAATTTCGGGCATTATCTCTGACCCCGGCCCTTACTCGTTTCGGACCCCAAAAATAGGGTCCTTTTTCAATAAAAACTCATATATCTTCTATAATTTTAGCCGGAGAGCGAAAATATGCGATGACCACATTTATACCCATAAAACGACTCTATGCTGTAGTCTAACACAAAATCTGACACCGAAAAATTTCGGGCATTATCTCTGACCCCGGCCCTTACTCGTTTCGGACCCCAAAAATAGGGTCCTTTTTCAATAAAAACTCATATATCTTCTATAATTTTAGCCGGAGAGCGAAAATATGCGATGACCACATTTATACCCATAAAACGACTCTATGCTGTAGTCTAACACAAAATCTGACACCGAAATATATCGGGCATTATCTCTGACCCCGGCCCTTACTCGTTTCGGACCCCAAAAATAGGGTCCTTTTTCAATAAAAACTCATATATCTTCTATAATTTTAGCCGGAGAGCGAAAATATGCGATGACCACATTTATACCCATAAAACGACTCTATGCTGTAGTCTAACACAAAATCTGACACCGAAAAATTTCGGGCATTATTTCTGACCCCGGCCCTTACTCGTTTCGGACCCCAAAAATAGGGTCCTTTTTCAATAAAAACTCATATATCTTCTATAATTTTAGCCGGAGAGCGAAAATATGCGATGACCACATTTATACCCATAAAACGACTCTATGCTGTAGTCTAACACAAAATCTGACACCGAAAAATTTCGGGGCATTATCTCTGACCCCGGCCCTTACTCGTTTCGGACCCCAAAAATAGGGTCCTTTTTCAATAAAAACTCATATATCTTCTATAATTTTAGCCGGAGAGCGAAAATATGCGATGACCACATTTATACCCATAAAACGACTCTATGCTGTAGTCTAACACAAAATCTGACACCGAAAAATTTCGGGCATTATTTCTGACCCCGGCCCTTACTCGTTTCGGACCCCAAAAATAGGGTCCTTTTTCAATAAAAACTCATATATCTTCTATAATTTTAGCCGGAGAGCGAAAATATGCGATGACCACATTTAAACCCATAAAACGACTCTATGCTGTAGTCTAACGCAAAATCTGACACCGAAAAATTTCGGGCATTATCTCTGACCCCGGCCCTTACTCGTTTCGGACCCCAAAAAATAGGGTCCTTTTTCAATAAAAACTCATATATCTTCTATAATTTTAGCCGGGAGAGCGAAAATATGCGATGACCACATTTATACCCATAAAACGACTCTATGCTGTAGTCTAACACAAAATCTGACACCGAAAAATATCGGGCATTATCTCTGACCCCGGCCCTTACTCGTTTCGGACCCCAAAAATAGGGTCCTTTTTCAATAAAAACTCATATATCTTCTATAATTTTAGCCGGAGAGCGAAAATATGCGATGACCACATTTATACCCATAAAACGACTCTATGCTGTAGTCTAACACAAAATCTGACACCGAAAAATTTCGGGGCATTATCTCTGACCCCGGCCCTTACTCGTTTCGGACCCCAAAAATAGGGTCCTTTTTCAATAAAAACTCATATATCTTCTATAATTTTAGCCGGAGAGCGAAAATATGCGATGACCACATTTATACCCATAAAACGACTCTATGCTGTGGTCTAACACAAAATCTGACACCGAAAAATTTCGGGCATTATCTCTGACCCCGGCCCTTACTCGTTTCGGACCCCAAAAATAGGGTCCTTTTTCAATAAAAACTCATATATCTTCTATAATTTTAGCCGGAGAGCGAAAATATGCGATGACCACATTTATACCCATAAAACGACTCTATGCTGTAGTCTAACACAAAATCTGATACCGAAAAATTTCGGGCATTATCTCTGACCCCGGCCCTTACTCGTTTCGGACCCCAAAAATAAGGTCCTTTTTCAATAAAAACTCATATATCTTCTATAATTTTAGCCGGAGAGCGAAAATATGCGATGACCACATTTATACCCATAAAACGACTCTATGCTGTGGTCTAACACAAAATCTGACACCGAAAAATTTCGGGCATTATCTCTGACCCCGGCCCTTACTCGTTTCAGACCCCAAAAATAGGGTCCTTTTTCAATAAAAACTCATATATCTTCTATAATTTTAGCCGGAGAGCGAAAATATGCGATGACCACATTTATACCCATAAAACGACTCTATGCTGTAGTCTAACACAAAATCTGACACCGAAAAATTTCGGGGCATTATCTCTGACCCCGGCCCTTACTCGTTTCGGACCCCAAAAATAGGGTCCTTTTTCAATAAAAACTCATATATCTTCTATAATTTTAGCCGGAGAGCGAAAATATGCGATGACCACATTTATACCCATAAAACGACTCTATGCTGTAGTCTAACACAAAATCTGACAACGAAAAATTTCGGGCATTATCTCTGACCCCGGCCCTTACTCGTTTCAGACCCCAAAAATAGGGTCCTTTTTCAATAAAAACTCATATATCTTCTATAATTTTAGCCGGAGAGCGAAAATATGCGATGACCACATTTATACCCATAAAACGACTCTATGCTGTAGTCTAACACAAAATCTGACACCGAAAAATTTCGGGCATTATCTCTGACCCCGGCCCTTACTCGTTTCGGACCCCAAAAATAGGGTCCTTTTTCAATAAAAACTCATATATCTTCTATAATTTTAGCCGGAGAGCGAAAATATGCGATGACCACATTTATACCCATAAAACGACTCTATGCTGTAGTCTAACACAAAATCTGACACCGAAAAATATCGGGCATTATCTCTGACCCCGGCCCTTACTCGTTTCGGACCCCAAAATAGGGTCCTTTTTCAATAAAAACTCATATATCTTCTATAATTTTAGCCGGAGAGCGAAAATATGCGATGACCACATTTATACCCATAAAACGACTCTATGCTGTAGTCTAACACAAAATCTGACACCCGAAAAATTTCGGGCATTATTTCTGACCCCCGGCCCTTACTCGTTTCGGACCCCAAAAATAGGGTCCTTTTTCAATAAAAACTCATATATCTTCTATAATTTTAGCCGGAGAGCGAAAATATGCGATGACCACATTTATACCCATAAAACGACTCTATGCTGTAGTCTAACACAAAATCTGACACCGAAAAATATCGGGCATTATCTCTGACCCCGGCCCTTACTCGTTTCGGACCCCAAAAATAGGGTCCTTTTTCAATAAAAACTCATATATCTTCTATAATTTTAGCCGGAGAGCGAAAATATGCGATGACCACATTTATACCCATAAAAC
>NC_090746.1:112956197-112961572 GCF_036898095.1 Palaemon carinicauda | reverse complement strand
TTCTTAAGGGAATGTCTACATAGAAGTCAGATGTAGTTCTTAAGGGAATGTCTACATAAAAGTCAGATGTAGTTCTTAAAAGGAATATCTACATAAAAGTCAGATGTAGTTCTTAAGGGAATGTCTACATAAAAGTCAGATGTAGTTCTTAACGGAATGTCTACATAAAAGTCTGATGTGGTTCTTAAAGGAATGTCTACATAAAAGTCAAATGTAGTTCTTAAGGGAATGTCTACATAAAAGTCAGATGTAGTTCTTTAGGGAATATCTACATAAAAGTCAGATGTAGTTCTTAAGGGAATGTCTACATAAAAGTCAGATGTAGTTCTTAACGGAATGTCTACATAAAAGTCAGATGTGGTTCTTAAGGGAATGTCTACATAAAAGTCAGATGTAGTTCTTAAAGGAATGTCTACATAAAAGTCAGATGTAGTTCTTAAAGGAATGTCTACATAAAAGTCAGATGTAGTTCTTAAAGGAATGTCTACATAAAAGCCAGATGTAGTTCTTAAAGGAATGTCTACATAAAAGTCAGATGTAGTTCTTAAGGGAATGTCTACATAAAAGTCAAATGTAGTTCTTAAGGGAATGTCTACATAGAAGTCAGAAGTAGTTCTTAAGGGAATGTCTACATAAAAGTCAGATGTAGTTCTTAAAGGAATATCTACATAAAAGTCAGATGTAGTTCTTAAGGGAATGTCTACATAAAAGTCAGATGTAGTTCTTAAGGGAATACATAAAAGTCAGATGTGGTTCTTAAGGGAATGTCTACATAAAAGTCAGATGTAGTTCTTAAAGGAATGTCTACATAAAAGTCAGATGTGGTTCTTAAGGAATGTCTACATAAAAGTCAGATGTAGTTCTTAAAGGAATGTCTACATAAAAGTCAGATGTAGTTCTTAAAGGAATGTCTACATAAAGTCAGATGTAGTTCTTAAGGGAATGTCTACATAAAAGTCAGATGTAGTTCTTAAAGGAATGTCTACATAAAAGTCAGATGTAGTTCTTAAGGGAATGTCTACATAAAAGTCAGATGTGGTTCTTAAGGGAATGTCTACATAAAAGTCAGATGTAGTTCTTAAAGGAATGTCTACATAAAAGTCAGATGTAGTTCTTAAGGGAATGTCTACATAAAAGTCAGATGTGGTTCTTAAAGGAATGTCTACATAAAAGTCAGATGTAGTTCTTAAAGGAATGTCTACATAGAAGTCAGATGTGGTTCTTAAGGAAATGTCTACATAAAAGTCAGATGAAGTCCTTAAGGGAATGTCTAAATAAATTCAGATGTGGTTCTTAAGGGAATTTCTACATAAAAGTCAGATGTAGTCCTTAAGGGAATGTCTACATAAAGTCAGATGTAGTTCTTAAAGGAATGTCTACATAAAAGTCAGATGTGGTTCTTAAGGAAATGTCTACATAAAAGTCAGATGTAGTTCTTAAAGGAATGTCTACATAAATTCAGATGTGGTTCTTAAGGGAATGTCTACATAAAAGTCATATGTAGTCCTTAAGGGAATGTCTACATAAAGTCAGATGTAGTTCTCAAAGGAATGTCTACATAAAAGTCAGATGTAGTTCTTTAAAGGAATGTCTACATAAATACAGATGTAGTTCTTAAAGGAATGTCTACATAAATACAGATGTAGTTCTTAAAGGAATGTCTACATAAAGTCAGATGTAGTTCTTAAGGAATGTCTACATAAAAGTCAGATGCAGTTCTTAAGAAATGTCTACATAAATTCAGAAGTGGTTCTTAAAGGAATGTCTACATAAAAGCCAGATGTAGTTCTTAAGGGAATGTCTACATAAAAGTCAGATGTAGTTCTTAAAGGAATGTCTACATAAAAGTCAGATGTAGTTCTTAAAGGAATGTCTACATTAAAGTCAGATGTAGTTCTTAAGAAATGTCTACATAAATTCAGAAGTGGTTCTTAAAGGAATGTCTTCATAAATACAGATGTAGTTCTTAAAGGAATGTCTACATAAATAGAGATGTAGTTCTTAAAGAATGTCTACATAAAAGTCAGATGTAGTTCTTAAAGGAATGTCTACATAAAAGTCAGATGTAGTTCTTAAAGGAATGTCTTCATAAATACAGATGTAGTTCTTAAAGGAATGTCTACATAAATAGAGATGTAGTTCTTAAAGGAATGTCTACATAAAGTCAGATGTAGTTCTTAAAGGAATGTCTACATAAAAGTCAGATGTAGTTCTTAAGGAAATGTCTACATAAAAGTCAGATGTAGTTCTTAATGGAATGTCTACATAAAAGTCAGATGTAGTTTTTTAAAGGAATGTCTACATAAAAGTCAGATGTAGTTTTTAAAGGAATGTCTACATAAAAGTCAGATGTAGTTCTTAAGAGAATGTCTACATAAAAGTCAGATGTAGTTCTTAAGGGAATGTCTACATAAAAGTCAGATGTAGTTCTTAAAGGAATGTCTACATTAAAGTCAGATGTAGTTCTTAAGGAAATGTCTACATAAATTCAGAAGTGGTTCTTAAAGGAATGTCTTCATAAATACAGATGTAGTTCTAAAGGAATGTCTACATAAATAGAGATGTAGTTCTTAAAGGAATGTCTACATAAAAGTCAGATGTAGTTCTTAAAGGAATGTCTACATAAAAGTCAGATGTAGTTCTTAAAGGAATGTCTTCATAAATACAGATGTAGTTCTTAAAGGAATGTCTACATAAATAGAGATGTAGTTCTTAAAGGAATGTCTACATAAAAGTCAGATGTAGTTCTTAAAGGAATGTCTACATAAAAGTCAGATGAGTTCTTTAAGGAAATGTCTACATAAATTCAGAAAGTGGTTCTTAAAGGAATGTCTACATAAAAGTCAGATGTAGTTCTTAAAGGAATGTCTACATAAATTCAGATGTAGTTTTTAAAGGAATGTCTACATAAAAGTCAGATGTAGTTCTTAAAGGAATGTCTACATAAAAGTCAGATGTAGTTCTTAAAGGAATGTCTACATAAAAGTCAGATGCAGTTCTTAAGGAAATGTCTACATAAATTCAGAAGTGGTTCTTAAAGGAATGTCTACATAAAAGCCAGATGTAGTTCTTAGGGAATGTCTACATAAAAGTCAGATGTAGTTCTTAATGGAATGTCTACATAAAAGTCAGATGTAGTTCTTAAGGGAATATTTACATAAATTCAGATGTAGTTCTTAAAGGAATGTCTACATAAAAGTCAGATGTAGTTCTTAAGGGAATGTCTACATAAAAGTCAGATGTAGTTCTTAAGAGAATGTCTACATAAAGTCAGATGTAGTTCTTAAAGGAATGTCTACATAAATTCAGATGTAGTTCTTAAGGGAATGTCTACATAAAAGTCAGATGTAGTTCTTAAAGGAATGTCTACATAAAAATCAGATGTAGTTCTTAAAGGAATGTCTACATAAAAGTCAGATGTAGTTCTTGAAGGAATGTCTACATAAAAGTCGGATGAAGTCTTAAAGGAATGTCTTAAAGGAATGTCTACATAAAAGTCAGATGTAGTTCTTAAAGGAATGTCTACATAAAAGTCAGATGTAGTTCTTAAGAGAATGTCAACATTAAAAGTCAGATGTAGTTCTAAGGGAATGTCTAATTAAAAGTCAGATGTAGTTCTTAAGGGAATGTCTAATTAAAAGTCAGATGTAGTTCTTAAGGGAATGTCTAATTAAAAGTCAGATGTAGTTCTTAACGGAATGTCTACATAAAAGTCAGATGTAGTTGTTAAAGAAATATCTACATAAGTCAGATGTAGTTCTTAAAGGAATGTCTATATAAAAGGCAGATGTAGTTCTTAAGGGAATGTCTAATTAAAAGTCAGATGTAGCTCTTTACAGAATGTCTACATAAAAGTCAGATGTAGTTCTTAAGGGAATGTCTAATTAAAAGTCAGATGTAGTTCTTAAGGGAATGTCTACATAAATTCAGATGTAGTTCTTAAAGGAATGTCTATATAAAAAGGCAGATGTAGTTCTTAAGGGAATGTCTAATTAAAAGTCAGATGTAGTTCTTAACGGAATGTCTACATTAAAGTCAGATGTAGTTCTTAAGGGAATGTCTACATAAAAGGCAGATGTAGTTCTTAAGGGAATGTCTACATAAAATTCAGATGAAGTTCTTACGGGAATGTCTACATAAAAGTCAGCTGTAGTTCTTAAGGGAAAGTCTAATTAAAAGTCAGAGTAGTTCTTAAAGGAATGTCTACATAAAAGTCAGATGTAGTTCTTAAGAGAATATCTACAAAAAGTGAGATGTAGTTTGTAAAGAAATGTCTACACAAAATTCAGATAAAGTTCTTGAGGGAATATCTACAAAAGTCAGATGTAGTTCTTAAGGGAATGTCTAATTAAAAGTCAGATGAAGTTCTTAAAGGAATGTCTACATAAAAGTCAGATAAAGTTCTTAAGGGAATATCTACAAAAAGTAAGATGTAGTTCTTAAAGAAATGTCTACATAAAAGTCAGATGTAGTTCTTAAAGGAATGTCTACATAAAAGTCAGATGTAGTTTTTAAGGGAATGTCTAATTAAAAGTCAGATGTAGTTCTTTACGGAATGTCTACATAAAGTCAGATGTAGTTCTTAAGGAAATGTCTAATCAAAAGTCAGCTGTAGTTCTTAAAGGAATATCTACATAAGTCAGATGTATTTCTTAACGTTATGTCTACATAAAAGTCATATGAAGTTCTTAAGGGAATATCTACAAAAAGTGAGATGTAGTTCTTAAAGAAATGTCTACACAAAATTCAGATGAAGTTCTTAAGGGAATATCTACAAAAAGTCAGATGTAGTTCCTAAGGGAATGTCTAAATTCATGAATGTTTAAGATCCTCATTAACAAAATAACCAATATACAAGTGATTAAAATACAGAAATAAAATACTGGTGTCGAGGTCAAAGAGATCATTCAGAAATTGTTTTATACAGTGATAAATTAATTAACAATAAAGTGGTAATATAGAGTACGGATTTACAAAGAATCCATTGACCATTTACAGAATAAAGACCTCCTGACCTTGTGTGGTACTTCGAGTTTGTCTATGCGTAAAAGCACGTGAATACGCAACAAAAATGTGGCTTTTGCGCATAATGTTTCGTAGGTCAAGTGCGAAGTCCACGCCTCTCTCTCTCTCTCTCTCTCTCTCTCTCCTCTCTCTCTCTCTCTCTCTCTCTCTCTCTCTCTCTCTCTCGATTGCGTCTTTGATTACATGACACCGATGTTGTGTACAATATTATTGTTTACTCTTTCTTCATTAATATTTTCTTGTATCACTTTTTTCATTATGTGACTTTAAATCTTCTCTCTCTCTCTCTCTCTCTCTCTCTCTCTCTCTCTCTCTCTCTCTCTCTTCTCTCTCTCTCTCTCTCTCAATTG
>NC_090746.1:112948697-112951197 GCF_036898095.1 Palaemon carinicauda | reverse complement strand
AATACCGACGTAATCACCATACACTTAATGTGACTTTACTTAAACACTTGTAAATATTTAAGCATTCTCATTTTGTGAAGAATTTAATTTTAGCCTATTCTTCGTATCCCAAAACCAGTTCAATGTTGAATTAAAAAATAACCTCCTCTTAGACCAAAGGAGGAATCGAAGCCCATAAACTGGGTGAGGAGCTCGCAACCTCACCTATAAAGAGACACAGAGAAACAATGGTAGCCATCTCCATGAAAAGTGGAAAAAAAGTCAATGGTAAGAGACTGGATTTGTTTCAATTTGCAAAAAACCAATAATTTACTCTACGGAGTTACCTCAATAAAGGGTCGTGGCGACTACTGGAAATATCCTTGCCTGGCGATCTCCCGGACTAGGGTTCGAATCCCGCTCAAGTTCGATAGTTTCTTGATGTCTGCAACCACACCCTCCTTGTGAGCTAGGGAGTCATTTTCAGCCATTATATGGCTCTCCCTGGTCTTAGCTTGGGCGCTGATCATATATAAATATGGTCAGTCTCTCAGGTATTGTTCTACTAGCCTGGGCATTGTCACTGTCCCTTGCCTCTGCCAATCATGAACGGCCTTTAAACCTTTAAAAGGCAGTTGAAAAAAAAGTATAATTAAATAGATATTATGTATGTGTATCTGAATTCAGGCACTGCGGCCAATGAGACATTTCAGCACTATAGTCAATTTCTTTTAGCGATGCAGATTTGCACCGACTCGCAGCGGTGCCCTTTTAGCTCGGAAAAGTTTCCGGATCACTGATTAGTTGGACGAGATAATTCTAACCAATCAGCGATCAGTAAACCTTTCCGGGCTAAAAGGGCACCGCTGCGAGTCGGTGCAAATCTGCATCGCTAAAAGAAATGGACTATAGGATAACCGCACAGTTTTAGTATGGAATAAAAATTAGATAGAGAAAGATGAAAGAAATGAAGGGGGGAATTGAGATGACGTAGGAGTCTAAAATGTGGGTTTAACTAGAGGACAAAGGGACACTGAAAAGACCCTTATCTAATGCCTACAGTGCACTGCATAAGGAGAACTGACGGCATTAAGGACCCCTGTGATTCGGAATTATTTATACATTGAGTCAAGATAAGATGGAAAGAAAGGTATGATTTGAATGTCTTATCGCAAGATTGGGCTTCTATACCCAAAAGTACTTGAAATGAAAACTTTATAGTAGCTGTGTATATCAAAAAATATAGGCATGTGTATTTACGTGCGCCTGGAGATAAGTTTTCTGTAAGTATATATATGGAGAACTGCAAGCAGCTGCTTTTACATCTAATTTTCTTTTTTCCCGTAAAAATGTTGTAAGTATGAGTTTGTAATATTATTTGGGCAATATGACCTATTGATGATGCGCTCGTTGGGATAATATATATATATATATATATATATATATATATATATATATATATATATATATATATATATATATATATATATATATATATATATATATATATAGATAGATAGATAGATATATATATATTATATATACATACATATATATATATATATATATATGTATATATATATATATATATATATATATATATATATGTATGTATATATATATATATATATATATATATATATATATATATATATACGTGTAACCATACAGACAGAGACATACATACATACATAAATATACACAGACACACACACACACATATATATATATATGTGTGTGTGTGTGTATATACTGTACATACATATACATAATTATCAGTAGCGTTTACATGTATACCGTATACCCAACATATATCAGCAAAAAAAGATAACCATGGCATACTTAACACACCTAATACTTGTGACAAGAGGCCTAAACCACCTCTAAAAAAACGTAAATATTTGTAGAAAAAAAAAAATACACAGACACATGCACATACTAAACCTAAGTTCCATAGTAAATGTACATTAAATACACAAATCATAAATTAAATATAAATCAAACATGACATAACTGAATTAAATAAGCATATTACTGTTCAACAAATAACACATCTCCTCTGTGAATGAGTTAATCTAACAAAAAAGCTTTCCCTTAAATTACGAACAATGCAGAGGGCACATGAGAGAATTATGCTAAATCTAACATGGAAGGATAGAAAAACGGCTAAATGGATACGTCAAAAAACTAAAGTAATGGATATCCTTGAAACCATTAGCAAGCTCAAATGGAACTGGGCAGGGCACATTGCCAGGATGACAGACAACCGATGGACATCACGAACAACCTTCTGGACACCCCGAGGATACACAAGAAACCGAGGAAGACAAAAACCCCGCTGGCGAGATGACTTAGACCAACATAAGCAACAGTGGCACAGAATAGCTTGCGATAGAAGTCTGTGGAGAAACCTGGGGAAGGCCTACATCCAACAAAGGACTTTTGAAGGCTGAAATGGTGATGATGATGATGATGATAGGACAAATACTATCATTAAGACCAATAAGACAGATTATGTTGA
>NC_090746.1:112931197-112943697 GCF_036898095.1 Palaemon carinicauda | reverse complement strand
AGATCAAACTGACTTCTTATCAATTTAATGCACAACGTTCTCTCAGTCTTGATTCAAATAAGCTTAACTCTGTATGATAAAGTCCCTATTTACAGTGATCAAGTGCCCGAATTAGCACAGCTATGTGGTGTTGGATGTGGGCTCTGGACATGGTAAATTACTCTACAGTAGGTATTATGGCGCTTAACGAGCGAAAAACACATCACTATCCGTGAAGCTCTAGTTCGGAGTGTTCAAGCAATAGCCATTCATACCAGCTTCTCCACCTACCAAGATAGTAGTTGAACCATAATTTCTACAGCTGATTATTATTACTATTATTATTATTACTAGCCAAGCTACAACCCTAGTTGGAAAAGCAAGATGCTATAAGCCAAAGGGCTCCAATAGGGAAAAATAGCCCAGTGAGGAAAGGAAATAAGGAAATCAATAAATGATGAGAATAAATTAACAATCATTCTAAAAACAGTGACAACGTTCAAACAGATATGTCCTATATAAACTATTAACAAAGTCAAAAACAGATATGTCATATATAAACTATAAAAAGACTCATGTCAGCCTGGTCAACATAAAAACATTTGCTCCAACTTTGAACTTTTGAAGTTCTACTGATTCAACTACCCGATTAGGAAGATCATTCCACAACTTTGTAACAGCGAAATAAAACTTCTAGAATACAGTGTAGTACAGTATTGAGCCTCATGATGGAGAAGGCCTGGCTATTAGAATTAACTGCCTGCCTTGTATTACGAACAGGATAGAATTGTCCAGGGAGATTTGAATGTAAAGGATGGTCAGAGTTATGAAAAATCTTATGCAACATGCATAATGAACTAATTGAACGACGGTGCCAAAGATTAATATGTAAATCAGGAATAAGAAATTTAATAGACCGTAAGTTTCTGTTCAACAAATTAAGATGAGAATCAGCAGCTGAACACCAGACAGGAGAACAATGCTCAAAATAAGGTAGAATGAAAGAATTAAAACACTTCTTCAGAATAGATTGATCACCGAAAATCTTGTAAGACTTTCTCAATAAGCCTATTTTTTGTGCAATTGAAGAAGACACAGACCTAATGTGTTTCTCAAAAGTAAATTTGCTGTCGAGAATCATACCTAAAATTTTAAAAGAGTCCTACAAATTTAAGGAAACATTATCAACACTGAGATCCGGATGTTGAGGAGCCACCGTCCTTGACCTACTTACAATCATACTTTGAGTTTTATTAGGATTCAACTTCATACCCCATAATTTGCACCATGCACTAATTTCAGCTAAATCTCTATTAAGCGGGAAAGGGAGAAACCAAATATTAAAATATCTCAAAAATAAATGCTTGATTGTCCTTTTTATCACTAAATCACACAGCTGAGGAGCAATAACATTAGATTCCTAGATATTTTCTCTCATTCTTCAGATTTTATTTTCTGAGCTTCTTCCTCTATCCCCTGACATGTCTAGTTAGGTATTTATTCTTTAACATTTTTGTTCCCCTAGTTTGTTCTTTATCATTTGTGGTCCTTTCTTTCATTCTTCAATCATATATTTATCAAACATTCTCATTAATTTCAAAATAAATGGCCTTCACCTCCGGTGCTCGTCTTAGACCGTCAATATTAGTTTCTAGCTTCTCACTATCCCTCCAAAAAAGAAATCTCTCCCAATTTTCACGCCAGTTTCTCTGATCAGGGTTTGATTCCCCGGATGACCAGAAGCTATTATCTCTGAGTTGATTCACCCTTAAGGAGTATAATAATCATATGGCTTATAAAAATATGAAAAACACGTCTAAATGGGCAAATTTTATCATTATATATATACAGTATATATATATATATATATATATATATATATATATATATATATATATATATATATATATGTGTGTGTGTGTGTCTGTGTGTGTATGTACGTGTGTGTGTCTGTGTGTGTGTATAGAAATCGCAAAAAATGAAATAAAAAATCAGTTCTCCTTTCGTGACTATATATATACTGTATATATACATATATATATATTTATACATAAATACATATATATATATATATATATATATATTTATATATATACATATACTGCATATACATATATATGCACATATATAGATACATATATATATATATATATATATATACATATATATATACACACACACATATATATATATATATATATATATATATATATATGCATATATATATATATATGTATATATATATATATATACATATATATGCATATATATATTCATACATAAATACTATATATATATATATATATACACACATATACATATATATACAAATGCATATACATATACATATATATATACATATATTTATATCTATACATATGTATATACATATATAAACATATACATATATATATATATATATATATATATATATATATATATATACTTATGTATATACATATATACACATATATATACACATATATTTATACATATATATATACATATAGATACATATATATACATATGTATATACATATAGCCTATATATATATATATATATATATATATATGTATGTATATATATTTATATATATATATATATATATATATATATATATATATATATATATATATGTATATGTATATATATGTATATGTATGTATATACATATGAATATATATGAATATATGTATATATATGCATATATATGTATACATATGTATATATACATGTATATATATACATATGTATATATGTATACATATATATATTTATATATATGTATCTATATATATGCATATACATATGTATATGTGTATATATATATGTATATATATACATATATATATATCTACATATACATACATATATGTACTTATATATAAAATATAATCTATATATATATATATATATATATATATATATATATATATATATATATATATATAAATTCATATATATGTATATACATATATATACATATATGTATGTATATACAAATATATAATATATATACATATATATATAGATGTATATATATGTATACACATATAAATATATATATATATATATATATATATATGTATATATATACATATATATATATATATATATATATATATATATATATATATATATGCATATAGTATATATATTAATATATATACACATATGTATATATATATATATATATATATATATATATATATATATATATATATATAATTTGATAACTTTACGAAAATACCAGACAAGCTAAAAATCATTGGTCTTTATAAAAAAGAAACGAAGGAAAAATAGCATTTGGGTCTACACCTCCATAAGCATCAACATCCAAGAAGAGTGTTATTTCTATATGACTTAAATGCTAAACTAGTTAGTTTAGCCTCAGAAAAAAAGGAATGAGGAAGATCTACAGTAGTTTCTCAATACTGTACTTAGTGTCTGTTATGGTCAGCTATATCAAAACGTAATTATACAAAATCCCCTTTCTTTCATTTATCATAGAAATTAGTAAAATATTAATAGGTGAAAAAAATATACCCAGCAAACACATATACACAGACACACACACATACATACGTATATATATATATATATATATATATATATATATATATATATATATATATATATATATACACGTGTGCGCACGTGTGAAAATACCCCGTTCCTATCCTTCCTGAAAGCTAACTTTCGTTTTGACGTCTCGATTGCATATCAATCTTTTAGGGGTCCTGATGAAGGGTAACGAACTCTTCCCCCAGAGTATTCGTTTGACCAGTTCTTCTCCTCCTGCCGTTGCGCTTCTTAGTCGAATTACTTTTGACAAACATCTTAAAGGCGTTTCATGACGGTGGAACCAAATTGAACCATTGATCCCTTTTAAATTAAAATATCCTTTTCACAACGACCATATAAGGTTTCGTGTCTCAAATTGCCTCTCTCGATAATGATGATTTAGATTGACCCGCCTATATACAAGGTGGACCACTTGCCCTTGCGTTGGCAAGCCGTTGGTTGTATCTTTCAAAAGCTGTTACTTGTGTTGGATGACACAAATACTGACGACAGACAGATGATGATGAGGCTGACAGAACATGACGGCCGAAGCTGGAGCCCGAAGTTCAAATCCGAGGCGCCGTAAACCAAAAATCGCCGATCCCAAACCCGTTCCTTCGTCGGTCCTAAATAATAATTTTTCTTATAAGAGCGTGCTAACAGGAAGACGTCAAATTGGAGTGTCTCTCCTTGGAAGTTCTTCCATTTAGAGGGGGAAAAAATTACTTCAGATTGAAGAATGTTTGCTTTCTCTGATCCTTCCGTGTTCTCTACTTCTGTGCAGTTTCCGCCTTATTCTGCACAATCTTTATTTTTGGATCTTCAACATTATAGACTTTACTTTCTCATTTCAAATCCGCACAATCGTAAAGTGATCAACAAATAATGACTAGTTCTCCTTTTTGGATTCTTTATTTCTTCTCTCCGGTTCTCCTTCCTGTCTCCCTCTTCTTCCTGTATTTTCTGTCCGAATCCTTTCAAATAAATCCATTATTAGTCTTGAAGATTCTTGTTTAGCTTTTCATAACTGCCTTCCTGATTCCACTTGTAGTTGATTCCTTTTTGTATTTTGGTTTTCTTCCAAAGTCGCAGACTCAATAATTCTCTTAACTTTCACCAAAGCATTTTCTGCATCACCCAAATCTTTTTTCCTTTTTAACGGCCTCAGAGGCAAGTCGGTGATAAAATCTTGCATATTTGGGTTGATCAATAAAACGATTAAAACAATCTTTTCACCTTTTCTAGCATTCCTGCTTAAGACCAATGACAACTTGAAGCCAGTTTCAGAATGCACCGGTATTCCATATTCCTCCTAACAGAGAGACCAAGAATCTTTTGGAGCTCTGACAGGAAAGCATTCAACTTTCCTATTGATGACAGAAGACAAATTGAAGTCGAACAACGAGTTGGGAGAACTTTCAAGACTATTTCGGATTTGGAGCCTGTTAGGGATTTCCGAAATAAATCAGTTATTAGTCTTTAAGATTCTTGTTTTGCTTTTCATGACTGTCTTCGTGATTCCACTTGTCGTTGATACCTTTATGACGAACTATTTTAGTTTTCTTTCAAAGTCACACTCAACAATTCTCTTAACTTTCACCAAAGCATTTCCTGCAAAACCCAAATCTTGTTTCCTTTTTAATAGCCTCAGAGGCAAGTCAGTGATAAAAGCTTACAAATTTTAGTTGGCCAATAAAACAATCAAAAAGACCTTTTTACCTTTTCTAACATTTATGCTTGAGACGAATGACAATTTGAAGTCAATTTGGAATTGCACCGGAATTCCATATTTCTCCTTTTGGAACTCTGATAGGAAAGCATTCGACTTTACTATTGATGACGAAAGACAAATTGGAGACAAACTATGAGCTGGGGGACCTTTGAAGACTTTGAAGACTTTTAGGAGCCTGTTAGAGATTTCCAAAAGACCTTTATGTTTTTTTAAAAATAAGCTAGATACAGGAACTCTATATTGTTGGCTCGGCGGGGCTACCCGCTTCCCGCAGGCCCGGGCTGGCCTCCCCCCTCCCCGCTGGCCCGGGCTTGCCTCCCCTCCCCGGGCTGGCCTCCCCCCCTCCCCGCTGGCCCGGGCTGGCCTCCCCCCCTCCCCGCTCGCCCGGGCTGGCCTCCCCCCCTCCCCGCTGGCCCGGGCTGGCCTCCCCTCCCCGGGCTGGCCTCCCCTCCCCGGGCTGGCCTCCCCCCCTCCCCGCTGGCCCGGGCTGGCCTCCCCTCCCCGGGCTGGCCTCCCCCCCTCCCCGCTGGCCCGGGCTGGCCTCCCCCCCTCCCCGCTCGCCCGGGCTGGCCTTCCCCCCTCCCCGCTGGCCCGGGCTGGCCTCCCCACTCCCCGCTGGCCCGGGCTGGTCTCCACCCTCCCGCAGGCTGGCCTCCCCTTCCCCCCTCCCCGCTGGCCCGGGCTGGCCTCCCCCCCTCCCCGCTGGCCCGGGCTGGCCTCCCCCCCCTCCCCGCTGGCCCGGGCTGGCCTCCCCCCCCTCCCCGCTGGCCCGGGCTGGCCTCCCCCCCTTCCCGCTGGCCCGGGCAAGCCTCCCCCCTCCCAGCTGGCCCGGGCTGGCCTCCCCCCCTCCCCGCTGGCCCGGGCTGGCCTCCCCCCTCCCCGGGCTGGCCTCCCCTCCCCCGGGTTGGCCTCCCCCCTTCCCGCTGGCCCGGGCTGACCTCCCCCCTCCCCGCTGGCCCGGGCTGGCCTCCCCCCTCCCCCGGGCTGGCCTCCCCTCCTCCGGGTTTGCCTCCCCCCTTCCCGCTGGCCCGGGCTGGCCTCCCCCCCTCCCCGCTGGCCCGGGCTGGCCTCCCCCCTTCCCGCTGGCCCGGGCTGGCCTCCCCCCTCCCCGCTGGCCCGGGCTGGCCTCCCCCCTCCCCGCTGGCCCGGGCTGGCCTCCCCCTTCCCCGCTGGCCCAGGCTGGCCTCCCCCCTTCCCGCTGGCCCGGGCTGGCCTCCCCCCTTCCCGCTGGCCCGGGCTGGCCTCCCCCCTTCCCGCTGGCCCGGGCTGGCCTCCCCCTTCCCGCTGGCCTGGGCGGGGCTTCCCCCTTCCCGCTGGCAGGGCGGGGCTCCCCCCTTCCCGCTGTCAGGGCAGGGATCCCCCCTTCCCGCTGGCAGGGCAGGGCTCCCCCCTTCCCGCTGGAATGGTCATGCTCCCCCCTTCCTGCTGGCAGGGCGGGGCTCCCCCCTTCCCGCTGGAAAGGTTGTACTCCCCCCTTTCCACTGGCAGGGCGGGGCTCCCCCTTCCCACTGGCAGGGCGGGGCTTCCCCCTTCCCGCTGGCAGGGTCATGCTCCCCCCTTCCCGCTGGCAGGGTCATGCTCCCCCCTTCCCGCTGGCAGGGCGGGGCTACCCCCTTCCCGCTGGAAGGGCAGGGCTACCCCCTTCCCGCTGGCAGGGCGGGGTTCCCCTCCTTAGAGCTGACAGGGCAGGGGTCCCCCTCTTCCCGCAGGTAGGGCGGAGCTTCCCCTTCCCGCTTGCATGGCGGGGCTACCCCCTTCCCACTAGCAGGGTGGGCTTCCCCCTTCCCATTGGCAAGGCAGGGCTCTCCCTTCCCGCTGGCAGAGCGGTGCTCCCCCCTTCCCACTGGCAGGGCCAGGTTTCCCCATTCCCGCTGGCATGGCGGGACTCCCCCTTTCCCGCTGGGAGGGCGGGGTTCCCGTCCTCAGAGCTGGCAGGGCGGGGCTCCCCCCTTCCCGCTGGCAGGGCGGGGCTCCCCCTTTCCGCTGGCAGGGTTGGGCTACCCCTTCCCGCTGTAAGGGCAGGGCTCCCCGTTAAAAAATCTAAAAAATACTGTAATTATATATATATATATATATATATATATATATATATGTATATATATATATGTATATATATATACAAATATATAAGCATATACATATATCTTCATACATAGTTGTCGTAAAGTTTGGAGTATTGGCAGTAGCCTACAAGACAGATCCCGATATAGCAGGGATAAATTGACTCTCAAAGGGCATATGACAAGCAATAATCTTTAAAAAAAAAAATAAGAATCTTGATGCTGAAATTTTCAGCACAGTCTGAGGGATCTATGAGGGTTGGCTCTTCAGGTCGTTTTCTCCGGTAGTATGGTGGAAACTCTTAAACTGGACTTTTGAATCTTCTCAGGAATGGGTTCAGTCATACGAGGGAATAATTTCAGGCCATCATATTTACAGAATGCAAATTCTTCCCTGTAGATTCCAATTGTGCTTTGAACTGATCCAGTTCCATAAACATCAGACACCAGCTGATCAAAGTTGTCTCGGTCGCCATGAAACACAGTTCCTTCAGGTTGATCCTTAACCACATCACTATTACCGATTACTGAAATACTTTCAACCATGTATATTCCAGGACTGTTTCCAATACAAAAGAAAAAGCATAGGACTCACAATTACCTAGTTTGTTTAGTTAAGTAGTTGATTGTTTAGATTTGAAAAGATGGCGGAGTGTCATACATAGTAGGATATGCGTTTTCATCTTCCACTGTCCACCTGTTGCTGCTTTACACATATCTTGACTAACTGTTAGTACTAATATTCATTCTCGATCTGATGGGTCCCTCTTACCGCACACATTAGTGTAAATACAGATTGTAGAACATAAGCAGGAATTTCTTGCTCGAGAACACTATCTTATTTCTCTTCCTCTTGTTTTGTTAAAGTTTTTATAGTTTTTATAGGAGATATTCATTTTAATGTTATTACTGGAGATATTCATTTTAATGTTATTACTGGAGATATTCATTTTAATGTTATTACTGGAGATATTAATTTTAATGTTATTACTCTTCTTAAAATATTCTATTTTCCTTTCCTCACTGGGCTATTTTCCCTGATGGAGCCTCTGCGACTATAGCATCCTGCTTTTCCAACTAGGGTTGTAGCTTAGCTAATAATAATAATAATAATAATAATAATAATAATAATAATAATAATAATAATAATAATAATAATAAGGAACGTCACTAGATTTGGTGGGCCATAGAAGTGTCTTGGTTTCTTTGAAGGCATTGAGTAATCTAGTGTAAAGCTCAAGACTAACTTCTTTAATCCAGTCAACATCTCACAAATCACAAGCAGAAAGAACAATTGTTTTCAGTGATTCCAAAGATTTACAAAATATCAGTGTGTCTTTATATGAGGATGATCAGAAGTCGATGCTGTCTTTCAGGTCAGAACAGTGTTCAATCTTCAACCTGAAATTGACTAGTTATTTCAAAAGCTTGTTCATTATTGCTATTGTTGCATAGATTCTCATTATGCACATTTATAAATGACAAAGTTTTAGAACCCGAACTTTGTGAATAACTTTTTTTTTTTATAAAATCGTAGATGCGAAAATCTTTCTCTATACATCTTTTCTTGTCTGATGCTTCCTCAGTTTCTGTGATGGCATAACACTGCTGAGGTATTCGTCTCACTAAAAACTGTTTGGGTCGGCAATCATGGCATTAGGTCTCCCTTGCGAAAAGATCTAGTCCTCTTATTTTACATAGAAAATCTTCACCATTTAGTTACATTTTCTTTTCTTCAATGCTTTTATACGCATCTGAGAGGCACTTCTGCAAGCTTGTCACCTTTACAAAATATACAGTATTTACCAAATATCACTATTTAACACCTTTTTTGGCGACTTATTCACTTACATTCAAGCATTTGTTTTTATACTTAACAATTTGCGGCGACCAATTCAAAAACACTCTCGTCGGCAACTTTATCGATAAACTAGAAAATGAACAAATAGGTAATGAAAATAATTAATCTTCACTTCGAACTACATTTGAACAAATACCTTTACATTTTCTATAAAAAAAAAAAATTAAAGGCACTTTATCTTTTACAATGAGTTTGGAATCTGTCAGGAGAAAAAAAAATCATCACTTGCTTATTTGGATTTATCAGTTTGAAACGGATAGAAAAGTTTTGGTTTCTATTTCGATATAACGTAAACTTTGGTTAAAAAAAAAAAAAACGTATGTAACAAGGACGTATTTATAATGCAATATGTAATCACAGATTAGTTATTTTTTCCTGAAAGGACTTCGTTTGCAAAGAAAATTATGTTAAAATTAAGATTTTTTTTCGATTTGTCTGTGTACATTTTGTATTACTCTAGAGATTCATATTGTACTATTGAAATGTTTGCTTGTTTACATATGTTTCTTGATATATTGCATTAGTCCTTGCAAAATTTCTTGAAGTCTGAATATGTTTGACCGCCCATATGAAGGCTTAATGTAGATTTATGCGAGGCAGAGTTGAGTGTAGCGTGAAACAGTTGGTCTTCTAAGTGAGAACGGCCCTGACTTGAGAATGGAAATAATAATGTGGTTTCTGGACGGGAAAACAAGATTTCGGTAGGTTTGGATAAATGGATAAATTCCAGGAATTTAGAAGGTAAGAACTAATCACGTTTAATAATTCCAAAGAAATATCTTGCAATTCCAAATTATAAAAGGGCTCAGTGCGCAGGCCAATACTCACCTCGACAGAACTCTCTCAAAATTTACGTTTTGGTCCAATTATTATTATAATTATTATTATTATTATTTTATTATTATTATTATTATTATTATTATTATTACCTCCGCCAAGGAGGTCATGTCTTTACCTCTGTCTATTTGTTTGTCACCACCCTAACTCAAAAAGTTACGGGCGAATTTTGACCAACGTACTACAAATATATTAAGAACGATGTATTCAAGCCGAATCTCTCTCTCTCTCTCTCTCTCTCTCTCTCTCTCTCTCTCTCTCTCTCTCTCTCTCTCTCTCTGTGAAAGTACTTTTTCTTTCATCGGTGACTTGAACAAGACTAATGTCGAAATAATCTAATGTAGCTGTTAACGGAAGGAATATTTTAGCTGCGATACTCCAATAATTTCTACACGATTTTGCGGATTCATGATATATATATATATATATATATATATATATATATATATATATATATATATATATATATATATATATACAGTATATATATATATATATATATATATATATATATATATATATATATATATATATATACAGTATATATATATATATATATATATATATATATATATATATATATATATATATATATACACACATAAGTATGAGTATTCAGTATTTTCAGTGGATATTCGAAACGTCAAATGATAAAACGGAATGAAATATGGCAACTCGATTTGTAAAATTTTAATGCTTTCACCAGCAAAAAATCACCCCTTTGCTGTCTTTGATTCGTTAAGGTTGGAGAGGGCTCCGCCCATTTCATAGTAGTAGTAAGAAGAGCAACACCTTGTCTGTTTTGTCATGGGAACACTAGAGACATCTGACGAAAGATTTCCGCAGAGTGTCTCCGTTCATTTTATTCTAATTGGACCTTTATTCATTAACGTATGAATAATGCAGTATGTATATGCAAGCATAATTTTCTATTTTCCCTCCACATGAGACCAACTGAAATTGTTTCTTTTCTAGTCCAATTCTGTTTCTATAACTCTGATTTATTATAAATGAATGGAGAAATCTTTCTCAATTTATGTACCCATGAATATGTGTGTATATTATCCAATATACGAAATATAATTAGCTGCATTATCTAGAAACAATAAACAAAATAAATCACAAGACATTCGTAAACACTATAACACTAAAACTGAGGAAAAACCAAAAATTAAAAAAAAAAATTAAAAACATAGAAATCAGAGATAGAATCTCCATTATATAGATTGAAATTGAAGGAACAGATGAACCTTCCAGATCTAACTTAATATTTCAGGAAGAGAGAAAGCGGATGCAACATTGAGGAAGTGACTGTAAAGCCATAAACATGCATGTTCGTTTCTCGTAGATAAGAGTAAAAATGATGCAATTCTGTAATAAAACTCGACAATATTTGCCATTCAAAGAACAAAAAATTTGAATTATGTAAGATATTAAAATAATCAACTTCTTTTACAAATGATAAAAAAAAGCCACCCACTTACACACCAGCCATCATAATGTTCAATATTCTATTCTTAGCCGCTTATGAGACCCTTCTTTATTCTCATATATTTAACATTTTTCCTTGCTGGTCTGGTAAAAACCACATTGCAACATAGTATGGACTAATGCATATTATCTTATAAAAGAATAAATTATCATGATTAGGCTTCTCTCTCTCTCTCTCAAGATGGGTTTGTGGGTGTTACGTAAAACAATCCAGATATTTCAACATAATAAGGACCAATACTTCTCATGAAATCATCTATAAAATAATAAATGATCATAAAAATATTCTTTAAAAATCTCTCTCTCTCTCTCTCTCTCTCTCTCTCTCTCTCTCTCTCTCTCTCTCTCTCTCTCTCTCAAGATGGGTTTATAATAAGGACCAATACTTCTCATAAAATCATCTAAAAAATAATAAATCATAAAAATATTCTTTAAAAATATCTCTCTCTCTCTCTCTCTCTCTCTCTCTCTCTCTCTCAGGGTATGTGGGTATTACGCAATGAATGACACGAAGTACCTTCCAGGAAAAATTTACGCGCCCCGCCTTCAGTGTTATCACCGGCATAATTAAATTCCACCTCGCAGGAGATATGACAATCTGCTTTGCCAAGAAGCCTCTTTCTCTAACAACAGCAAAATGAAGAAAGAATTCTTACCCACACAAACACACAAAATGCTCACATCAAAGAAAAAGAGTATCAGATACGTACAGTATTATGTTCTAGAGACTTTTTGGATTTTAGTGTAACAATGATAATTTTCCTTATAATTTCAGCCGAGATTTGTATGCATTAACAAATTTCGATGTTTTCTCGTTAATATGTATAAACACACACACACAAACACATATATATATATATATATATATATATATATATATATATATATATATATATATATATGTATATGTATATATATACTATATATATATACTATATATATATATATATATATATACTGTATATATATTATATA
>NC_090746.1:112923697-112928697 GCF_036898095.1 Palaemon carinicauda | reverse complement strand
ATATATATATATATATGTGTGTGTGTGTGTGTGTGTGTGTGAATATATAAACCATTGGTAGAAACATAACATATACACATAGTAACATCCATCGCCTTCGAAAAAAAAATCTAGAAAGTAATAATTCCATTGGAAAAAAAATTCATGTGAATATTATATCATTATTGATCATCTTAAGTAAATTCCTCAGAAAAGTACTCGTAAAATGCGTTTTTCCGAGAGACGTATTTTCTGTGTTTCGAACGGCTCTGATATCGATTCGTACCAAAAATGGGTTGTTTTGAATCTCAAACCTGAAGAAATAAGTCGAAGCCTTCGGTTACTTCAATGCGGTTTGCTGAAAACGTCAATTACCCTTCGCCCGAGTTCGATCGCCGAGTGCGCTGCAGGCGTTACTTAATAATGAAAGTAATAAATTATAGTAATAATCATCTTTTCATCTTCCTATTCAGTCTCTTAACTTTTCCTTCAAATTGCAAATCCGAGCGTTGAACGACTTTAGAACTTTCAGATTAAAATCCATAAATCAAATCATGTAGTTTATTGTTATTATTATTATTATGATGATGATGATGATGATGATGAGGATGATGATGGGTTTATTGAAACAAAAGAAGAGTTTTTTCGCGAGTCCTAAACTGCTTCGGAAGAAAATCTTCACGGATCTCCGAATGACTTCAGAAGAAATGGCCATAGACTTAGCATGGAGTTCTGAATGACCCTAGAACAGAATCTCTGAACGGCTTGAGAAGAAAACTTTCCCGGATTTCCAAATGCCTTCGGAAGAAACAGCCGTAGACTTAGCATGGAGTTCAGAATGACTCCAGAATAGATTCTTCCTGGAACTCCCTGAACGGCACCTGAAGAAAATTTTCCGGGATCTTCAAAAGGCTTCAGAAGACATAGCCGTAAACTTAGCATGGAGTTCTAAATGACTCCAGAACAGAATCTTCACGCAGCAGTTCTGAACGGCTTCGCCCCGAGATTCAAATGACTTCTGAAGACTTGATCTCTTTTTTTTCAAACTAAGCATGCAACGCAGTGAACATTGTTAATGGCTATTTTTGGAATAGGAAGCTAACTGTGAGAATTGTGTATTACAACTACAGGATCAACAGGAGGCTCTTCGAAATACCTTCATCTTCAGCTGGTTTTGGTGGTTGCTGCAGAAGTTGTCGAGCTTTGAAGAACAAAATATACGCGCTTTGAATGATCCTTTGCTTGGGCTTTTGGGGACTATTGGAAATAAGGAAATAAGGACGGAGACAGAATGGTTCAACTGAACGGTGAGCGACCTGTGGTTTTTCAACAGGATAGTCCCAAAATTCGACATTGAAGAAAGGACATATCCAGATGGTATTGGTAAATATATTGTGTTGCTCATCGTTTGCTTTAGTGTGATGACGTATGCAGAGAAAATTTATAGCATCCCTGTCTTTACCCATCGCCCTGATGGACAAAGACATGGATGCCATCGATTTCTCTGAGGAATCTGACGAAATGAAGACACACGGCACTGAAATCTCTCTTGAAATCTAGAAGGCAACTGACGAGCTAGGAAAGAATACGATGAAATCAGGAAGGAAATTGACGAACCAAGGAAACTGGAAGATGAAATATCAAAGGAAACCAAAAACCTAATCATGAAAAACTAGAACAGACAGAAGAGAACAGCAACGAATAGCCTTTAGACGAAGACGTAAAATAGCCTTTAATGCTAGAGGTAAGTCACCTTGAAATAAAGGTAAAAAATGTCCCTAATACGAGAAATAAGGTACCTCGAAATAGAGGTAAAAACCCCTTAATGCTAGAAATAAGGCACCTCAAAATAGAGGTAAAAAATCCCTTAATGCTAGAAATAAGGCACCTCAAAATAGAGGTAAAAAACCCCATAATGCTAGAAATAAGGCACCTCAAAATAGAGGTAAAAACCCCTTAATGCTAGAAATAAGGCACCTCAAAATAGAGGTAAAAACCCCTTAATGCTAGAAATAAGGCACCTCAAAATAGAGGTAAAAACCCCTTAATGCTAGAAATAAGGCACCTCAAAATAAAGGTAAAAAACCACATAATGCTAGAAATAAGGCACCTCAAAATAGAGGTAAAAACCCCTTAATGCTAGAAATAAGGCACCTCAAAATAGAGGTAAAAAACCCCATAATGCTAGAAATAAGGCACCTCAAAATAGAGGTAAAAAACCCCATAATGCTAGAAATAAGGCACCTCAAAATAGAGGTAAAAACCCCTTAATGCTAGAAATAAGGCACCTCAAAATAGAGGTAAAAAAACCCATAATGCTAGAAATAAGGCACCTCAAAATAGAGGTAAAAACCCCTTAATGCTAGAAATAAGGCACCTCAAAATAGAAGTAAAAAACCCCATAATGCTAGAAATAAGGCACCTCAAAATAGAGGTAAAAAACCCCATAATGCTAGAAATAAGGCACCTCAAAATAGAGGTAAAAACCCCTTAATGCTAGAAATAAGGCACCTCAAAATAGAGGTAAAAAACCCCATAATGCTAGAAATAAGGCACCTCAAAATAGAGGTAAAAACCCCTTAATGCTAGAAATAAGGCACCTCAAAATAGAGGTTAAAAATCCTTAATGCTAGAGATAAGGCACATAAAAATAGAGGTAAAAAAGGCCCTAATGCTATAAATAAGGCAGTTAAAAATAGAGGTAAAAGAGCCTCTAACGCTACAAGTAATGGACCTCAAAATCGAGGTAAAAAAAACCCCTAATGCTATAGATAAGGCACCTAAAATTGAGGTCAAAGAGCTTCTAATGCTATAAATAAGGCACCTAAAAATAGAGGTAAAAAAGCCCCTAGTGCTACAAATAAGGCACCTAAAGATAGAGGTCAAAGAGCCTCTAATACTACAAGTAATGCACCTCAAAATCGAGGTCAAAAAGCCCTTAATGCTATAAATAAGGAACCTAAACAGAGAGGTCAAAGAGTCTCTAATGCTAAAAGTAAGGCACTTCAAAATCGAGGTCAAAAAGCCCTTAATGCTATAAATAAGGCACCTAAAAAGAGAGGTCAAAGAGCCTCTAATACTACAAGTAATGCACCTCAAAATCGAGGTCAAAAAGCCCCTAATGCTATAAATAAGGCACCTAAAAAGAGAGGTCAAAGAGCCTCTTATGCTAGAGGTAATATACCTCAAAATCGAGGTCAAAAAGCCCCTAATGCTATAAATAAGGCACCTAAAAAGAGAGGTCAAAGAGCCTCTAATGCTAGAAGTAATGCACCTCAAAATCGAGGTTAAAAAGCCCCTAATGCTACAAATAAGGCACCTAAAGATAGAGGTCAAAGAGCCTCTAATGCTACAAGTAATGCACCTCAAAATCGAGGTCAAAAAGCCCCTAATGCTATAAATAAGGCACCTAAAAAGAGAGGTCAAAGAGCCTCTTATGCTAGAGGTAATGTACCTCAAAATCGAGGTCAAAAAGCCCTTAATGCTATAAATAAGGCACTTAAAAAGAGGTCAAAGAGCCTCTAATGCTAGAGGTAATGCACCTCAAAATCGAGGTCAAAAAGCCCCTAATGCTATAAATAAGGCACCTAAAAATAGAGGTCAAAGAGCCTCTAATGCTACAAGTAATGCACCTCAAAATCGAGGTAAAAAAAGCCCCTAATGCTATAAATAAGGCACCTAAAAATAGAGGTCAAAGAGCCTCTAAAGCTACAAGTAATGCACCTCAAAATCGAGGTCAAAAAGCCCCTAATACTATAAATAAGGCACCTAAAAATAGAGGTCAAAGAGCCAATAATGCTACAAGTAATGGACCTCAAAATCGAGATAAAAAAGCCCATAATGCTATATATAAGGCTCCTGAAAATAGAGGTAAAAACGCTCCTAATGCTATAAATAAGGCACCTAAAAATAGAGGTTAAAGAGCCTCTAATGCTAGAAGTAATGCACCTCAAAATCGAGGTAAAAAAAAAAAAAAAAAAGACTCTAACACTAGAGACAAGACACCTTGAAATACAGGTTAAAAAAAAACATCGAATGCTACAAATAAGGTACCTAAAATAAAGGTAAAAAAGCACCTAATGCTAGAGATAAGGCACCTTGAAATACTGGTAAAAAAAAAAAACTCTAATGCTAGAGATAAGGCACCTAAAAATAGAGGTAAAAAAAGCTCCTAATGTTTGAGATAAGGCACTTCAAAATATAGGTCAAAATGCCACAAATGCTAGAGATAAGGCACCTCAAAATAATGTCAAAAAGCCCCTAATACTAGAGGCTAGAGATAAGGCACCTCAAAATTAGAGGCCAAAAAGTCCCTAATGCTAGAGATAAGGCATCTAAAAATACAGGTCATCTTCTTCTTCTTTATCTGCATCTTTTCCCACTTTTATGTGGTGTCGATTTTTCTGGCCAGCGTTCTCCATCTACCTCTGTCCCACACTTCATCACCGGTTAATCCCTTTGATCGAAGGTCATAAAGCCACTAAAGCTAAGGTTAAGGCACCTCAAAATATAGGTAAAAAAATCCCCTAATGCTAGAGATAAGACACCTGGCACCTAAAATCAGAAGTCTAAAAGCCCCTAATGCTCGAGATAAGGCACCTTAAAATAGAGGTCATAAAATCCCTAACGCTAGAGATAAGGCACCTCAAAACAGAGGTCAAAAAGCCCCTAATGCTAGAGATAAGGCGCATAAAAATAGAGGTAAAAAAGCTCCTAATGTTAGAGATAGAGCACCCAAAAATAGAGGTAAAAAAGGCTCTAATGCTAGAGATGAGGCACCTTAAAATAGAGGTAAAAAAGCTCCTAATGCTAGAGGTAAGGCACCTAAAAATAGAGGTCATAGATCCCCTAAATCAAAAATTAAGACACCTAAAAATAGAGGTAAAAAGCCCCTAAATCTAGAGATAAGGCACCGCAAAATAGGAGGTCAAACAGCCCCTAATGCTAGAGATAAGGCACCTCTATATAGAGGTCATAAAGCCCCTAAAGGCACCTAGAAGTAGAGGTAAAAAGCCCCTAAT
>NC_090746.1:112826197-112921197 GCF_036898095.1 Palaemon carinicauda | reverse complement strand
ATATATATATATTATATATATATATATAATATATATATATATATATATATATATATATATATATATATTGCAAAGTAGTTAGCAGTCTTGTGTGATCCTTTGGAACATCCAAATAATATAAAATATTAGATACAGGTAATATATATATATATATATATATATATATATATATATATATATATTACCTGTATCTAACATTTTATATTATTTGGATGCTCCCAAGGATCACACAAGACCGCTAACTGCTTTGCAAGTTAGTGTTGGAATTGTATTTCTTTCGGGTGAAGATTCCCTTGTTCCAAAGATGATCAGTGGCCACCTAAAAACAATGTTAGAACGATATATGCCCGTTTTCATTGCGAGTTGGAATCATTGATATTAAATGTTATCAATAGGGGTATTACCATCATCATCATCACTTCATAAATGTTAATAAGCAAACCTCGTAAAGGCATACATTAAGATCACCCAATTGCCACCTCTCCACCATCATCTTTAACCCCCACCTGGTTATATCCTTCTAACCCCATCCCCACATGTTTGAGGTTTAAAGGTCTCACAGTTATGATGATATCCTTCTGGTGGAAGTTTTTTAGTAAATGAAAAACAAAATACTAAGACGACAATATTTCATACAGATACCTTTCCAGGTGTTTAAAATTATATAAAAACTATAAATAACAAAGTTAATATGCTAAAGACTGATTGAACAAATATCGAGAGTGATAGATTTCTTGAAGATCTTACCGGGGAACACTTTTAAGGTGTTGAAAATCAGGACATGAAACGACAAATAAAATCGTAATAATACGAATACTCAATGCTAAGGAAATATTTCCTTTCGCCTTTGGAAGGGTGAAGCCAGCTAGACTCAGACCTTTGAGCATTGTGCAATCGTCACCAGGGAAGGGGGTTCGCTTGGAAGTGAGCGACTTGCCCAGATAATTTGATTGATTGATTAGGAGTTTTTTGTCATCCTGACATCTAAGGTTATTGACACCGAACCAGATAATTTGAGTAAACAATGTGTTGATCTGTTATACCCTACATCCTATATACCACATCATCACTATAATAATGCACCAATGAACTTTCATTGCATGTCATTTCACATATTTTATTTTCACCAATCACTTCTGAAACAATATAGATTATGTTAACTGATGATGCATTTTAAATCTCCAACCTTAAGCTAATATAATTGATATAGCAAATAATACCATTTTCTCTAAGAGGGCCGGAGCCAAGTAGCCCGTGACAAAAGCTGACCCCAACCACACCGAGCTACGTGGCTCGTGATCGAAATCAAAGAAAAACACGGAAATCAACAACTAAACCTTTAAACCTCATTACCTTCGAAATTTTGAACAAAGGCCACTTATTAATGATTGGTGACCCAATAGGTGCTATTTGAAACGATACATTATTAGCACTTACATATAATGCATAGTCTACAGTGTGTATGTATGTGGAGTGAGAGAGAGAGAGAGAGAGAGAGAGAGAGAGAGAGAGAGAGAGAGAGAGAGAGAGAGAGAGAGAGAGAGAGAGAGAGGAATTGCTTAAGAAAATGCAAATGAAGGATATTTCCATGTTATGAATAATAATATGAATAGTCAGTTCCAATATTATTCAAGAAAATTTTATATAGAAATAGGATAGGAAAATTCACATAAAACGTTATGATAAAATCTTTTGATGAATTAGTTTCGAAATAATATTAGATTACATTTCTTAAAAGAATAAAAAAGTTCTCTCTCTTCATCGCATTTCTTTGAGTGATATCGGTAATTTCCCTCCTCACATTCGAACCATACTAACGATGTCTCGGTTGTTTAACGTCGGCCACCTTTCAGGGCAAGAGGGGCATGATCTCTCCAAGTCAGGTCTGGCCAGGCGACACCGGTTTTGTTGCTGGGTGTACATATAATGAATAAAATCAATATGCCATGTGTGACCGAAATTTGATACCCCGGGACAATATAATTAATCAAGCAAAATAATTTGATGCAATAGTGATTTTCAAATAACATATATAATAGTCTCCCACTACATATTTTATCTCCACTTTCTACTATCCTTAATCTGTACCGTTTTCTATAACCATTCTACCTAAACTATGCTGTATTCAACCGACCTTAGAATATCTACTGTTTACTTTTCATTTTACCTATTTCATCCACATTTAATAAAATTTCATCTCGAATTCACCCATGGGTTAAGAGTCACCATCACGTTAAATAAATCAAAATTGATTTATCTATTAGACTTTTAGCCAGGGTTAACCATCCATCCGCTAGTTAGCAAGGGGGGGGGGGGTTATATGGTAGTTGCTACCCCGCTCACTCACACATCTGGGCTGAGACCCCACTTTGCTTGGAGGTAAGACTTCAAGGGTGATAGGTGCTGGCAGGCCAATTTGTATAAATAGCTACAGGTTTGTTTCGTTAGGAAAATACAAATTACTTCCAAATTTGTCATTTGTTCCATCACTAAATACAAACCAACGCTATTTATAAGGGATGACTTACTCTTTAGAAGGTTGGAAGTCTGCACCAATCTGGGTTTTCTCCATACGTGCTCTGCACGTAACTGGTAAGAACCTTACACCTCGCTAAATATCGTGGTATGCACGGTTAGCAGCCTACACAAGCTGTGTGCTTGTGATACTAGCATTGTGACTGGTCCAAGTATGAGTTCTTAAGTCATTGGACCCTTCCGATGGTACCATGGACGTTACCCAATCCCACCTTGCCAGGGGCTATGGGGACGTAACGAATATACCTATCTATACCAGGTTACACAAGGAAAATGGTTCTTCTTGCAGACAGCGGAGGGCAGCTTTGCAAATTATCATAGGTTCTGTTACTACACAGGGTGGAAGATGAAAGAAATTAAGAGCCAGTCATTCTTGGTCATTCATCCCAGATTTAACGATGGTTAAAGTCTGCCCTCCCTCATCTTTTCCTTGTCCATCAAGGAGCCTGAGATTTTTTAACTATTTATTGTGTAGCCACCACAGGATCCATGGAGAACATCACCATGTTCCTGTGGATCATGTCTGGCAGGAAGTGAGCGGTGAAGGTCATTTGACGGTTCTACACGCCAGCTGACAAGGTATGCTTCACAGAGTTGTCTTATAAAATGCTAGGTCGTATTACTACCCCTAACATTATGAGCTCTTAGTCTCTTCTATTAGCAGAAGGATAAGGATCCAATGCTTGGTTCATGACCTTGCGAATCCAGGTGGGGAATGTGTTCTTGGTGATCCTTCTCTTGACTTTCCCCAAGCTGACGAAGAGTGTTGACACTCGGGGGCGAGCTATTGTAGTTTCCTTGAAGCAAGGCCTCAAGTTTCTCTTTGGCGTAGTAACCATTGATCTGGATCACTGATCATGCTATGAAGGACTCACTCCGGAGGGTTCAGATTCTGGGATCTGAGCTACCAGAAACGAGGTTGTGTTACCTGGCCCATCGCCATGAATGAGAGACGTTACGGTGGGCCCATGGGGTTCGCTGACTCTCTTGGCCGAAGCCAACACAACCGAGAGACCTGCCATCCAGGTCAGGTGAACATCTGCTGCTTGGAGTCATGGATCGAGGTCTCCTTTCCAACTAAGGGTTTGTAGGCTCTAAACTCTGTATGAGGAGGGACAATGCCGATGAGGAGGAAAGCTTAATTCCTTTCGGTCTGAAGGCGAGGCTCAGGGACTAACGGTGGCCCTTCATGGCCGAGGCCAAGAGAAGCTTTCCTCCCGAAGGTAAATGAGGAACTCCTCTACTGCTGGCATAGTGGCATCAAGGGGAGGGATACCCCTTCCATGATACCAACTTATATTCCACTCAGCATGGACGGCTGAAGTCGAAAATCTACGCAGATAACCAGACATCCTCTTTGCAACCTATTGCGGAAAAGACTGAGAGAGAAGGAGCTAGATGGTCTTCAGACTCGGTTAGATTTCGCTAGTCGTCTCTATCTTGAGCTTTTAATTCAGTACTTCTCCATTCATCACCTTCTACTTCACGTTTTATAGTCCTCAGCCTTGTGGAGCCCAGTTGAAAGTTTGGTAAACTAATCTCTCTTGGGTAGTGCAAAGAGCATGCCTAAACCATCTCCATCTACCCCTCATCATGATCTCATCCACATATGGCACTCGAGTAATCTCTTTTATAGTTTTATGTGTAATCCTATCCTGCCACAACTCCCAATATTCTTCTGAGGGCTTTGTTCTCAAATCTACAAAATCTATTCGATATTGTTTCATCGTCATACTACAACTTATGGCCATATAGTAACACCAATCTCACTAAACTGATATACTGTATAGCCTGATTTTTATGTAATTTCAGGGGATTTAATTTCCAAATTTTACTTAACCTAGCCATTGTCTGATTTGCTTTATTCAATCTTTCAGTAAACTCAAATTCTAAAGATCCTGTATTAGAGATCTTAGTTCGTAAATATTTAAATGATTCTATCTCATTAATTATTTCTCCTTCCAATGATATTTCATCTTCCATTGCATATTCCATTCTCATCATCTCTCTTTCTTCTATTTATATTGAGCCCAACCTCATGTGATATTTCATGCATTCTGGTAAGCAAGCTTTGCAGCAATAATAATGGTCAGAAATGCAAATTAAACACAAGATAACCAATTGCAAAAATATATGGTTCATGTAAATGGCTGGAAATTAAATTATCATAATTATCTATGATTACTTCACGTCCTTCTAATGGGTTTTGCTCCACTGTGGCTCACTGTGCTCGCAAAATTAACATTACTTTACTGCTCTTATGTCCTGGCAAACGATTCATTGATGAGCTGCACACGCAAGCACCGGGGGTTATTATTTCAGGGATATTTGTTAATTTCACAATAGCAATAATAGCTATACAGTGAACCCTCGTTTATCGCGGTAGATAGGTTCCAGACCCGACCGCGATAGGTGAAAATCCGCGAAGTAGTGACACCATATTTACCTATTTATTTAACATGTATATTCTGACTTTTAAAATCTTCCCTTGTACGTAGTACTGTTAACAAACTACCCTTTAATGTACAGAACACTTAATGCATGTACTACAGTACCCTAAACTAAAACAGGCACAAATATTAAAGGCGATTTTATATCATGCGTTTCCTAAACACGCCAAAAAGCACGATAAAAAATGGCAACCAATGTTTTGTTTACGTTTATCTCTGATCATAATGAAGAAACAAACGCATCTAGTGTACACATCTGTGTATAGGTTAGTTTTTGCATCGATAATATTGATTATACAGTATGTTGATTTTGTTATTATCAATGTTTTACTTAATTTTTCTTAGGACTTCCAAATGAAATGTTTTTCTTTATGACGCCGCCTGAAACGACGGCGTCATAAAGTACGCTCAGTAAACAAAGAAGGCATTTAACGCGCATGATGAAAGTGATAAATAATGATATTACAGTAAAAGCTTTTAGAAAATATGTTATTACAAATATTATTTACCGTATCTATATAAAATCATACAATACATACGTAGCAAAGCAGGAAAACAATTTACGAGAGAGAGAGAGAGAGAGAGAGAGAGAGAGAGAGAGAGAGAGAGAGAGAGAGAGAGAGATTGTTTTACGTACGTAAATGTAAATTTTAAACAAAAAAAATTTGATAGGTTACAACATGTATACTCTTCAGACTCTTAAAACCTTCCCTTTAACTTAATGCATACTAAACTAAAACAGGCACAAATATTAAAATGTTAGAATATTAAAGTAAAAAATAAAGATGGTTACTGTACTCACCACGAAAGAAGTTGAAGAAAAACTTGAATGATGATGGGGATGAATTTGCTGCACAGTAGAAATGATGATGATGAAGCTGATGATGTCTTCTACTGTGCAGCCAATGATAGTATTTTACTTCTCTTCAGACGGAGGTGTCTTTTCCTGGGACACCTCTTCAACTTCTTCTTTCTTCCGAAGGCGTACTAGCAGGAGGAACTGGCTCTTTTTTGCGAGGCTGGAAGAACATTGTGATCGGAAGTTGCTGCCGCTGCTTCTTTTTTCGCTCTAAGAGCATCCTGTAGGGAGTCATGTCTTCATCGATTTTGTTGCAGAATTGCATAGAACGAACCATATCCTCGTCCCACTCTTGCAACATTTCTTTCACCTCTTTTTATGGTTGCAGACCTTGGCAAGCCGTTCTAATGTTAAGCCCGTTTCTTCGACATTTTCTTGGGTCTCTTCCTGTGTTTCGCTCTCTTCTTCACTGGCCGATTTCGTCAGGTCTTCTAGGTCTGCGTCAGTTAGCGGCTGGGAATGGCAGTCCAACAACTCGTCGACGTCTTCAGTCGTCATGTCGCCAAACCCGTCACCTCCAATTATCACAGCCAACTGCACAGATTTGCGTATTGCAGAGTGTTGGATTTCAGACGGAGTAAATCCCTCGTCGTCGTAAACAATCTGGGGCCACAACTTCTTCCAGCTCGCATTAACGGTTGCAGGTTTCATTTCCTGCAGTGCCTTCTGAATGTTCTGCAGGCACGTGGCTATGGTGTACTGCCGCCAGTACGCCTTCAAATTAAAATCTTCATCTTCATCTTCTTGGGCAGCATCCACACACGCAACGAGGTCCGCCAAGGTATTCTACGTGTAGAGGGCCTTGAACGCCCTGATAACCCCCTGGTCCATCGGTTGAATTAATGACGTGGTGTTGGGTGGCAGGAACTCAACCTGAACGCCCTCACGCGACAGGTCAGTTGCGTGTCCACCAGCGTTATCCATAAGGAGAAGGATCTTGAATGGCAAGCCCTTCTCTAAGAGATATTGACTGACTTGCGGGATGAAACACTGGTGGAACCAGTTGGAGGTCAGCATCTTCGTAATCCATGCTTTTGGATTATGCATCCAGTACACGGGAAGGAGATTCTTATTCTTATTTTTCAAAGCGCAAGGATTTTTCGACTTGTAAATAAGCCCCGGCTTTAGCAAAAATCCAACAGCATTGCCACACATCACGAGGGTAACGCGATCCTTGAATGCTTTAAAGCCAGAGGCTTTGGCTTCTTCTTTGAACAGGAAAGTTCGCGACGGCATTCTCTTCCAAAACAAGCCGGTCTCATCCATATTAAACACTTGTTCCGGCTTGTATCCACCTTCGGCGATAATATTCTTGAACGTCTCGTTCACGTAAGTTTCAGCAGCGGCAGTGTCAGCGGAAGCAGCCTCGCCATGCAGGGAAACGCTTTTCAGGGCGTAGCGTTTCTGAAACTTCGCGAACCATCCTTTGCTGGCGGAAAAACGTTGTTTCTGACGCTGGGAATCAGTGGATGTCCCTGGTTGAGGTTCATCTACATCATCATCTTCTTCAGCATGGTCGCCATCGTCGTCTTGAGGTTCCTTTGCCGCAAAATTCTCATACAAGCTCAAAGCCTTGGTTCGGATGGTGTTCGTATCCAAGGCTATGTTCTTCTTCCGGCAGTCGGCAATCCACACTGCTAAAGCACCTTCCATGCGTACGATCGTTTTATTACGCGTGGTAACGACTCGCTTCGCTGATCTGCTAAAGGTGATGGTAGCCGTCTTTCTAATGTTCGCCTCGTCCTTCTTGATATAGCGAACGGTGGATTCGTTGACTCCAAAATGGCGGGCTGCGGCCGCGTAACTTCTACCGTCTTTTAACATATCGAGAAGCGTCACCTTCTTAGCAATCGTCATCATCCTTCGGTGGCGTTTAGGCTCACTACCAGCCTTAGTAGAAGCAGAACGCTTGGGAGGCATTGTACAGTAGGGTTTAACAGAAAGTTCAACAAAAAGTTCAACTTAAAACAGTCACGCACAGCACAGATTAAAGTTCACAATAACTTAACAACGTCTACACAGTGATACGGTGGGAGAGAAAGTGACCGCGAAAAGATGCTGGAAGTTGGAGATGCGGGCAAAACACCAATCACAGGCTAGATTACAAAACTTGGGTTGATTCGTCATCTATCAGCGCTTGAACCAATCACAAACCGTCTTATATGCTACGTAGGTTACCAATTCAAAGTACATGGTACCCTACGTATACAGTAATAATAATAATAATAATAATAATAATAATAATAATAAATAATGATAATAATGATAATAATGATAATAATAATAATAATAATAATAATAATGATAATAATAATAATAACAATAATAATTTTAATAACAACAACAACAATAATAATTTTAATAACAACAACAACAATAATAATAATAATAATAATAATAATAATAATAATAATACAGCTTTACGTACGCTATTTTACGCTTGTTTTGTTGTAGGATATCTCTCTCTCTCTCTCTCTCTCTCTCTCTCTCTCTCTCTCTCTCTCTCTCTCTCTCTCTCTCTCTCTCTCGTACGCTTATTCGAGATGTGATTTTTGCAACAAAGAATATTATTGGATGCAGTACTACGTACGTATACATACAAAAGATTCATGGAAAAGATGCACATCCATTACATTTGTAGTACAGTAGTAGCCATCAGCAGCCTTACACCATTCTAATATGGTAACCATTCTAATATGGTATGACTGCATCTGATTTGCGTTTCATGTTCGATTTAATTTTACTACGTACTGTATACAGTACTGAATTATCGTATGATCACTTTCTCTTTTCGTGTTTTATTTCTTTCTGTACTGAATTATATGTCATATGTAATGCAATGAACAATCAGTAAGAGCAGATATTACTAATTACAGTATTAATGGAATTACAGGTAACGAAATATCGTATTTGGGGTCTTCAGATATCGTGGTATTTTTGAAATTTCCGGAAAATCCGTGATATGTTTATATATATGGGTTATGAAAAAAAACCGCGAAGTGGAGAATCCGCGATGGTCGAACCGGGAAGTAGCGAGGGCTCACTGTATACTGAAAGGAGAGCGTTTCTAACATAATCAATTACCGAAATAGATGAAACTTAAGGGTACTCAGTAGAACGCAGACCTCCGCCGTGGCAGCTTATTTCTCAATCTTTTGCTCAACCTTTGACCTTAACATGTATAAAAATGGGTGTGGATTTTCATACACTCAAATATGAACCAAGTTTGAAGTCTCTGTGACAATGATATCCAAACTTATGGTTGATTACATGAATTACAGTAGACATTTTGCTTGACTGTGACCTTGACCTTTGACCTAGACCTTCCAAAATTTAATCAATTGTAGCCTTATACATAAAAGTTAATCCCTGCAAGTTTCATTGCTCTACAATTGAAATTGTGGCCAGGAACCTGTTCACAAACAAACAAATACACACACACACAAACAACCATATAACCACTTAAACGGAGAGAAAACAACCTACTTGAAACTATATTGGCGGAAGTAATTACACTAAATTTCGAAATAGATTGTACTCTCCTCTTGGAGACCTGTTCATGTGATTGTAGTTAAGCTAAAATTGACAGGGAGGGTGGATAAAAGGGCAGTTCTAGTACAACATCCAAGAAGTTGTGCATAAATATTTGGAAGCTCGTAATTGGTTAAAAAATCCAGGTTATGATTGTCATACAAGAAACAGAACAGCTGGCAAAAGCAAATACAAACAACACATGAGCAGTAACTCCTAATCAGTCTCTCAAATGTAAACAAATAGACTTCACATTCTAATTGACCAATAGCTAAGTTAGTATGCCCCTGCCCTGATTAAACATAGAGAAAAATGACAAACTAGCCAGCAGTCCTCCATTTCTTATAGCAAATTCCAGTTTTGCTAATAACTAAAGTACCGTATCATATACTAACTTATTTTTCAAACTTGTTAAGTTTAAAAATTTAAAAAGTTATGACTAAAAAACACATAACCTGGGGTGGCTATGCCGCTCCTGCGACTTCCTCTTAACATAAGGCAACACCATACACGACACAGCAAGCGTTGAGGTAAAAGCACTACTTGGGGGCATAGCAGTGACAAAACAACACACGACCACACCAGAACCTCAGCCTACAAAGCATCAGACTCGGCAGTCAAAAATTGTCTTTTGTACAAACACTGTATGACATTTTCTGATGGTAAACTATGTGGTCTTGAGTGAAGACGCCAGGAGTTGCCGCGGCATTTTAAAACACTATATCACTCGACAGAAGCTACAAAAGGTAAAGCCTTGCCTCCCCACTTGTCCAGTGTGGTTGCACACAGATACACTACAATTCAAACGGCTTTAGGAACCTCTTCCCTGCAACCTCCACACTTGCTGCATCCAGTGTGGCTTTACTCTTAGTCTGCTACATCATTAGCTTACTCTAAAACTAAGTCTCAACCTTATTTCTTTCTCAACCCATTTCACTCCTTGAAAGGTAACATTAAACCCTACTGTATTTTGTAAATACTGGAGCCTTTGAACATCTGTGGCCAGTTCCTCCAGCATGCATAGAAAATGGGAATTTTCTTCCCATTTTCTACTATTATTACTATTATTATTACTTGCTAAGCCACAACCTTAGTTGGAAAAGCAGAATGCTATAAGGCCAGGGGCCCCAACATGGAAAAATAGCTCAGTGAGGAAAGGAAAAAAGGATAAATAAAATATCTTAAGAAAGTAACATTAAAATATTTCCTATATAGACTATAAAAACGTTGACAAACTAAGAGGAAGAAAAATTTGAAGTGTGTGCCCGAGTATACCCTCAAGCAAGAGAACTCTAACCCAAGACAGTGGAAGACCATGGTACAGAGGCTATGGAACTACCCAAGACTAGAGAACAATGGTTTGATTTTGGAGTGTCCTTTTCTAAGAAGAGCTGCTTACCATAGCTAAAGAGTTTCATCTACCCTTACAAAGAGGAAAGTGGCCACTAAACAATTACATTGCTGTAGTTAACTCCTTGGGTGAAGAAGAATTGTTGGTTTTATTGTAGTGTATTACAGGGCAATGTAACCTAGGAAAACAACTACTTTTTCTTATAGAAAAAATTACGCTCTTCGAAAATGACACTCGTTCCCGTCGCAAATGAATGGTTTCAGAAATATATATACATCTATATCCTACGATAATGGGGGACCCCCAGTGGGAACTCGGGGTTTTGAGTGGGGAAATCATACAGGGTAAACAATATATAATCGTAAAACAAGCCTTTTCTTCTCTATACATTGCCTTCTTGAATGTATTATAATCGGAGGAAAATACAAAACAGTATACTGTGTCTGGATAAACTTTGGAGGTGCCGTTGCAAAGCTTATTTCATGAAAAAATACAATAACCAGTGCTGCCAACATCTGATGTAGATCAAATGTTAGCATTCCATACTAACATTAGCACCCGTACGTACGTACGTTCGTGTATACCAATTTTCGACCTACGCAAATATCCCTCCCCCTGCGCAGAAAGCTTTTCCCCCTCCAATAACTCATTTTATTATCGTATACCTTTTAAAATTAACTCATTTTATATTCCCATTCAATATTATTTATCATTCATTCCATTTTATCTTCCTATATTGGGTTTATTTCTATTGTTATTTCCTTCTTCACTCCCCAGTTTCACATAAATACTTGCTCTGGACTAGTTTCCCTATCCAGTTCATTCATGGTAAAATCATCTTATTTTATATTCCCATTCAATATTATTTATCATCCATTCCATTTTATCTTTCTATATTGTTTTTATTTCTTTTGTTATTTCCTTTTCACTCCACGTTTTCACATAATTACTTTCTCTGGACTAGTTTCCCTATTTACTTCATTCATGTTTACCCTCTATCCTCCGTTGTTTCTCCCTTAACCAATCATGAACCGATACGCATTCAAAGTTTACACAAGGGGGTTGTCAACTGGTATTTCCTAACCCCCCTTCCTTTATCTCTTTGAGTGTTTCACATAAATACTTGCTCTGGACTAGTTTCCCTATCCAGTTCATTCATGGTAAAATCATCTTATTTTATATTCCCATTCAATATTATTTATCATCCATTCCATTTTATCTTTCTATATTGTTTTTATTTCTTTTGTTATTTCCTTTTCACTCCACGTTTTCACATAATTACTTTCTCTGGACTAGTTTCCCTATTTACTTCATTCATGTTTACCCTCTATCCTCGGTTGTTTCTCCCTTAACCAATCACGAACCGATACGCATTCAAAGTTTACACAAGGGGGTTGTCAACTGGTATTTCCCTACCCCCCTTCCTTTATCTCTTTGAGTGGTCTGTTCATTCGCCTTCTACCAAACCTTTTTCCCTTGAAACCTTTGTCCTAGTAAGGTGTCCGTCATTTCTAGTGAGATTTATTTTTCCGTATTTTGTGATGGAGGAAGTTATAGAAACTTTTAACGGCTGCAGTATTCCGTACCTAAAAGCATTTGCTAAATTCCATGGTGATTTTTATGATTCTTCATCCAATGTTGATAATTTCCTGAAATCACACAACGTAATTCCTCAACTCTTACAGTGCCCCAAGTGCCGTTCTTTTTTATATTACAGGAAAGTCATTCACAAGTTTTATTGTAATACCGAATCCAACATACCTAAAACCCAAAAGAAACGTCGTTGTGGTTATACCGTTACTTCTTATATAGGTACATTTTTGGGAAAAAGTCGTCTACCCCCACGGAAGATATTATTTGCAAACCACTTTTTACATAAACATTGGCCCCACAACCATCCTCATCCTAGTCATAGGAGTTAAGACGTCAGTCTCACCCTCCCGTGACCCGCAAGTTTCAACGTCTTTTTCATAAAGGTAAGTCATTCCTCAATAGTCATTATGCGTGTTTTGTGACCGGGGAACTCCTAGGTTTGGTTAGGTGGGTTTGTTAGGTTTTGTGCCCTTTTTGTACTTTTTATATATTGTATAACACTTACATGGAAAATTTATTTAAAATACGTATGGAAATATCTATCATTACTATCGCTAGTACTGTAATGCCACCGTACCGCTGGTAACTCTGTGTATCATTCGTAATATGGAGAATTTTACCGTTTTCAGTAAATATCTGAGGTTTGTGACCTGTCATACTACTAGGTTAGGTTAGATGGGTTTGTTAGGTTCTGTGCCCTTTTTGTACTTTTCATATATTGAGTAAAACTTATATGGACAAATTATTTAAAATACGTATGGAAATATCGAGCATTGCTATCGTTAGTAATGTCATCGTGCCGTTGGTAACTCTGTGTACCATTCGTCAACGTTTGTAACACTGTGTATCATTGGTAACGTTGCTAATGTTATCGTTCGCAGTACATTCGTAATGGAAGTGACCCCGTTGAACAAGTGCTTATATTTAAATATTTTAACACAACATATATGACAACAGTAATCTTATTTAACCATTTTAACAGAAAATATATGTTTTCCTGTAGGAAATAACGTGATTTAACCGGTTTTCACATTCATTTCATCCGTAATAACAGAAACCAATTCAGCAACTTAAAGTTAGTCGAATTGGTTGATCTGTTTGTTTGCGGTTGAAATGAAGGTCAAATTCGGTTAAATCACATTATTTACTATAGGAAAACATATTTTCTGTTCGAAATCACACCCTGTAATACAATACAAATTTACCGAATTGTTTGATGATCTCAGTGTTGTCAGGTGTATGAGGACAGAGGAAACTGTAAAGAATAGCCCACACTATTCGGTGTATGTGTAGGCAAACTGAACCATAACCAGAGAGAAGGATCCAATATAGTACTGTCTGGCCAGTCAAAGGACCTAATAACTCTCTAGAGGTAGTATCTCAACTACTTGTTCATAAAACGTATTTTGTAAAACCTCTTCACAAGAACACCACCTAACTTGAACTCACCCACCTAACCTAACCTACAAGCCGTGTCCGTAAATACTTAACGGGGGGGCTAACACCCACCTGAGATCCCAATTAGACTGCCGTACTCATAACCGGCAGTCATCATACATAGATACATAGGCCATAGGGGGCTGCTATCATACATACCCACCTTGTAAGGTAATAAAGTTTATGCCTTTCTCAATCAACTACATACACACCTCTGTTTTTTGTCCTGAGGAAATCCTATTAAAAGTTTTATTATAACTTAACCAAAGTAAGATAAAAGATAAGCTTCTTGGGAAAAACAGTCACGGAAACAAACATATGTAAATTGCAACTATACCTTCTCTAGGTGACCTTCCTCGAACTGGCTGAAATACACTACCTCTTGACATCCACCTGCAATACCGACAAATCTTAAAATTTCGATAAATCCTAAGAAAAACATTAATTAATGACACTTTGGCCTTGCACTATGTTCACTAGATAACTAAGACATTGTTCCGATTGTTGTTGTCGAGTCAGGTTGAACAGCATCCGATGATGATCCTTGATTCGTGTGTGGTCACTGACGCACTTATTCAGTATTGAAAGAATCAGTGCCGTTTACTCGCCATCATACCACTCCCATTTACATCTTTCGGCTTGCCACATTTTAGTAGTAGTAGTAGTAGTAGTGCTGGCTAAACCATTTTATCTTTAAACGTGGACTCTTGCTCATATGGTAACCCATAAATGGGGATAATTTTCATTAACCAGTTTTAGATCACCAAAACCCTGTATTATTATTATTATTATTATTATTATTACAAGCTAGGCTATAACCCTAGTTGAAAAAGCAAGATGCTATAAGCCCAAGGGGCTCCACATGGGAAAAATAGCCCAGTGAGGAAAGGAAACAGGAAAATAAACTATAAAAGAGAAATAAACAATAAAAAGAAACATTTCAAGAACAGTAACAACATTGAATGATATCCTTCACATATAAACTATTAATGCTTCAAAAAAAACAAGAGGAAGAAAACTGAGATAGAACAGCATGCACTGTGTGTACCCTCAAGCAAGATAACTCTAATCCAAGACAGTGGAAGGCCATGGTACACAGGCTACGACACTACCCAAGGCCAGAGAACGATGGCTTGATTTTGGAGTGTCCTTCCCCTAGAAGAGATATGCATACCACAGCTAGTGTGTCTCTTCTACCCTAACCAAGAGGAAAGTAGTCACTGAACAAATACATTACAGTAGTTAACCCCTTGAGTAAAGATGAACTGCTTGGTAACCTCAGAGTTGTTAGGTGTATGAGGACAGGGAAGTATGTGTTGAGAATAGGCCAGACTATTCCGTGTATGTGTAGGCAAAGACAAAATGAGCCGTAACGAGAGAAAGGGATACAAAATAGAACTGTCTGGTCAGTCAAAGGACCCAATAAGTCTCTAGCAGTAGTATCTCAATGGGTAGCTGGTGCCCTGGCCAACCTACTACCTATGTATGCAGCAAAGAAGCAAGGAACTTGTTTATAAGCAGAAAAGGGTCGCAACCAAGTGTTCTGACCTTTTAGTTGTGATTATTATTATTATCATTATTATTATTACAGGTCAAGATACAACTGCACTTGAAAAGTCAGCCCAATAGAGCTAGATGTTAACCCACTTACATTGGGTTTAATTTCCAAGGCTTTGTTCTATACTGTACCTGCTATTATGTGGCTCTACTAGGTGTCATATCCTGGATCGAAGTGGTCATATCTTCTGCAGATCATTCTTTATTATTTCCTGGCTGCCTATTTCTTCAAGTTTCAAGGTCAGGGGGGTTCTAAATTGCAATAATTCTCTACTAGAATATATTGTACAGCTGTTTGAAAAAAGTGAATATGTTTACATGCTTTAGTACTTCTATTAGAATCCACAATGTAAATTAGGGCTAGTAGAGGGCTAACATGTTTGCCTAGTATTTGTATGGCAGCAGATCCCAGCTCAGGACCCGAGTTTAAGCTGTTTACTGGGGACGCCACTGCTGTCGTTGGACAAGACAGTTGGGGTTGGGCTTGCCTGGCTAACATTCTGGTGAGCACCTACTGTACTCTGATGAAACTGGAACTGAAACCAGACACCTTTACCTTTATCTATTGAAAGTACACCAAAAGCCAGTGGTTTTGGCAGGTTTGTAAGTGTCTAAACTCAAGCAATAGTATAGTTTTGTAAATACAACTTTCTTCTTGGCCAGCTTCAACAATTAAGATGATTAAATACCAATTTTCCTGGATTCTTTCATCAATTTAAAATTGTGTTGAAGCCATATTATCGTCAAGGTTAATTGCAACAAAATAAGGAGAAAAAACTAAAATTTTAAACAAAAAACAAAACCTAGTTTACTTAAAGGAGCAATGAGAAACCAGACATTCTGATTGATTCAAACTGCAGCTCCCCATTGTGTTCCTTGACACATCTAGTTAGGACATCTACAAAGAAAGCTTATTGAAAACATTTCAAAGAACACACGGATAACTATAAATTGCATGAACAACAACTCGTATTTGTTGAAAAAGAAAACACTTTCACTAAATACAGTTTTACTAAACTATTTACATTTTACTTGGACACTGAATACACAATGGTCAATAATTTTGAACCAAAAGACAACAAACCTTGGTCTCTCAAATGTCTTAGTACTAGGATAAAGCTTGAATAAAAAAGTGAGTTGTGAAAAATATTACATTGAAATGCCTCAAAATAGTTGCATCAATGTAAATTTGTCTTCTATGAACAATAAAAATTTTTGCATATAATATTTACTTTTATCCCAGCACAAAGCATTATTAACCTCATATATGACAACCACTATCCATTCAAAGGCCAATGCAGGAAGCATGACGGTGACCATCACAAATGTTTTTTGTATCTACTTCGTGAAAAAATGAGCTGCTGTACAATGATCCTAAATGCTTAAATTACAATAGACCACATCATTATCTTACAACTCCTCCTCCTCCTCCAGAATTACAAATGTCACAAATAAATTATGTAAAAAAATAGGGCTTGCCTCACCTCCAATCATCGGAATTAACCATAGCTAAAATAACTAGAATCATAACAATTTAATCAAAGAATTTTCAAATCTCTGCCGCATAAAATCTTAATCAGACATTATTCAGGTTGGAATTACAATTAACAACTTTTGTTAATATTAAAAGTAATAACAATATCTAACATGCTACAATGAGACTACTAACTCTCATAAGTAATGAAAATCTTTTGTTTCAAGAAAAAAATATATACAAAAATTTGTGTCTCCGTTCTGTCATTGTCTTACAGTCCTGCTGCAACTTCTTTCATTCTGTTCAAAGCTGAACCTGCTTTGAACCAAGATATTTGTTGCTCGTTGAAACTGTGGTTGAGATTAATACTTTCTTTAGAGCCATCCGGATGGGTTATGACACACTCCACAGGCTGCAAAGGCAATAATAAAAGAGTTTGGTACTTATTGTAAATCTTATACCTAAAAAGGAAAAATGGATAAAATAACCTTTCTTGGGACATAAACAAATTTAAACCACTTTAAAAACTAGCATAATATATATCCATTACACTATAAAAAAAATTATATGAAATATGCACGCCTTTCTATAAAAATGTCAACTTACCTTTCCGGGGGCAAACTCAGCCAGTCCCACTAGGGAAATTTTATCATCTGAGCCAATTTTATCATAATCAGCTGGATCAGCAAATGTTAAAGGCAACATTCCTTGCTTCTTCAGGTTGGTTTCATGAATACGCGCAAAACTCTTTACAATAATCGCACGGCCACCAAGATGACGAGGTTCCAAAGCAGCGTGTTCTCGAGAACTTCCCTCACCTGCAAAGTAAAGAGTTAATGCTAGACTTTATCCTGCTAAATTGGATTGTCATTCAGAAAATATGGATTTTCCTAAATAACAACATTGCTTGCTCTCAGAGAGAGAGAGAGAGAGAGAGAGAGAGAGAGAGAGAGAGAGAGAGAGAGAGAGAGAGAGAGAGAGAGAGAGAGTGAGTTACTATACAAGGATTTTGGATGTTGCAAAGACTTTAGTCCATCCATGGAGACTACATTTTCTTTTTGGTAGAGCAATTTAGTTTAAGCATTTAGAGAGTTCTTATGATCTTGTCTAACTTATTCCTGAACTCGTTTACCATGTTGCTGTTCATTACATCTGCTGGAAGTCTATTCCAAGTATTTGCTATTTTGTATGTAAAGAAATTGCCAAATTGAGAGGTGGTGTATCTTTTCAATTCCAGTTTGTATCCGTTACCTCTGGACTGATTTGTGCAAGGCGTGAATAGACTGTTGTAATCTACATTTGTTATTCCTCTAAGAATTTTGAATACCTCTATTAACTGTCCCCTTAGTCATCAAGTTTGTAGATCTAAAGTTCAAATGTTTCATCCTTCGTCTATATCCAAATTGCCTTAGTGTTGGAACTAGTTTGGTGACCCTAGCTTGTACTGCTTCCAGCCTATATATATATCCTTCAGAATACTTGCCCAGAATTGGACTCCGTATTCTAGATGGGGTCTTACTACTGATGTGTACAGCTGTAGTACAGTTTTTTGTTTCTGTATTTGAATTGTGTCTTTATGTAGCCTATCAGTTTCTGTCCTTTCTTTTCAGCTTTTATGCTCTGTTTGGTGAACTTTAATCCTTGCTGATAATACTGAGATCTTTCTCCTGGTCCACACTTTGTATTTCATTACTCAGCAATGAGTAATCTGATTGTGGGTTACTATAACCTATGTGCATGAATTTGCATTTCCCACAGTTGAAAGGCATTTGCCATTTTCTGGACAATTCTCCTAGCTTCATTAGATCGTCACTTCAGGCTTATATCTTCAGAGTTCATAGCATTTATGCCCAAATAAAAACAGGACAAAACAATAAAAATTTGATACATAAAAAAGGAATGGGTGATAAATACAAATAATGAAACTGACAATACAGTAAATATAGGCACATGAGGTAAACAAACTAATTTGAGTTTGGAATCTATTATTTTGGGCATATGGATAGCTAAAGGTCCATTAAATCATAATTCATTAAATTAGGGCCAGCCCAACAAACCAAGTAACTCCCATGTCAATTGCAGTCTACTTGAATAAGGGGTCCTAACAATATAAAGAAAGAATAAAAAATGCCAACAGCAAAAACTACAAAGATAACTGGATCAAGAAATAAGGGACCAATAGTTGTAATGCAAAGAGGGGTAATACTGAAAATAATTGTATCCTGTACTGTATTTACATTCAGGAAGGATTACTTATGTTAATTATTTCACATTTTGTGAAGAAATTAACATGATATAAGTGATCTCTATCTGGAAATTAGGTTCATGATGACATCACCTCAAATAGATTAGGAATTTGATGGCTTGTTACAGACATGACTCCAAGTTTAACGTAAGAAATGACAATTTTTGGAAATATATAAATACAAGTATACTTCCTTTAAAATCATCAAATTTCTATATACAATCAAAGATCTAAATTGCATTTACTCAAGTACATACCATAGTTGTCGTCTCCAATTACGCACCACCTAATGCCGTTTGCTTTGTAAGCTCGTGCTGTTGCTGGGACGGGACCCCATTCACCGGTTGATTTATTTTGCACGTTGTTCATTTCTCCATTTTCAGCATTTACTGCTGTCAGGAACATATTGTTAGAGATGTTGTCCAAATGACCACGGAACTTGAGCCAGGGACCAGCGGCAGAGATGTGATCTGTCGTGCATTTGCCTTTTACCTGCAAGAAAGAAAAACAAGACCATCATATCAAATAAAATTTACAGGAAGTCATTTGTTATTTGCAACAAAATATTTCAGTGAACCATTATTTGTAAAGAAACTTTTTACTCTAGAATAATGTTACCAAAATGTTTCTCTACATCACTATCTTAAAAGTAACATAAATTATAATCTTACTACATGAATTGTTTTAACATTTACATCTCTTTGGTGTACTGCAGTCACATATCTTATACGCATATCTCAAAAAAAAAAACATTAATTCATAATCAAATTACAAAAGAGGATGCGATGCTTACCTTAATCAAGATTGTCAATTCATTCATATCTTTGCCATCCCACTTATCAAATGGAGTGAGAAGCTGTAAACGTTGGGATTCTGGGCTAACATCCACATTCACTCCAGAACCATCAGCAGGTGGTTCCTAATTTGAAAATGAACAACCATTAAGAGTACTTTTAAAAATAAAATTTACAGGAAGACATTTGTTATTTGCAACAAAATATTTCAGAGAACCATTATTTATAAAGAAACTTTTCACTCTAGAATAATGTTACCAAAATGTTTCTCTACACCACTATCTTAAATGGCTTTACTTAATGAAAAAAGTAACAAATTATAATCTTACTACATAAATTGTTTTAACATTTACATCTCTCTAAAACCTGGAAATATAACAAGCTTGTCTTATCTGTTCATTATTTTCCATTACTGTCCCACTTTGACAGCAGATATTTACCTCATTTATTTCTGAGTTTAGTTCTCCAGGTCTGCATGCATTTGGTATTTTCTTTACTGCTTTCTACTATATGTTAACTGACAGTTATTAATAATAGTTTTACATTTTATATTTCTTATTTCCCTCATATTTTTTTTAATGATACACTGTTCTGTCTCTAAATAACATTAACTTGATGCACATAAAAAAATAACCAGCAGCAGTTTTTGAAAAATATATCACTAAAGAACGTAAAACTGTTAACCGTTTTTGCATTACTGCAAACACAAAATTTATATACAGTATAATAATAATGTTAATTGTGGAAGGCTAATTTCATGCATAAAATTTTATGCTTCTTGGTACCCTCTACTACTTCAAAAGATAATGTATATCTAAAGCATCTATTTAATGTCAGTTTCTATAAAAGTAAATACTTTGCCAGTCATTAACTCCTTTAAAAGAAAAACATTTGCTACCAATACCTGAACTAACAAAAAATACCCTAAAAAACATACTCCTATGTATAAGAAAAAAATAGTTCACGTCTACAGTAATTAAACTTAGCAACGTAAGACATCGCATAACAAAACAAAAGGAAACGGAAACAATTATCTATTACCTGATATGTATCCTCGCCTGGATCAAAACCACGAACTGGAAGCTCATCAGCAAATGGACTATTCAGTTTGAATTCCTTTCCATCAGATCCAACCTGGAAAAGAAAATATGGCAAATGACTACCCCAACTCGGATATCTTAATTTTACAAATCAATTAAACTGAAAAAATAACACAAGCTAACTTAGATGTGAAGAGGCAGTGCAGAAAAAGAAATAATGTCTTGTAAATGAAGTGAAAGAAGTTCAACAATTTAAATATTACCCAAATACAAGTAACAATAAATATAAAAAAATATAGTAATCACATTATAATACAGTATACAAAATTTTGCTTAAAAATAAAACATTTACACTGTTTGAAATTTCCTCTTTCTAGCAAAGTAACCATAAAATTACTCACCAAAGTATCATTTCTTGGGTCGAAATCTAGAGTTCCGGCTAATGACATGGCAGTGACAAGCTCCGGTGAAGTGACAAATGCATGAGTTGCAGCATTTGCATCATTTCTGCCAGTGAAGTTACGATTGTAGGAGGTGACAATGGTGTTCTTTTCCCCCTTTTTTACGTCCTGTCGGTCCCACTGACCAATGCAGGGTCCACAAGCATTGGCCAGAACTGTTCCGCCAAAGGACCTTAGAGTTTCTGCCTAAATAGGTAAAGAATTAGACATTAAATGCACATACTACAGCTCAAACCTTAGAGATAAGTTAATTGAAAGGAAATACTTGTCCAATCAATAAACATATAATAAATTAAAACCCTATCATCATTAAACTATTTTTGCCTCCTCTTAAATAACAAAAACATTAGTGCACCTACTGTACATCAACCTATTATCAGAACATACTACCATTAACAAGGCATGTAAATAATATTGCATGATCCCTGTAACTTCACACCTAATAATAACCAGGATGATCTAATCTAAAATGAGGTGAAAATGGACGAAAAGCAGTCGGATTCTGGATAAAATTGTTTATAATAACTAGACCTCAGGTAAAATGATTATATCGGTATAAAGAACAGTTGATATATAAATAAGTTCCTCACTATTCAACAGCAGAAACAAGGTAACTTAGAGAAAATCAAGAATTTGAAAAGGTTGACAATAGGATGTACAGCTTTAGATAGTGTGGTAGGAAGCCTTTATCTTGAGTGAAGTGTTTCAATTCACTAAACAGCTGTTTTAAATCAAAGGCTAATACTATCTGACTTTAAAGGTAGCCTTGGATGTACAACACCATATAACCAGAACAAACTCTACCATGGTTATTTTTAGTGTATCATATTTGTAAAGAAAATGTTATAAAGAAATATAAGTATATTCCATATTTACAATTAATTACAGTCAATCAATCAATTAAATATGTACCATAGCAATAATAATACTGTACTATAAATGCAAATTTACCATCCAATAGTTTTTAGAACTTTTTCATTATTTACTTATATACATACATATACCAAGGCACTTCCCCCAATTTTGGGGGGTAGCCGACATCAAGAAATGAAACAAAAACAAAAAAGGGGACCTCTACTCTCTACATTACTGTGATGTTACAAGAAAGCAAACAAAAAAATATACATGATCGATAACTTAGAAAATAGTTAAAACTTACAATTCCATCTCGTTCAATTGTGGCTCGAATTTGTTCAGAACCTGGGGTGATGTGAAAAATAGACTTGGCCTTGAGACCATGTTCCATTGCTTGCTTCACAATGGAAGCGCAACGGCCCATATCCTCGTACGATGAGTTGGTGCAAGAGCCAATTAGACCAGCCTTAACTTCCAATGGCCACCCTTTTTCTCGAGCCATGTCACCAATCTATTATGTGAAAGGGAAAAAGAATCTTAATTCTCATCAAGATATATACTATTGTATTCATTATTCTGTAAGATATAAAAGATAAACTGAAAAAAATCAAAATAATGTTTTATAGAATATAAAATATTTCATCATATATTTAAAATTTAGCAACCCAAAGGAAGAAAAGACTAAGATTTATTGTTAAAAAAGGCACTTTCTATTCAAAATAAAGTGGGGGGGATAAACTCCCTCCCTGACCAGACCAGATTAGGGTAAGGACATAATCTTTTAATTATTTTTCTTCTATTTTGACAAATTTGTACACAATTGAAAACAATTAATTTTAGTGGGGTAAATCACCCAACTACAGTAGACATATATTGCCCACAAAGAATGCTGTGCTCCTGGTTTCGAGGCAGGAAATAACAGGTAGGCTAACTGTAAATTCATGGGGGTTTCTCAAATTTAAATGCATGTAATATATCCTGTTTATTCTCTTCAAATGACAGGACACCTATAGTCCATTTCTTTTAGCAATGCATATTTGCACCGACTCGCAGCGGTGCCCTTTTAGCTCGGAAAAGTTACCGGATCTCTGATTGGTTGGACAAGATAATTCTAACCAATCAGCGATCAGGAAACTTTTCCAAGCTAAAGGGGCACCGCCGCGAGTCGGTGCAAATCTGCATCGCTAAAAGAAATGGACTATAACTGGATTCAAAGTAACAATAGTTATACAGTACCTTATCAACAGGATGACATAAATCTGGTGTGAATGGACCATTGATGTGAGGCTCCAGTTCTGAGAGATTGATTTCCACCAGCTGATCATATGGTGCACCATCATCTGGTGTGAGCATGTTTTTATTTTGATCGGCCAATGATGCAATATCTGCACGATTGGTGGCAACCAGATAATCCCTCATGCGGTTATTGTAAGGGAATACAGATGTTGTGGCGCCTGTTGGTGAAAAAATTAAATTGAATAAAGACAGGTAAACAAAATAATACAAATGCAATTTAACTATGCTGACAGAATTACACAGACTAAATCCATACATCAATGGCCCAATATACAAAGTTTAGATGAACAAATTTTGAAGATACACATAAAATAATTTTGTCCCATATAGTACTTCGATTTACATCCCGAAAATTTAAGTTACAAATTTTTCATTGATAATTTGTAACTGTAAAATTTACCAATTTTGAAAAGGTAAAAGAAAATTATAAGAGCTTTGTTAGTAATGTTATAGTTATTGTAAATGCACACATCCACAAAAGAAGATGAACGAAAAAGTCGTTTGGTTATGAACAATTTAATTTGATAACAGTTGTTCACTTGTATCTCAATAATTATATGATAGTAAACAATTGCTGTAGATATGTTACAAAATTGAGTAGAATATGACTTATTTATTTTTACATTATATCCTTATTTGCTATAGAGAAAATATCAAGGATATATACTGACAAATATAAATGACGAGCTGTTCATAACTGTTTAGTTGTTTGGAATCTGGGAAAGATCTAAGATACATAAGGAAAAATATGGTGCTTTGTAATAACACGATCTTATACATGACAAGAGGGTGTTTTGAGTTTAACCCTTTTACCCCCAGGGTATTTGGAAATTTCCAACCCTTAACCCCCAGGGGGTTATTTTTTTCCCAGCACATTTTGCAGTATATTTTTTTTTAAATTGCTCTAACAGCCTTAATTTTTGTCATAGAATGGTCAGGTTGGTCTCATTCTCTTGGAAAATGCCTGAATTTTCTCAAAAAATTATCAAAAATATGAAAAAAAAAAATTTATAGCATTTTTTTGCAAGGACGTACCGGTACGTCCATGGGGGTAAAGGGATGGCTTTTGTGAAATGTACCAGTACGTCCTTTGGGGGTAAAAGGGTTAAGAAAAGATAAACCAAATTGTAAGAAAACTACCTACTGATTTAAATTGGAAGAAAATTTAACAATTTCCTAAGCACCACAAAGCTAAACACTATTGATTATTATGCATTGGCAACATGGCTTAAACTCCGGTAAAGTTTGATATGCCATTAAACTCCATAGTAAATAAAATGAGAGAAAAGTATTTTAGATAAAACTATTTACCATAAGATGAAATGATAGTTCAAGCATTAATTCTTCCCTTTGGAAAGTAAAAAAAATCCTTTGGAAGTTTGCTATAATTAGCAGATCAGGATAATTTTATCATTTTTTTCATTTGTTAATGAATAAACATACCTTTTTAATTTAAAAGCTCTTAACCCTTTTACCCCCAGGCTTTTTGGAAATTTCCAACCCTTAACCCCCAAGGGGTTACTTTTTTCCCAGCACATTTTGGTGTATATTTCTTTTAAATTGCTCTAACAGCCTTAATTTTTGTCATAGAGAGGTCAGATTGGTCTCATTCTCTTCGAAAATGTCTGAATTTTCTCAAAAAATTATCAAAAATATGAAAAAAATAATTTTTATAGCATTTTTTTGCAAGGACGTACCGGTACGTCCATGGGGGTAAAGGGATGGCTTTTTTGAAACGTACCAGTACGTCCTTTGGGGGTAAAAGGGTTAAAAGATTAACATATGATATGAAATATCTTCAACTCCTTTCAATAAAATTTAACCTTAATAAAATTTAACAATCATAGTCAACCATCAACTTCCTCTTTTCTGACCGAGTGGTTCTGAGTGCGGTGTTTTGTTGGGAAGTTCAAAGTTTTGATAAAGAGAGTTGAACATATTAAAGGTGCCCATGTTAAGATATATTTAAAGAGTTTTAAAGGGCGCAACTCACGACCTATGCTTGGAATTGTGAAAATTCAGAATATTTAATTTTTGGCTATAACTTTTATATTTCATATCCCGGATAGTTTATCTTATGAAAAAAAAATATCACTAGTCTTTTTTATATATTCATGGAAGCGTGTCTGGTTCTTCCTGCAACCTTATTCTGACATGGGTACCCATTTGTTTACGTTTTCTTCCAGAACTCATAGAAAAGCTATTTATTTTTATGCAGTATCCCATACACAGTGACTCCCCATCTTCTATGATTTTCAGAGGAATAGATTATCTTTGGTACTCATAAACAAACATTTATTGCACATCTTACCAAATTATATTCAACATATTTCTTTGTCTGCTCATTTATACATTAACCATTTTTATGCTACAAGTATGTTTGAAAGATGCATAAGTATCAGACAATAATTAAATATGGCAAAAATATGCCCCGTCCTTCCTTCACTTCCTTGAACCATTTACCTTTCACTTCCTAAACTCCATAACTAGGGTTAGATGCTCTTCACTCTGTAATATCGAGGCCCCTTAAAATACATATTTATAGCAGTGTAATACAACAAAGTATACACACTATTTGGTATATATTGGTATAATATAGGAAACATTCTTGAAATACTATACCTTGCAGTTTATTCTAGTGTTTTAGAAGGGTTTCTTTGAGCATAGAAGGCTAGGCTTGTTGTTTATAAAAAGAATGATGACAGTACTGCCACAACACTCCTTGTCTTTACTACTGTATGGCCTAATTAGTTTAGTTTTTATTACATGATATGATATGATAGAAAGTTCTCTTTGACAAGCTTCAATTAGTATAATAAACTTACCAATTTCTGCTCCCATGTTACAGATGGTAGCCATGCCAGTGCAAGAGATTGAATCTAATCCAGGTCCAAAGTATTCCACAATGGCCCCAGTACCTCCCTTCACAGTAAGAATCCCTGCTACTTTCAAAATGATGTCCTTGGGAGATGTCCAGCCACTCAAACTACCAGTAAGTTTCACACCAATTACCTGGAAAAGAGAGAGTGTTCATTCTCTTTACATAATGCTTAACAAAATTTCTGCTTAATTGATATCCAACAAGAAAGCCAGACATCAGCGTCCAAAGTACTAGTGTAACAGTATGATAATTGATGGAAAAAAAAACACTTCCCATGAATTACAATGTAGACGTTGTGGAAACATGGTAAATGGCAAGAAAATTTCTTAAACAAAACCACTTTTACATTCTTCCTCAAACAATCTTATAAATCAATTATTGGAAGAGTATGGGGGATGGAAAATTCTATAAAAACCAACAGAGTAAAATGTAATCTCACAAACTTTTTACTTTCTATTTTTCAACAAAACTATAAGAAAGGTAGAACTTCAAAAGTTCAAACTGGCAGCAAATGTTTTCATGCTGAACAGGCTAACATAAGTCTTTTTATAGTTTATAAATGAAATATCTGTTTTAATGTTTACTCTTTTTAAAATATTTTACTTGATCATTACTTCTCGTAGTTTGTTTATTTCCCTATTTCCTTTCCTCACTGAGCTACTTTTCCCTGTTGGAGCCCTTGGGCTTTAGTATCTTGCTTTTCCAACTAGGTATGTAGCTTACCTAGTAGTAATAATAATAATAATAGAGATGTATTTTCCCACATGATTATGATTATATCCAGTTTATATATCACTAAAGAAAACTGAGTTACCTGTTGTGTGGTTATTGTATACAAGGTAAAATGGTGCCTTTAAACCTGTGCTAATGAAGAATGGTATTTTTGTATTTCGCCATTATTAACACTTTACAATTCAAGAGTAAACTGGTCTTTATCATCGTCTTCTAACAAAAAGGCCGGTCATGCACGCTATATGAATAAAATATACAAACTAAGCCCTGAACTTATCTATAGGCATCTATAAGCATGACTATTTGAGATAAAAATCATATAAAAACCAAATCTAATGCTAACAAACATCAGTTCTTCATACAGGAATAAAAAAAATCTTTACCTTGGGACACTTCAGTTCCCATGGAATATCTGCCATAACATCAACAGCATCTGCACCTCCAACACCAATGCAGAGACCACCCAAGCCACCACCATTGGGAGTATGGGAATCAGTACCAATCATCAGAAGACCTGGGAAGGCATAGTTTTCTAGGATAATCTGAAAATAAAATATAAAACATTCAGAACTCCAGTCTGAGGATAGAAAGGTAATTAAGATAAAAAAAAAAACCATATTAGAGATTCAGTGATGATTATGATAAATATGACAAATTCGAAGATAATTTGTATTTTTCCTAACCATACAAACCTTAGCTATTTACAAAGGGTTATTACTTTTAGCGTAGCTGAAATGGCGAGCCATTAGAATTTAACGAGGGTGTATTACCCCCGCGCTAGTTAGCGGGGGGGTAGGGGAGTGGTAGCTAGCTACCCCTCCTCCCCCTCACACACAGGTGAATACTCACTTTCACTTAGAGGTAGGACTTGTCTTGGGGGACAGGGCTGGCGGGCAAATATGTGTAAATAGCTAAGGTTTGTATGGTTAGGAAAAATACAAATTATCTTCGAATTTGTCATTTGTTCCGTAACCGAAATACAAACCACGCTATTTACAAAGGGTGACTTATCCCTTAGGAAGGGTGGAAAGTCCCCAGCCATACTGGCTTTGGCTTTACCCGGGGACTCAGAATCCGAGTGAGTCGCACTCGAGAAAAGGAGTCCCTGCACCTCACAAGTTCCTTGCACCGCAAGGAACCATGTGGCCTACGTAAGCTTGTGTGTGAAGGAAGAAGTGTGACCCGTCTTAGGCAGTTGACCTGGAGTTCCAGAAGGAACTCTGGGTTAGGACGTTCCCAATACCACCTCGTCAGGGTATGGGGGACGCGACAGTATTGACTCAATACTCGGAACACAAGGAAGCATGGTTTACCTGCAGAGGTTCGAGGTCAGCTATGCAGAGACCAGGATGCTGCTTCCCCGTAGAGGGGATGATGAAGAAAGAAGTAAGGGCCAGACATACTTCTTTCGTTCATGCAGACTAAAACCTGATAACAATGCCCTCAACCTTCTGCTACCTGTCCAAAAAGGAGCCTGAGGTTAGACCAGCTGTTGTGTAGCCACCACAGAGCGATAGAAAACGTATCGAGACTCCTGTGGGTCACGCCCTGCAGGAAGCGGGCTGCGAAGGTCATCAGACGCTTCCAGACTCCAGCTTGTAGCACCTGCGTCACAGAGTAGTATTACTCGAAGGCGAGGGACGTTGCGATGTATCCAACATCGTGCTGTAGGGCGACGTGACGGGGGAGGGTCTGAAGACAGGTCGAGATGAATGTCCTTGAGTCCGGGCTGAAGAGGTATACTGGTGACTCTCCCCCCATGTCCTCCTTGTGTTCCCAAATCGGCTGCAACTGAGGCCAAACTGCAGCTGTTCCCAGCGCTAACCTCTCGATTCCTGTACTGGCAAGAAAGAGAAGGTCTTGGGACATCAGACACAGAATGGAGACTCAAAATCTTGAATGAATCGGACCGAAGGGTCGGGACCCTCAGATTCTGAGTCTAGCCAACAACTCAGGAGCGAGCCTGAATGTTGCCTTCCCCTCTTCCTTAGAAAGGGGGGGAGTAGTAAGAGACCAAGAAGATTGCTTACACACTGGCCGTGGCCAGAGTGAGCAGAAGACCCAAGGCGGAATACAATCCGAGGCCTGTCGTAAAAGGGTCTTGAGAAGATCTCTTAAAGGACTAAAAGTCCGAGCCATGCTCCAAGTTGGAGGTCTTCCTCCGACTAGGGCAGGGACGATCGTAGCTTCGCATGAGCGAGGATAGATCCAGCGGGCAGGAAAAAGTTATTCCTTTAAGCCTGAAGGTCAGGGAAAGGCTGAGCGACAGGCTTCATTGCCAAGAGCGGAAAGGAGTTTCCTCCCGCCGAAAGGCAATAAGACCGTTATTGCTGGAGAAGAGGCCTCACGGGAAGAGGTATATCTCCCACGGCACCAACCACCTTAGACTCTTCACTTTGCCTGGGAGACCCCTGTGGATGACTATCGCAGATGACGCGACCTCCGTACCGCGACTGTAGCGGGTTGTCTCTTCTAGAGGAGGAAGCGTAGTGTCTCCAGGCATGAAGCCGAAGCGACGCCCCGGTTCGGGAGAGATGTCGCAGTGTGGTTGCTTGAGTAGTCTGCGCCGTGGGAGAAGCTCTCCCGGGAGTTCCGTCAGGGGAAGCAGAGGGTCCAGAAACCGTTCTGCGCATAGTCCCAGTGGAGCTCTCCCATTGAAAGGTTGACAGACAACCTGGTTTTGTTGAGACCCATTGTCCGCAGACAAAAAGGAGGGAAGACGCAGGCGTCGAAGTTGTCCCACCATCACCGGAATGCATCTTGCCAGAGTCTCGGGGTCTGAGACTGGGGGGAAAACTAGCGGAAGCTTGAGGTTCCAAGCTGTCGCGATCAGGTCCCCCAGACCAGCACTTGCTGGTTACCCAAGGTCAAAGACCCCTAGGTACACTCTCTCTATGAGGCTCTGCTCGGATAGTCTGAGAGAAACATTCCCCTGCCTGGAATGAGAGAGCCGATGGTGGAATTGAGAGAATCTCAATCATCCCGGTATCTCTACTGCAAGATGTGAAGGTGTGAAAATGCGTCCCCTGCTGGTTAGCATGAAGTCGACACGCAACGGGGCGACTTGGCAGGAGCGGTAGGATCTGAAGAGGGGCCAGACTAAGGCCCTTAAGCCTGCCTGAATGATGGAGAGGTATCCTTCAGGTCTTGACCATAGGCCTGGACCGGAACATGCCCCCCCCCCCTTTCCTTTGACGAGTCCGAGAACCGCATCAAGAATGTGGGGAAAGGACGAGAATATCCACTACCATCAAGAGGCTCCATAGGTCAACACCCATTGCAGGTTTAATAGTTCCGCTGGTCCCATAGGGCCAGGGAGTCCGGTTAAACATTGCCTGAAGCCACCGGAACTTGGATCGCCCCACATGGAACTTATCCTGAGGCGACCGTTCGGACTATAAACGGGTCAATGAGGAAAGAAGAACTAGGAAACGTTCCAAGGTAGGGCTGAAAACTCTGCTTGACTGAGAACAGGTACTGCGACTCTCCTCAGTCTTGCCACAGTCAACCGAAAGGAAGGCTCGGAGGATGTGGTAACAGAATCTGGCGTCCCCAGGTGGTCACCCATCCAAGTACCGACGTTGCTTAACCTCGCTGGACGGACGAGAAGCGGGGTTTCCAACGTGGTAAGGCGGTTGACTCAATATCATGGCCAGATACTCCAGATGTTGAGGCAGAGGAAGAGAAGGCTCCAAGCAAAATACCATGAGCCCACACTCATGGTCAGCATTCGGAAGCTTTTCCCGGCGCTGAAGAAGGTCGAAACCCGAGCCTACCGGAGTTGACCAGCCCTCCAAACAGCAGAGGAGGCGGAAGTCTGCACCTGAGCGGCCAAGAGGAAGGCAGGGAGAGTTCTCTGGGGAAACAAACCTGCTATGCCACGGCGGGATAGCCACACTGCATCATAAGCAGGAATACTTGCAGTTTAGGCTGAATTCGACGAGCACCCTGGAAGATGGATGGAATGGAAACTGAAAGTATCCGTCCTTCCGATCCAGGGTTAAAGGAGTCCTGTCGCGTCGTTACCAGTCTGATCGATTCTGCTGGTCTACGCTGGCCGAAGTTTGTTCGACAAACTTGATCAGGGCTGAGAGGTCGACTATGGACATCCCCTCTCAGATCCTTCCTTACAAGAAAGGATCGACTGAGGGGGCCGGGGGTGAAGCCGTCGATGATCCTAAGGAAGACCTTCGCCTAAGGTATGGATCATTCTGCCCAACCGGGCAACTCTGCTGATGCTATGGCATAGAGGTTCAGAGACACTGAATTCGCTGACAGAGACGGCAGGCGCGATATCCTTGGCTACTCACAGAGATTGTGCGGGAATGGGCATCGGGAAGCTGTCATTCGGATGAGTAACCTTAAGCATCCTCCCAGCGAAAAAACCTGCAATCCTAGAGTTCGTGAACTCCTTTTAGGACTATGCCCCCCCGGGGGAGTCTCCCGTGCCATCTGTTCCTGACAGGAGGAAACTGCAATTGGACACCTTGTCCCAGTTGTCGTAGCCGATAACTTAGGCCGACGTGGTTGAAAGAAAAGGGAGCTGGAGCCCTGCAGAGTCTGGAAGAAAGCGCCTTGGAGGAGTGAAACCGGAAGTCGATTTACTCCGCACAGCAGATGTTTAAGTCTCTGTCCTTGGGCAAAGACAAAACTCTTCTCAAGGATGGAAGGGTGTCTGAGGTCGTTGACCTCCACAGATGAGACACCCGAAGGAAGCCTTCAGTCAGTGCGTCCAGATGGTACAACATCGAGCTTGTCCGCAAGTAGATACTTAACGACGAAAGGCCAAGGTGCCTGAGCTCGAGAGGAGGAAAGTACCCTTGATCTTCCTGTAGCTTCCTTGAACCAAACCTCGGGCCGTAACCGAGGAGGGAAAGAACCTGGTAAGCTCCCAGAGGAAGAGGTAAGCAGTCACCCCTTGTCCGATGGAGAAATCTTCAACGGAAAGCCCCCCCGCCAAAAATCCTTCCAGGGCGGGAGAAGGAGAGAGTACTCGTGCAGGAGAGGGGACCCTCGAGACCGACCTCTTGGGAACCAACTTCGCCCTGGGGGAAGTCACCACGAAGTCCACTCCTCTCTTTCTCTTCAGCGTAGGAGAGACAGCCGCTGGTTTGTTACCCTGGCCGGTGAGTGCTGGTTTCATAACCCTCATTAACGCCCGTGCCAGCGGATCAAACCATGTCTGCTGCTCCAAGGACACAGAGTCCGAAATCCTCGCTAAGGTGAAAGGGATCGGGCGATCCTTTGGAGAGGACACGACGGTTCCTGCCTGAAAAGAAGGTGGGAAGAATGCTGTACTGACCTGTCTTCGTCCTGCACTACCAACCTGTGCTTGGATGGAGGTGATCCCGAGTGCCGCCTAGGAGCACGCGTCCCTGCTGCTACCACCGGCTGTGGAATTCGCCGCGAACTATGGTCGCGCGAGGGCGAACGGTCGCGCAAAGGCGAATGGTCGCGCGGGCGCGCAGGCGAGCGGTCGCGCGGGCGCGCAGGCGAGCGGTCGCGCGGGCGCGCAGGCGAGCGATCGCGCGGGCGAGCGATCGCGCGGGCGCGCAGGCGAGCGATCGCGCGGGCGCGCAGGCGAATGGGCGTGACGGCGAGGGATCGTGCTGCCGCGTAGGTGAAGAAGATCGCTGGCGGTAAGCGATGGCGAGCAGCATGTGTAGGTGAATGATCGCGTGATAGGGTGCGATGGTGATCAGCATCCGCAAGAGGGCGAGCGTTCAGGGTTGTGCGATGAGGAGCAGCATGCGTAAGCGGGCAATCGTTCAGGGTTGTGCGATGGCGAGCAGCATGCGCAGGTGAATGATCGCGTGAAAGGGTGCGATGGTGATCAGCATCTGCAGGAGGGCGATCGTTCAGGGTGGTGCGATGAGGAGCAGCATGCGTAAGCGGGCAATCGTTCAGGGTTGTGCGATGGCGAGCAGCATGCGCAGGTGAATGATCGCGTGAAAGGGTGCGATGGTGATCAGCATCCGCAAGAGGGCGATCGTTCAGGGTTGTGCGATGAGGAGCAGCATGCGTAAGCGGGCAATCGTTCAGGGTTGTGCGATGGCGAGCAGCATGCGCAGGTGAATGATCGCGTGAAAGGGTGCGATGGTGATCAGCATCTGCAGGAGGGCGATCGTTCAGGGTGGTGCGATGAGGAGCAGCATGCGTAAGCGGGCAATCGTTCAGGGTTGTGCGATGGCGAGCAGCATGCGCAGGTAAATGATCGCGTGAAAGGGTGCGATGGTGATCAGCATCCGCATGAGGGCGATCGTTCAGGATTGTGCGATGAGGAGCAGCATGCGTAAGCGGGCGATCCTGCAGGGTCGTGCGATCAGCATCCGCAGTTGAGGGTTGCGCGATGGCGATCAGCATCCGCAGTTGAGGGTCGCGCGATGGCGATCAGCATCCGCAGTTGAGGGTCGCGCGATGGCGATCAGCATCCGCAGTTGAGGGTCGCGCGATGGCGATCAGCATCCGCAGTTGAGGGTCGCGCGATGGCGATCAGCATCCGCAGTTGAGGGTCGCGCGATGGCGATCAGCATCTGCAGTTGAGGGTCGCGCGATGGCGATCAGCATCCGCAGTGAGCTAGTAGCTGGCGAACCATGTTCCTTCAGAAGTGTTGGAGAACGTTGGCGTGCCAGCTGTAACACACGTGGCCGATCCGGAGATCGCTGACGAGCTGACGATCGCTGGCGAGCTGATGATCGCTGACGAGCTGATGATCGCTGACGAGCTGATGATCGCTGACGAGCAGAAGGTTACGCGTGGAAGCCTGCGCAAAGAAGAAGAGTCCTTGACCCCGACCTGAACCGAAGTTCTAGATCGCGAGGGCGAACGTGGGCGCACAGGGCACGTAACAGGAACCGCAGGGAAGATCATCTTGAAAGCGCTGACGAAACGAAGGGCGCGCAGGGAAACCCTGACACGCAAGGGAAGAACCCCCGAGGGGGCAACCCTTTGCCCCGAAGGGATCGTTGTCCGCCGGGAGACTGATGTCCGTCGGAAGACCGCTGTCCGTCGGGAAGACCGTTGTCCGTCGGGAAGACCGTTGCCCGTCGGAAGACGAGATTAGACTGCTGTCCATCTGCACCAGGACGGAAGATCGAGAAAAAGAAGTTGTAGGCTGCAAACGGAGATTCAAAAAGGCGCCTCAAGCACCCTTATAGGGAGATGAGAGGCCCTTACGACGAGGCGGACGGTGGGCCTTACGGCGAGGGAGGCCAACAGCAACAGCAACAGAAGAAACCTCCGAAGAGGAGTCTCTATGAGTGTACCCTCTCGCGAACGAAAGAGAAACACTTCGTGGAAGAGACTGGTCAGCCATTGACCTAAAAGGGGCAATCCTCCGAAGAGGAGCTCCTGCAGTTGCCCAGCCCCTTGAGCGAAACTGCAGGTGCGACCGCTCAGCACCAAGAGCATAGTCGCACGAAAAAAAGGCAAGAGAAGAACCCCCCAAAAGAGGAAAAGCTCAAGCCTGGACAGGAAAAAACTTCCCTCGGAAGGAAAGTTATCCGCCCAAGGAGGCAAGCCTCCTGACTGTTCTAAAATGAACTGGAGAGCTGTCCGTCGACACGGGAGTACCACCAGTAGAAGGAGACACGCCCCTGACGACAATACAAGGGGGGAGGCAGCAACAGCCGAATCCCCAGGACTGAACCAGACAGCTCACACCGTTGCTATATTACAGAAACGAACTAGATCGGTAACTGTAAAAAAATAAAACAAATAATATTAGTACACATTCATTCCCCCGGGAAGGCTCCGAAGAGGAATCCCGAGGAAAAGGAACAAGAATTACACAACAGGCACGTGCCCTCACAACCACTTACACTCGCGGAAGGAGAGCTGTAACCAAAACAGAATTATAACAATTATAATTATGTAACTATGTAATTATGTAATTTAAAAATGAATGAACACTAAAGAAAAAACGAAAACCCCGAAAGGAATCGTTCTACAAGCTGAAAAATTAACAACTACAATTAGATTCATAAACTAATTGAGACAAAATGTACGGCGTAGCAACCCCACCCACACGGGAAGGAAGCTACAAGGGCGTAGTAAAACATAGTAAAAGGGTGAACGACCTCAAGAGAGAGAGAGAGAGAAAGACCGAAGTCAAACTCGATCGCAACCCATAAAATTAGGCCGTGGTGGCCTAACTGCCGAGGCCTCCACGTAGATATCGTACACTACACACACACATCTGAAAAGGAAACTTACTTATTTCTATACTCAAATATATATACAAACATGAAAACATGTTTACATATATATTGAGTAAAAGAAAAGTAAGCGATTAAGTAAAGACAAAACAGACAATGGCTGCCAAGCGAGGACCAAGACAGAGACGTCTGTCACAGTCCGAGCCAAAAGTGAAAGTGAGTATTCACCTGTGTGTGAGGGGGAGGAGGGGTAGCTAGCTACCACTCCCCTACCCCCCCGCTAACTAGCGCGGGGGTAATACACCCTCGTTAAATTCTAATGGCTCGCCATTTCAGCTACGCTAAAAGTAATAACCCTTTGTAAATAGCGTGGTTTGTATTTCGGTTACGGAACAACTAGTGAAATTAGGTAAATAAGTTATACACAGTGTCTTCTTCCAGGCAAACATGTTAATGGAAAATATTTCCTAAATGAATATACGATAATGAGATGTTGAACAATGGCATTTATTCAAAATATGTCAGGCTACCTAGGAATAGCTGAGACTTTAGTGAGGAATTCTTCCTTCCTGCTCCTTGCTACAGTTCTATCTGAAGCTCATCCTATTTTCTACTTAACTTACTAAAGTCCATCAAGACTGAAAGACTATATTACCAACATCACTGAATCTCACCTATCACTCCAGTATATTTCAAAACTTGTAAGTAGATTTTCCTGAAAGTTTGTGAAGGGATGAGCTGCGAACTAAAGAAATGATAAAATTTGTCATAAACAGAGGCATCTAAATGCAAACATATTCAGAATAAATTCTGGACCAAGCAAGAGTTGGATTCACAAATATTTTGAGTTATTAATTGATTTAGACTCTAAGACAAAGCACTGTCTTCTTTCCTGAGTTCGCTGATATTAAGCTTTTCAAATCATTTAGATCTAGAAAATAAGTTTGATTTCAAAATAATAACTTTGGTTTTGGCAAAAATATTCACTTTCTGCTTTTTTTTAATTCATTACTGTGTTGTCTACATATATATAAAGCACAAAAAAATTTATCATCTGCAGCATACATATAAATTATCAGTACTGTACATTCTTTACAGAATCCCTTTTCCTTCCCCCTGCAATCATTCATCATCATCATCTCCTCCTACACCTATTGACGCAAAGGGGCTTGGTTAGATTTTGCCAGTCGTATCTATCTTGACCTTTTAATTCGATACTTCTCCATTCATCATCTACTTCACACTTCATGGTCCTCAACCATGTAGACCTGGGTCTTCCAACTCTTCCAATGCCTTGTGGAGCAAAAGTTAAACGTTTGGTGAACTACTGTACTGTGATCTCTCTTGGGGAGTGCGAAGACCATGACCAAACTATCTCCCTCTACCCCTCACCATGATCTCATCCACATATGGCACTCGAGTAGTCTCTCTTATAGCTTCATTTCTAATCCTGTCCTGCCATTTAACTCCTAATATTCTTCTGTTCTCAAATTCTTTTGGTCTCAAATCCACTAAATCTGTTGGAGATTGTTTCATTGTCATACCCTGACTCATGTCTATACAGTAACACAGATCTCACTAAACTGATTATATGGTCTGATTTTTATAAGTAATTTCAGGTGATTTCCAAATTTTACTTAACCTAGCCATTGTCTGATTTGCTTCTTTCAATCTTTCACTAAACTCTAATTCTAATGACTCTGTATTGGATTTCATTGTTCCTAAATACTTGAATGATTGAAGTGCCACATTAATCCTTTCTCCTTCCAATGATATTTCATCTTCCATTGCATATTCTGTTCTCATCATCTCCGTCTTCCTTCAATTTACCTCTTGCTCAACCTCCTGTGATATTTCATGCATGCTGGTAACCAAGCATTGCAAATCCTGTGGTGTTCTGCTAACAAGTATAGCATCATCAGCATACTCTAGGTCAGCTAATTTCCTGTTACCAATGCAGGCCAATCCTTCTCCATTATCTCCAATTATTCTATGCATTACAAAATACAAGAGGATAAACAACATATGTGACAACACATTCCCTAGGAGTACACCGCTGTCCACTAGAAATTCATTTGATAGGACTCCAATAACATTAACTTAGCATTTGCTATGCTCATGAACAGACTTAATAAAATTTTCATAATTGAAAAGAATTGCATAATAACACAGGACTCTCCACAAAATTAGCCCGTGCACACTATCAAAGGTTTTTTATAGCCCACAAATCCCATCAAAAGTGGATTTCTATATTCTACACATTGCTGTACATCATTACCTCAAAACAACTTTCTCTACACACTATTTTTTCCAATCTGTCGAGCAATGACTTTGTTTTGCTTCAATTTTCATGTGTTATGTAAGAATGAATGAATCCTTGAGGCTCTCTCTCTAGTCTATAAACAACTGTGGCCAGAATAAACCACTGAAGACATCATCGTCACAACCAAATATGATTAACCCTTTTACCCCCAGGCTCTTTGGAAATTTCCAACCATTAACCCCCAAGGGGTTATTTTTTTCCCAGCACATTTTGCAGTATATTTTTTTAAAATTGCTCTAACAGCCTTAATTTTTGTCATAGAGAGGTCAGGTTGGTCTCATTCTCTTGGAAAATGCCAGAATATTTTCAAAAATTTATCAAAAATATGAAAAAAAAATTTTTTATAGCATTTATTTGCAAAGACGTACCGGTACGTCCATGGGTTTTGTGAAACGTACCAGTACGTCCTTTGGGGGTAAAAGGGTTAAAGATAGTTTTCTTACCTGATGAATGATTCCTGAGCCTGGTTTCCAGAAACCAACACCATACTTGGCACCTGCAGTGGCCAGGAAGTTGTAAACTTCTTTATTCATTTCAATGGCTCTTTTCAAATCCTTGGGTCCATCAATCTGTAAGACAGATAATGAAATTAAATAATCAGATTTTACTTTAAAACACACTGACCATGTTAAAATAAGCAAATGCTAAATATAAAAACAATTCTGGAGGTTTATTATAATGTTGTTCACCATTTTTTTTATCCAGTTAATCCTCCTCAAAGACAAACTATTGTACAACTTCATACGTTCATTTAATCTCTTCAAGTTGTAAACTGATCATTTCCTCTTGTTAATCTGCCATACTAAAAGAATTTTATTTCATGGAAACAGCCATTCTTCACATAATGTAGAATAATTATTTTTTATCATTTTTGCCTATCACAAAAATTTGCAGCAACATCATACTTTCCATGATGTTTTGCATTTTGTGACCTAGGTACTTACAGTGTACAACATACAGTAATACAATTATGTAAATCAGTGTTACTATGCGCATACTGTACACAATTGCGTCTTCCTTATCATTAGTCTAATTATAATATTCTACTGCCCAATAAATGTGCTCTCATTACTGTACTAAAACACTTTACAAATAAATATCTCTTACACAAATGGTACCAATTAAATCTTATATCTAATTTGCTTGGGATATCCTTATGCGGTACCTATTCTCAAATATATAGATATCCACTGTATATGGCAATATTTTCTTGCTGCACAAATAATGAGGTTAGTTGAATAGTGACAGAATTTGAGTCAACGATTTACATTAATTCAACATATATAAATTTTCAATCATATGCAAATAATAATTGATTACTGACTCGTACTCTTCTATAAGAGTACAAGTCAGTCTTCTATTTAATTCCAATGACATTATAAAACATTGTTCAGTTTCTTTCTATATTGAGGCTTATAATTATGATGATAATTTGTGCCATTCGGACCACTAGCATAGCTGTGAAGATTATCCGACATAAAAGTTTATTTGGGGAAGTCCTTGCAGTTAATGAAGTGAAGGTAAGGAGATGTAAGAAAAGAGACGGGAACGAAGGTGAGGCAGAGGGCTAAAAAAGTGGGTGCAAGTAGGGGTTTAGTAGGTGCTAATTCAAGCCATAATGATGAGGCTGATGTCTAAGGCACTCTTAATACCCTCATATAAGACTGACTTTATCGAAACAAAGGAGAAAATAAAAACAGTAGTCTCTCAGCAAACAGATGGCAAAAGTAAATAAAGACAACTAAACAAATTATTATTACCAGGATACATCTATATAATTACTTAAAAAACTAAATATCTTTACATACCTGGGCTTGAATAAGATGGTCACAGTGAATGGTTGATGGCACAGCCACCTTTGGCAGGCCTGAGCTAATGAACTGCAGCATAGCCATCTGGGCAGTAGCATCCTGCATAGCAACGCGATCTGGTCTCAGCTTCAAGTATGAAACCCCTCGCTCAAGATCCTGGCCTTCTGCATCATCCAAATGTGAATACAACACTTTCTCAGCAAGTGTCATGGGCCGGCCAAGCCTGAAATAAAAGAAAAAAATAAACTCACTAACATTCACTGAGATTCTTAAGTTGATTGACCAAATACTACAGCTATCATTACACTGATTAAGAAATGCACGAGTAATGTGGTTAACATTCTCAAAATAATACTGAAGCTTTTTTCATTAGTTACTTGAGCCTGTAGTCCTTACAATGTACAGTATTTGCACTTTTCAAAGATCACCAAATCTACATTTACCAAAAGTATATCGAAAGAAGAGCCTGAAAAAAATTGTGTGCTTTATAAGCACAGATATGAGGCCTACCAGATTATAGGACAATTGTATCACAAATTTACCCCACATATCACCATTCCCAATTTTTTTTGAGTAAACTATTAGATAAAAACATATTCAATCTTTACAATATATTTTGATATGGGGCGCAAACTTAATGTATGATGTTCAAAGGAACCTCAATAGCTTTTAGTTTTTACCAACAACATTAATATGAAGTATAATACAATGTGAATCTTTAGGTACTACTAAAATGCCTGCTTCAAACAATTACGTTAGTTATCAGAACAGCGCATCAAACTGTGAGACAAAAACAGCATCTACATTAGTTTTTTCCCAAAGTTATTTGTGAAAATCAGATAAAATGCAATGCTAATGGTGTTTAAAATACTCTCTTTCCTTTCCCAATTTAGTGATTCACAATTAAAGTACAGTACTACCTGCTTCACAGTCAATGTTACCAATTTCTGTTTATCATACTGATAACAGCAGTGTAAACAATGACATATGTATTGAGAGTACAATGACTGCCCAAATTTACACTACTGACATCGCAATTAATTTCCTCTTTCCTAACATTAGCCCTATTCTCAACAACAAATAACAGTACTAACCTTCTTTTCACAACGCTAAGGTTTCCCTGGAGCTTGGGGTAGGGCATCTCTGAGCCTGGATCTAGATGAGACATGGCCACCTTCTGGGCAGCAGCTACTAACGGTGATACATGGAAACATCTTGCCTGTAAGTTTTTCTGAACTGCCCCTCTTAAGACCTGTAAACATAAAATAAGTACAGTATGTCAATTAATATTTCATAAATAAATATGACAAATTCGAAGATAATTTGTATTTTTCCTAACCATACAAACCTTAGCTATTTACAAAGGGTTTACTTTTAGCGCAGCTGAAATGACGAGCCAATAGTTTTTAACGAGGGTTAATTACCCCCGCGCTAGTTAGCGGGGGGTGGGGAAGGGTAGCTTGCTACCCCTCCCCCCTCCACACACCGGTGACTTGCTTCACTTCACTTAGAGGTAGGACTTGACTTGGGGGTCAGGGATGGCGGGCACATATGTGTAAATAGCTAAGGTTTGTATGGTTAGGAAAAATACAAATTATCTTCGAATTTGTCATTTGTTCCGTAACCGAAATACAAACCACGCTATTTACAAAGGGTGACTTACCCCTTAGGAAGGGTGGAAAGTCCCCAGCCTTACTGACTTCGGCTTGCCCGGGGGCTCGATCCCTTAGTGAGCAGCACTAGAGAGAGGGAGCCCCTGTACCTCACAGGTTCCTAGCATCGCTAGGAACGAGTGGCCTACATAAGTAGTGTGAGGAGGAGAGTGTGACTCGTCCTATGAAGTTGACCTTGAGACCTTCAGATAGGAATTCTAGGATAGGACGTTCCCCATACCACCTCGTCAGGGTATGGGAGACGCAACAGTATTAAGCTTAATACTAGGAGCACAAAGAAGCATGGGTTACCTGCAGAGGTCGAGGTCAGCTATGCGAGGACCAGGATGCTGCTTCCCCAAGAGAGGGGAGAATGAAGAAAGAAGTAAGGGTCAGACATACTCTTTCATTCACACAGACTAAGACCGGGTAACAACGCCCTCAACCTACTGCTACTTGTCCAAAAAGGAGCCTGAGGTTAGACCAGCTGTTGTGCAGCCACCACAGGGCCGATAGAGAACGTATCGAGGCTCCTGTGGGTCACGTCTTGCAGGTAGTGGGCTGTGAAGGTCGTTTGACGCTTCCAGACCCCCGCTTGAAGTACCTGCGTCACAGAGAAGTTTCTCTTGAAGGCCAGGGATGTAGCAATACCCCTGACATCGTGGGCCCGAGGGCGACGTGACGGAGGAGGGTCAGGATTCAGGGCATGGTGGATAACCCTTCGAATCCAAGCAGAGATGGTGTTCCTTGTGACCCTCCTCTTTGTCCTGCCTGTGCTCACAAACAAAGCTCGCACATGAGGACGGACTGCAGCCGTTCTCTTCAAGTAGTACCTCAGACACCTCACTGGGCATAGTAGCAGCTGGTCTGGGTCGTTTGTTACAGAACGGAGACTCGCGATCCTGAAAGAGTCGAACCGAGGATCCGGCACTCCAGGATTCTGAGTCTTGGCCACAAACTCAGGGACGAACCTGAACGTTACCTCCCCCCATCCCCTTGAATGGGCGATGTCGTACGAGAGACCATGAAGTTCACTAACTCGCTTGGCCGAGGCCAAGGCGAGTAGGAAAGCCGTCTTCCAAGACAGGTGGCGATCGGAGGCCTGGCGTAATGGCTCGAAGGGAGGTCTCTTGAGAGACCTGAGAACTCGAACCACGTTCCAAGGAGGGGGTCTCACTTCCGACTGGGGGCAGGTAAGCTCATAGCTACGTATGAGTAAAGAGAGTTCTAGCGATGAAGAAATATCCACGCCCTTCAATCTGAAGGCCAAGCTTAAGGCTGAGCGATAGCCTTTCACTGCCGAGACAGAAAGGCGCATTTCTTCTCGCAGATACACAAGGAAGTCCGCTATTGCTGGAATAGTGGCATCGAGTGGAGAGATACCCCTTCCACGACACCAACCACAAAAGACTCTCCACTTCGCTTGGTAGACTCCCTCAGAGGACCTTCGCAGGTGCCGAGACATTCTCTCCGCAACCTGTTGCGAAAAGCCTCTCTCCGCGAGGAGACGCTGGATAGTCTCCAGGCGTGAAGCCGAAGCGAGGCTACGGCCCTGTGAGGGACACCGGAGTGGGGTTGTTTGAGAAGCTCGTGTCGTGGAGGAAGCTCCCTTGGGAGTTCCGTCAGGAGTTGCAGAAGGTCCGGAAACCATTCCGCGTGATGCCATAGCGGAGCTACTAGAGTCATGGAACAGTTGACCGATAGTCTGGTCCTGTTGAGCACCCTTCTCATCAGACAGAATGGTGGGAAGGCGTACACGTCGATGTTGTCCCACCGTTGCTGGAAAGCATCTTGCCAGAGTGCCTTGGGGTCCGGGACTGGTGAGCAGTACAGGGGCAGCTTGAAGTTCAAGGCTGTCGCGAACAAGTCCACCGTCGGGGAACCCCACAAAGTCAGGACTTTGTTGGCTATCTGAGGATCCAAAGACCACTCGGTACTCACTATCTGCGAAGCCCTGCTCAGACTGTCGGCGAGCACATTCCTCTTGCCAGGAATGAAGCGAGCTGATAGTGTTATCGAGTGGGTTTCGGTCCACCTCAGAGTCTCTACTGCAAGATGGGATAGCTGTTGCGAAAAAGTGCCTCCCTGCTTGTTGATATAAGCCACTACCGTGGTGTTGTCGCTCATCACCACCACGGAGTGACCCGCCAGGAACCGTTGGAACTGTTGAAGGGCCAGAAAGACGGCCTTCAATTCTAGCAGGTTGATGTGTAGGCACTTTTCTGATTCTGACCAAAGGCCTGAGGCCCTCTGGTTCAGAACGTGCGCCCCCCACCCTTCTTTTGACGCGTCCGAAAACAGAGTCAATTCCGGGGGAAGGACGAGAAGACTCACTCCCTTTCGCAGGTTCTCGTCGGCCAGCCACCACCGCAAGTCCGTCTGTTCCAGAGACCCCATTGGGATCAGAGTGTCCGGGGAATCGGATCCTTGATTCCACCGGGACTTGAGCCGCCATTGAAGGGATCTCATCCTGAGGCGGCTGTTTGGAACCAGACGGGCCAGGGAGGATAGGTGGCCCAAGAGACGCAACCACGATTGGGCGGGGAGTTCTTTTCGCCTGAGGAAAGGTTCCGCCACCCTCCTCAGCCTTGCTATCCGGTCGTCTGATGGAAAGGCTTTGTGGAGATTGGTGTCTATTAGCATGCCTAGATAAACCAGTCGCTGGGACGGCTGCAGAGAGGACTTCTCGAGGTTTACCACGATCCCCAGATCCTGGCAAAGATCTAGAAGCCTGTCTCGGTGTCGAAGAAGGGTCGACTCCGAGTCTGCTAGGATCAGCCAATCGTCTAGGTAACGAAGGAGACGAATGCCGTTCCTGTGCGCCCAAGTCGAAATCAGGGTGAACACTCTGGTGAACACCTGAGGAGCTGTGGAGAGACCGAAACACAGCACCTTGAACTGGTAGATCTTGTTGTCTAGGCAGAATCTCAGGTACTTCCTGGAAGACGGATGGATTGGGATCTGGAAGTACGCATCCTTTAGATCCAGTGTACACATGAAGTCTTGTGGTCTCACCGCAAGTCTGACTGTGTCTGCTGTCTCCATGCTGAACCGGGTTTGTTTGACAAACCTGTTCAGAGCCGAGAGATCGATGACGGGTCTCCAGTCTCCAGTAGCCTTCTTTACAAGAAAGAGTCGACTGAAGAAGCCTGGAGAGCCGTCCACGACCTCCTGGAGAGCACCCTTCTCGAACATGGTCTTGACTTCGGCCTGAAGGGCCAGCCCCTTTGCCGATCCCATGGCATAGGAGCTCAACGACACTGGATTCGCTGTCAGGGGAGGTTGAGATGACGTGAACGGGACGCGATAACCTTGGCCGATCACCGAGATCGTCCAAGCATCGGCCCCGAGATGTTGCCACCTGCGGACGCAACGCTGAAGGCATCCCCCCACAGGTGGACACGCAGGGGGACTGCCACCCCTAGGGCTTGCGGCCGCGGCCGCCACCCCTAGAAGTCTTGCCTCCCCTGGAGGACTTACCACCCCTCTTGACCTTGGCTGGAAAGGGCTGGGGCTTAGACACCACTTTCTTAGCTGCCGGTGCCTGTTTTGGAGCCTTACGAGGCTGTTGCTGCTGTTGTGGCGGGGCTGGAGGCTTATAGGGCCGAGTTGTAAGGGCCCTGTGGAGGAGGGAGTCCGTGCTGGATTTCCTCCACCTCTCAGCTGTTCGCTCCAAGTCTTGAGGCTCAAACAGGCTCTCCCCCAGGAGGGAGGCATGTCGGAGCCTACACACATCTACGGCGGGGACCTTCGGATGGAATCTCTCGGACACAGCATCGCGACGCTTCAACACCGAGTTGGCCCACAGGGTGGTAACCTGGTGCGCCAAGAACTCGATGGAGCGGGTGCCCGAGAGCAAGAAGGTCTCTAGGGCCTTCCTATTGGTCTCCTTGGACAAGTCCTCAGATCGCAATAGGATGCCCAGAGATCCTAACCAGAAGTCCAGCCACGAAGTGGCCTGCATGGCACACTTAGCGACCTTCTCGTGGTTAAGGATCTCTGCCGCCGAGAACGACACCTGCCGGGCAGAGAGTTTCTCCAAGGGAACTCCCTTCGCCAGCTCCTCCACAGAGTGATGGAGCGGAAGAGCGAGGTTGTGCTCACCCAGGATCTCGAAATACCTCCTCTGCTGAAGGCGAGGAGGAGGGATGAGTTTGTTCCCGGCAGTGGAACGACTGGAGGAGGCAAGAAGTGCGAGCTGAGCATTGGCCCTAGCTCTGGCACTCTTCAGCCCCCGAGACCAGGGCAGAGCTGCACTGGTCTTAGGGGCCTTCCGAACGTCGAACACTTCATCCAGAATTGTGTCTTTGCCTTCACGGGGGGGGATGACTGGATCCGTAAGACTGTTAAGTTGCCTTATCAGGCTTAGGACCTGCCAGAAGGCATGTTCGGACTCTTGCTGTTCTCCTCCCTGCGGGCTGGCAGCTAAGTCTCCTGCCCCAGGAATCTCTTCCTGGGGTGATACGTGGACATTCCCCTGGGTAGTCATGGGTTCCTGTCGAATCCTTGCAGAGGATTTAGGGATGGTCTTGGAATCCTTGGGCTCCCTCCTAGGAGGGATACAGGATCCCAACAACGAGGTTCGAGGGGCCCCTTCCTCACGAGACAATTCTCCTGCCTGAAGCGAAGTCTCCCCCCCTGGTGCCGGGGGGAAGACTACCGGTCCACTGGACTCACCTGAGGACGGAAAGGCCTCGTCCACGGGAGAAGGAGAGAGTACTCGTGCAGGAGAGGGGACCCTCGAGACCGACCTCTTGGGAACCAACTTCGCCCTGGGGGAAGTCACCACGAAGTCCACTCCTCTCTTTCTCTTCAGCGTAGGAGAGACAGCCGCTGGTTTGGTACCCTGGCCGGCGAGTGCTGGTTTCATAACCCTCACTAACGCCCGTGCCAGCGGACCAAACCAAGTCTGCTGCTCAAAGGACACAGAGTCCGAAATCCTCGCTAAGGTGAAAGGGATCGGGCGATCCTTTGGAGTGGACACGACGGTACCTGCCTGAAAAGAAGGTGGGGAAGAATGCTGTAATGACCTGTCCTCGTCCTGCAATACCAACCTGTGCTTGGATGGAGGTGATCCCGAGTGCCGTCTAGGAGCACGCGTCCCTGCTGCTACCACCGGCTGTGGAATTCGCCGCGAACTATGGTCGCGCGAGGGTGAACGGTCGCGCAAAGGCGAATGGTTGCGCGAGTGATCGCGCGGGCGCACAGGCGAGCGGTCGCGCGGGCGCGCAGGCGAGCGGTCGCGCGGGCGCGCAGGCGAGCGATCGCGCGGGCGCGCAGGCGAGCGATCGCGCGGGCGCGCAGGCGAGCGATCGCGCGGGCGCGCAGGCGAGTGGGCGTGAGGGTGGGCAGGTAAATGAACACGTGTCCGAGGCGACGAACGCAAGCGATGGCGCGACGGCGAGGGATCGTGCTGCCGCGTAGGTGAAGAAGATCGCTGGCGATAATGATCACGTGATGGTAAGCGATGGCGAGCAGCATGTGAAGGTGAATGATTGCGCGCAAGAGGGCGGTCGTTCAGGGTTGCGCGATGAGGAGCAGCATGCGTAAGCGGGCGATCGTTCAGGGTTGTGCGATGGCGAGCAGCATGCGCCGGTGAATGATCGCGTGAAAGGGTGCGATGGTGATCAGCATCCGCAGGAAGGCGATCGTTCAGGGTTGTGCGATGAGGAGCAGCATGCGTAAGCGGGCGATCGTGCAGGGTTGTGCGATGGCGAGCAGCATGCGCAGGTGAATGATCGCGTGAAAGGGTGCGATGGTGATCAGCATCCGCAGGAGGGCGATCGTTAAGGGTATTGCGATGAGGAGCAGCATGCGAAAGCGGGCGATCGTGCAGGGTTGTGCGATGGCGAGCAGCATGCGTAAGCGGGCGATCGTGCAGGGTTGTGCGATGGTGATCAGCATCCGCAGGAGGGCGATCGTTCAGGGTATTGCGATGAGGAGCAGCATGCGTAAGCGGGCGATCATGCAGGTTCGTGCGATGGCGGGCAGCATGTGAAGGTGATCGCTGGCGAACTGGTGATCGCTGGCGAGCTGGTGATCGCTGGCGAGCTGGTGATCGCTGGCGAGCTGGTGATCGCTGGCGAGCTGGTGATCGCTGGCGAGCAGAAGGTCGACGCGTGTCCTGTGAGAGGATAGGTTCACGAGCAGGAACGGGAAGATCGCTGGCGCGTTGGCGAACATGTGTTTCTGACACACGATGGTGAGCAGGGAGTTCAGCAGGAACTAAAGGGTGGTCAGAGACCGCAGGGCGATGGTCCTCAAATGAGCGCTGACGCTCGGAAGAGAGCTGACGAGCAGGAGAGCGCTGGCGAGGGGGGCGAACCTCAGGAGAGAGCCGACGAGCAGGTGAGCGTCGGCGAGCAGGAGAGTCTTGGCGAGCAGGAGATCGTCGACGAGCAGGAGATCGCTGGCGAGCAGGAGAGCGCTTGTGCGCTGGCCCTGCTCGCGTAAGGGAAGAATCCCTTAGCCCCGAAGGGACCGTTGCCCGTCGGGTGACGAGTTCTCCAGAAGGCGAAGATCCGGCAGGAGATGGAGAGCGGTCCGCAGAGAGGTTCAAGGAGGGCGGAGTAGTCGGTTGAGGCTGACGAGGAGAGTCCCCCCCGGAGGACGAAGACCCAAAAAGGCGCCTCTTAGTCCCCCTGTAAGGGGAAGGGAGGCCCTTGTGGCGTAGAGGGCGGTGAGCCTTACGGCGGAGGCGGCCTCGGGGGAGATCGTCGGGACCATCGGTCCTCCGAAGGGGAGTCTCCTTCAAAACACTTCCCTCAGAAGGAAGCTGGGCAGCAGTCGAGACCGAAGGACTCACTTCCCCCTTCGAAGGATGCACGGAAGGAGGAGGAGAGCCTAGAGCACCATCACCAGCAACAGCACCTGCGTCGGAAGGCCCAGCCACGTCGGAGGCCTCTGTCACCACGACGTCGACAATAGACAGAGGGTCTACCTCCGCTACCACCGGCGACTGTTTAACAGCGGCCCCCAACGAGACAAGGTCAATAAGAGCGACCCTGGAGGGCAAGCCCTTAAGCCCCAGGGACGACCAAATCTGCAACAGATCATCACTGGATAAAGTATTATTATCAATAACCTCCCCCGGAGGAGGAGGGGGAACCGCCTCGCTATGGGAGGCGACGCCCTCTCCCCCCACCGAAGGTAGGGAAACAGAACAAGGGCCTGCGCTCCCACTCGGACGACTCTCCTTAGGAGGCGGACGAGGGGGAGCTTCGGAGGAGGTTTGGGCGGCGGAAGAAGAGTCCCGAGAACCTTCCTCCTTCAAGGCTAACCCCGGAGGAGAACGGTCTCTCTTGGACTTCTTCTTACGCCGACGGCCAAACCTCTCCCACTGGGAGGCAGACCACTCCCTGCACTCACGGCACATGTTATCCTGGTCGCACCGTCGGCCCCGACATTGAGGGCAGAGGGTGTGAGGATCCGTAATCACGTCCGACATGAAAGTCCCACAAGGACGGCCGGCAACTCCAGGGCATGTCCGCATATTAAATAAAAGAAAATAACTGAAGGTCAACTTCCAACCAATCACACAAGCTGTAAAGAAAAAGAAGAAAATTAAAGGCTGTCACGAAGGCGATGAACAGACACGTCTGATCACCGCCGAGCCAAAAGTGAAGTGAAGCAAGTCACCGGTGTGTGGAGGGGGGAGGGGTAGCAAGCTACCCTTCCCCACCCCCCGCTAACTAGCGCGGGGGTAATTAACCCTCGTTAAAAACTATTGGCTCGTCATTTCAGCTGCGCTAAAAGTAAACCCTTTGTAAATAGCGTGGTTTGTATTTCGGTTACGGAACAAACCTGAATTGCTATTACCACAGAACTAAGTAGACTAGTTTACCTTGCCCCCCAACCATGCCTCAACCATGTGACCAAGTTGTGGAGTGATCTTCCCAATCGGGTACCAGTAGTTGAATCAGAACAACTTCAAAAGTTCAAGCTTGCAGCAAATGTTCTTATACTGAAGAGCCTGACATAAGTTTTTTATAATATATAAATATATATATATATATATATATATATATATATATATATATATATATACAGTATATATATATATATATATATATATATATATATATATATATATATATATAATATATATATATATATATATATATAATATGTTATTTTCATTAGTAAAATAAATTTTTGAATATACTTACCCGATAATCATGTAGCTGTCAACTCTGTTGCCCGACAGAAATCTACGGTCGGGATACGCCAGCGATCGCTATTCAGGTGGGGGTGTACACAACAGCGCCATCTGTGGTCAGGTACTCTAGTACTTCTTGTCAACACCACCTCAATTTTTTCCTCGGTCCACTGGTTCTCTATGGGGAGGAAGGGTGGGTCAATTATATCATGATTATCGGGTAAGTATATTCAAAAATTTATTTTACTAATGAAAATAACATTTTTCAATATTAATCTTACCCGATAATCATGTAGCTGATTCACACCCAGGGTGGTGGGTGAAAACCAGTGTACATGTTAATCAAGAAGCTAAGTATCCCGTATTTTATTTTATTAGTTATTCAAAAATAACATAAAATAAATAAGTACCTGGTAAGGAAGACGACTTGAACCATTACTCTGCCTTTATTAAGTACGTCTTCCTTACTGAGCGTAGCGGTCCTCTTAGGATGCTGAACGACTCTTAGGTGCTGAAGTATAAAGGGTTGCAACCCATACTAAAGGACCTCATCACAACCTTTAACCTCGGCGCTTCTCAAGAAAGAATTGACCACCCGCCAAATCAACAAGGATGTGGAAGGCTTCTTAGCCGACCGTACAACCCATAAAAAGTATTCAAGAGAAAGGTTAAAAGGTTATGGGATTATGGGAAAGTAGTGGCTGAGCCCCCGCCTACTACTGCATTCGTTGCTACGAATGGTCCCAGGGTGTAGCAGTACTCGTAAAGAGACTGGACATCTTTGAGATAGAATGATGCGAACACTGACTTGCTTCTCCAATAGGTTGCATCCATAACACACTGCAGAGAACGGTTCTGTTTGAAGGCCACTGAAGTAGCCACAGCTCTCACTTCATGTGTCCTTACCTTCAGCAAAGCAAGGTCTTCTTCCTTCAGATGAGAATGTGCTTCCCTAATCAGAAGCCTGAATAGTAAGAAACTGAGTTCTTAGACCTTGGAAAAGAAGGCTTCTTGATAGCACACCATAAGGCTTCTGATTGTCCTCGTAAAGGTTAAGACCTTTTTAGATAGTACCTAAGAGCTCTAACTGGGCAAAGTACTCTCTCCAGTTCGTTCCCCACCAAGTTGGACAGGCTTGGGATCTCGAACGACTTAGGCCAAGGACGTGAAGGAAGCTCGTTTTAGCAAAAAACCGAGGTGCAAGGAACATGTAGCCGTTTCAGATGTGAAAACTATGTTCCTGCTGAAGGCGTGGATCTCACTTACTCTTTTAGCTGTTGTCAAGCACACGAGGAAAAGAGTTTTTAATGTGAGGTCCTAAAAAGAGGCTGATTGGAGAGGTTCAAATCTTGATGACATAAGGAACCTTAGGACCACGTCTAGATTCCAGCCTGGAGTGGACAACCGACGTTCCTTTGAGGTCTCAAAAGACCTAGGGAGGTCCTGTAGATCTTTGTTGGTGGAAAGATCCAAGCCTCTGTGGCGGAAAACCGCTGCCAACATACTTCTGTAACCCTTGATCGTAGGAGCTGAAAGGGATCTTACGTTCCTTAGATGTAACAGGAAGTCAGCAATCTGGGTTACAGTGGTACTGGTTGAGGAAACTGCATTGGCCTTGTACCAGCTTCGGAAGACTTCCCCTTTAGACTGATAGACTCTGAGAGTGGATGTTCTCCTTGCTCTGGCAATCGCTCTGGCTGCCTCCTTCGAAAAGCCCCTAGCTCTTGAGAGTCTTTCGAAAGTCTGAAGGCAGTCAGACGAAGAGCGTGGAGGTTTGGGTGTACCTTCTTTACGTGAGGTTGACGTAGAAGGTCCACTCCTAGAGGAAGAGTCCTGGGAATGTCGACCAGCCATTGCAGTACCTCTATGAACCATTCTCTCGCGGGCCAGAGCGGAGCCAACCAACGTCAGCCGTGTCCCTTTGCGAGAGGCGAACTTCTGAAGTACCCTGTTGACAATCTTGAACGGCGGGAATGCATACAGGTCGAGATGGGACCAATCCAGCAGAAAAGCATCCACGTGAACTGCTGCTGGGTCTGGAATCGGAGAACAATACAACGGGAGTCTCTAGGTTATCGAGGTAGCGAACAGATCTATGGTTGGCTGACCCCACAGGGCCCAAAGTCTGCTGCAAACATTCTTGTGAAGGGTCCACTCTGTGGGGATGACCTGACCCTTCCGGCTGAGGCGATCTGCCATGACATTCATATCGCCCTGAATGAACCTCGTTACCAGCGTGAGCTTTCGATCTTTTGACCAGATGAGGAGGTCCCTTGCGATCTAGAACAACTTCCACGAATGAGTCCCTCCCTGCTTGGAGATGTAAGCCAAGGCTGTGGTGTTGTCAGAGTCCACCTCCACCACCTTGTTAAGCTGGAGGGACTTGAAGTTTATCAAGGCCAGATGAACCGCCAACAACTCCTTGCAATTGATGTGAAGTGTCCTTTGCTCCTGATTCCATGTTCCCGAGCATTCCTGTCCGTCCAAAGTCGCACCCCAGCCCGTGTCTGATGCGTCCGAGAAGAGACGGCGGTCGGGTTTCTGAACAGCCAAAGGTAGACTTCCTTGAGAAGAAAGCTGTTCTTACACCACGCGAGAGTAGACCTCCTCTCTTCGGAAACAGGAACTGAGACCGTCTCTAGCGTCATGTCCTTTATCCAGTGAGCAGCTAGATGATACTGAAGGGGGCGGAGGTGGAGTCTCCCTAACACGATGAACAGGGCCAGCGATGAAAGTGTCCCTGTTAGACTCATCCACTACCTGACTGAGCATCGGTTCCTTCTCAGCATGCTCTGGATGCATTCTAGGGCTTGGAAGATCCTTGGGGCCGACGGAAAAGCCCGAAAAGCTCGACTCTGAAGATCCATACCCAGGTAGACAATGGTCTGGGATGGGACGAGCTGGGACTCCTCAAAATTGACCAGGAGGCCCAGTTCCTTGGTCAGATCCATAGTCCATCTGAGAATCTCCAGACAGCGACGACTTGTGGGAGCTCTTAAAAGCCAGTCGTCTGACGGAGCCGGACACAAGATCATGGTACTGCTGCACAGTCTGTGAACTGTCAACCATGGGGAAGCGAGGAAGTACAGTGACAACCCGAAGCTGTCTAGACTGTCTGGGTCGTACAGACAACTCCTTATCGGGTTGCTGAGGTTGCCGCACTGCGTCACAACAAGTCACTTCTGCTGGTTGTTGAACGTCTTCCCAGTGACACATTGACTCCGTAAACAAAAAATCCTCTAACAAGGACTAAGCTTGGACTGCATGTCTTGCAACACAGCTCAAGGTCTATGGGAGCAGGTGTGGTAACAGACGGGGTTAGCGACTGAAGTGGAACCATTACCTTCCCTGGAAGCATGTTATGCTTAAATAAAAGTCCATAGGAGGCTACGCAGCTAAAGGCTCCTCTCCAAATGACAGAGTCCTCAAGGGAATATCAGAAGGAGGGAGAATAGCACTTTCTCATCTACAGGAACCATATCCGAGAAAAGCTAAGTTCTCTCAGTGAGGGTTTCACTGGTGCAAAAGCAGCAGACTAGAAGGCAACGTTATGAAACTGCTTGACAGTCTAGTGAGTTGGCAACAACCAAAGATGTGTGACTGAGAAGCATGCGGTAAGGTATGCAGAGCATGCTGTATGCAGAGCATGCTGTATGTAGAGCATGCTGTAAGGTAAGCAGAGCATGTTGCATGGCGTGTGGCTTATGCTGCATGGGATGAGGCTCATGCTGCATGGGATGAGGCTCATGCTGCTTAAAAGAAATCTGAACCTGACACTAATCTAGCTGTCCGAGGATTTACCTGGTGAGACATCAGTCTCTTTACCAGAGAGTTTTACCAGATTTCCCCGGGCCACCACGTGACACAATTGGTAGTAATTCATTCAAATTACCCCTAATGAGTCAATATGGATAAATATCAACACAACATCGTGTTCAAATAGAAATAAATTTCTACCTCATACTTGGGATCGAACACTAGCCCCTTCTAATGAAAGGCCAGGTCGAAACCAACCATGCCACGAGAGCCCATAGGATGTCGCATAGCATGAGGCTCCTGCCTCATGGGTTGAGGAGGATGCCGCATAGCATGAGGCTCCTGCCTCATGGTTTGAGGAGGATGCCGCATAGCATGAGGCTCCTGTGAGGTTCCTGCCTCAAGAGTTGCGTCTGCCTCAAGGGTTGAGGAGGTAGCTGCGCAGAGAGAGGCTCATGCTGTGAAGAATGCGGTTGCTGCATGCGTTGAGGCGGCTGTCTCATAGCATGAGGTTCCTCAAGAGTTGAGGTTCTTGCCTCAAGAGTGGAGGTGGCTGCCGCAAGAGTTGAGGTTGCTGCCTCAAGAATGGTGGAGGTTGCCGCAACGCAAGAGGTTGCTGCATAGCGTTGGTATCTGGCAACTCCCAATGCGGCAGCTCACGCGTGGAGGTAGGTTGAGGAACCTCAACATCATACGTCTGGCAGGGTGGACTGCGCAGAGGTGGAGTTGAGGTTGCTGCCTCGAGGATGGTGGAGGTTGTCGCACCGCAAGAGGTTGTTGCCTCGAGGATGGAGGAGGTAGTCGCAACGCATGAGGCTCCTACCTCAAGGGTAGAGAAGGTTGCTGCAAAGCATAAGGCTCCTGCCTCAAGTGTTGAGGAGGTTGCCGCGTGGCAAGAGGCTCCTGCCTCAAGGAAAGTGGAGGTTGCTGCACAGAGCTGGTATCTGGCAACTCCCAATGCGGCAGCTCACGCATGGAGGTAGCTTGAGGAACCTCAACATCATACGTCTGGCAGGCTGGACTGCGTAGAGGTGGAGGAGCGCTCGCAGGAGGAGGTGTGTTAACCTTCTCTGCCTGAAACTCCTGCATCAACACCGCAAGCTGAGACTGCATTGTCTGCAGCATAGACCACTAGAGTTTAAGAAAGACAACAACAAACGGAGCTACTGTCCGTTGAGACTGAGGGTCTAAAACAGCTGGTGCGGCAACAGACGGAGCTACTGCCTGTTGCGATACCACCTTGCCTCTCTGGGAGGTGTGCAGTTGTCGTACTGCAGCAAGTCCGAACTGACCCAGTGCTAATGGCTACACCTAGGAGTTGAACTTGTGCGGAAGGGACCGACTTGCACTTAAAAGCTGCAAGATTTGGTCCATGGTTTCTGCGAGAAACCTCTTCCGCAGACGAGGAATAAAAGGGCTCTCTCGTCATTGTGTGGGTGGGGTGATCACGTCGGCAACGTGTGTAGATACACCCGAAACCACGGAGGGAAACGTCTGTTCGTCGATCAAGGCCTGCTGAACCCATAAGTCCTTCGACATTACTTCTCCCCTGGGCTTGGGAGCTTGTAAGAGGTCCCAGACAAGGCGAACAACTGGCACGAACAGACGAACCCTCGAACGCAACACTGTAACACTTTGCGCTTATCACTTATCACTTTTGATTTTCTGTTTGCACTTATTTCACTGAACTCGAAACTTTAAGTGGTTTGTACCTGAAACACGCAATTCTATCCTTCCTTAAAAGTTAGTAATTGCGAAAACAGAATTACAATGTAACAGAAAAATCTAATGAAAGATAAATAATTCAGTGGCTGGAAAGAGACTAAACACTAGATCAAATAAACTACGTTTAAAATCTCTCACCGCATAAAGCTTAAGAACAAGAATAAAACTCTAGAAACGTTTACCTTCTTCCCCTAAAGAGACTAGGGAGAAGAGCAAAAACGATAACGTTACTCGCTTGAACGAAACGTTTATCCTCCTCTCTCCCCCTCCGTCTCTATCTCTCTCTCTCTCTCTCTTGACTTAGAACCTGAGAGAAGAGCCCAATCATATATATCGTTAAAACATATTGTTAAAGGAAAAAAACTGAAAGATTTCCCAAATAAAAAGTTCCTTTATTAGAATTAAAACCATTAAGCTAAGAAAGAATGAACAAAACGCTAGAAACGTTTTACTCTTACTGCAACGTGACACCGTGAAAATTCTCTCTCTATCGTAACGATAGAGCGCAAGTTGAACGTTCTGAACGTCAACAACTGCAGAGACAAAACAAAACGTTAGTTCAACTTTGAAAACAGTACGAGACTATCAAAGAAATTCTTTCAAAAACATTAAAATAGCATAATATGTTAACAGGTAAAAACGAAATGACGGGCTCAATGTTAATTAACTTCGGTACCAAGAAAAGACCGCCTACTATTAGGAAAGGTCGAATATAAACAAATATAAAAATTAATTTTAATAAGTTTATAATAAAAGGAAGTTAATCGAAGAGGCCTATAAAAGGCGGAGAGATATAAAATAAATCTATAACTTTTGTTAAGCAAAATTTAGAAAGAGAGTCTATACTCTCTTAGACACCAACACTTCCGTCTAAGGGAAGGGTCGGCCATTTAAAAGTGAAAGAGAGTTCATACTCTCTTCGTCACCATAATTAATCAAATTAATTCCAAAAGCTAGCTAAGCTAATGATAAAACTTCCTGAATAGCGAAAGCTAAACTCTAGAGCAAATACATCACCAAATCGTGAGCAAAAACTCCAGAATCAACAGCGTATCCATGTAGGTCTAGCCGGAGGCACGACAGAGGAAAAATTGAGGTGGTGTTGACAAGAAGTACTAGAGTACCTGACCACAGATGGCGCTGTTGTGTACACCCCCACCTGAATAGCGATCGCTGGCGTATCCCGACCGTAGATTTCTGTCGGGCAACAGAGTTGACAGCTACATGATTATCGGGTAAGATTAATATTGAAATATATATATATATATATATATATATATATATATATATATATATATATATATATATATATATATATATATATATCTAACATCTGTTTTAATGTTTTTAAAATATTTGATTTTAATTGTTCATTACTTCTTATATTGTTTATTTCCTTATTTTCTTTCCTCAATGGGCTATTTTTCCCTGTTGGAGCCCTTTGACTTATAGCATCTTGCTTTTCCAACTAGGGTTGTAGCTTAGCTAGTAATAATAATAATAATAATAATAATAATAATAATAATAATAATAATAATAACAATAATAATAATACTGTAATAAGCGAGAATTGCAGTAAAGTAAATTATGAAAAAAAAAATAATCATAAACAGCTTTTAGGTCATGTAACACACTCCCAGACCTTGAATACACTATCAATTTTACAAAATATTTCATTTAATCCCAAGGCCTATTCCATCATAAAAAGGAAGAATTTGCTAAAGTCCTGCTGCTATGGCATATTTTTACGAGGAACAAATAAGTTTGCTCACAAACAATTTCAGCATTGTTGAATAGAAAACAAAATACTCTTGTGTCCTGATATATAATGTCAATCAGCTTTACTGCTACTCTCTCATAAAAAAAAAAAATTAAATACAGTACTGTACTGCCAAAACTGAACCATATCCTGTTTTTCACTTACCCTGTACCTTTGTATAAAGAAACTTTTTGACAGCCCAAGTTACTGTTTATAAATCCAAAAAAATTTTAAAAGAAAAAAATTAATACAGTACTAGTAGAATTTCCAACTTTTGAGAACGATGATACTATTACTGCCTATCAAATGGAACTATTCTCAAAAAGCTGCTCATCCTGAGGAAGTCCTTCCTCACATAAATCGGCAAATTCACCTTCCTTAGGGAATCCTTTACCAGTCGACCGTAGATCGCTTGGGTCTGAGAGTAGTACAGAGTTGGTCTATGGATGTAACCCGACCATCCGGAGTAAAGTGAGTGGGTTCCGCAATGCCACTGAGTTTGCGGATGCAAGACAAGACCTGCAGGAAGTTGGAGTCAGACTCCCCCAATTCAGTGGTTGGATGTTTAAGGAAGGCAAGTCTCGGTTGGTCACCGTCTGAGCAATCAGTCGTCAATCAGAATTTCCACCTTCTGTTCCATACCCAGCTGGGCCAGGGGTGGGTCGTAGTCGTCATCAATAGATAGTGTAGGAGAACTGGGCCTGGAAGCGGCTTCCCTACGCCAAGGTGCCGAGGCTACATCTTCCGCAGTAGAATAGATTTGTCAACAAGTCTCAAGGCCCAATTCTTAGGCAGAGAAGCAGTGTCCTTCCTACCTTGAGATTTCCCCCACGATGGAATCACGAAAGCTCTGTTCCTTTTGAGGGAGAGTCTAATTGAGTTGTTGTTTCTTGTGAATGAGAAGGATCCAGGGACCAAAAGGCTCATGGACATTCTCGGGAGGCGAAGTGATTTCTCTGGGGAAAGCAAATCTGCCTTGACAGGGGAAAGACTATAACACTCTACGAAAGATATCATGATCCCCTACTGGTGGGAAGATGTAAGGTGTCCCCTGGAGGTGGTGTGACCTGACAACGCTTACGCTGCCTCTTAGGAATCTTCAAAAGATCCAGCCCAAGATCTTTCAAACAGTGTCTGGATCTGATTGGCAGGGTTTTGTATTCCCCCTCTCTATGTGTCTCTGATACCGAGACATGAATATTACTGCGATACGCCGCCTAGGGTCGAAGTGGGGGGGGTTATGACTCCCCGGAGACACATCAGATGTCAAAGGGATCATTGCTGGTCGTCAGAAAGAACCGAAGAAAAAAAAGCCTTGGTCTGGGCAGATTGGGAGAGGAGTGGATGGGGAGGAGCTCGCCCTTGAGCAACATACAGTAGGTGCGAGGCCAAGTCTTGCCGCGTTCAAATTGCGAGCGCGAGCTATGACATGTTTAGGGTACCTCATTGTTCGTAGTGTAGTCTCGTTGCACGAGTCACAAGCGGGAGTAGGGGTATCGCATGAGGTAGAATCGCGAGCGTAGACTCTGAGCACGTCATCAAAAGGCAAAGGGTGTTGAGAAGGGCATGGAACAGGTCTGGCCTAAGAAGAATGGTAACTAGCCTCCCCTAACTTGTCCAGGGAATCCCATGCAGGGGCAGGCTAACCTACGGCACCTTGTCCTTACCTACCTGAGGGGGTTTTGACCCACTGCTATAGGGTTGCATGTACTACACAATTAGTTTTTGAGTATTTGACGATGGGGTTCAAATAAGCCTTTAAAGAACTGTATTCAATTATGTAAATTCCTGTATCCTAACATTGTCCTCTACTTTTACTTTTACTTTTAGGGTTTATTTCTCACCCTTTCTCACCCTCCATCAGACACTAAGAGTCTGTTCAGAAGGGCCTTGGTGAGTGAAAATAATTTCTATCCAGTTAACATTTTGCTCTGTATCTTTTCAGTTATTTGCTAGCATTGGCATTCAGGCTTAATAGTTTTCAGATCACTATTATAACACTTTCCAAAGAGATAAGTCTTCAGGTTTTTCTTGAAAGCTGCCACATTTTTGCTATTCTTGACATTAAGTGGAAGGTCGTTGAAGAGTCTCGGTGCAGCATAACAAAACATTCTTCCTCCTATTACATGATTCCCACAAATTTCGAATAGTCTACATGGGTCGTCAGCATGTCTAACTCTTACAGCAGCACTAGCAGCTTGAGGGTAGGGGACCAAGCAATCACGAAGATATTTGGGCTTATCACTTGTAAGTGCTTTGTCAGTCAACAAACAAATCTTAAATTTAATTCTAGCCTTAACAGGTATCCAATGTAGATCGATCAGTGCAGGAGTTATTCTATCCCGAGGTTTAATGCCTTTTATCAGTCTAGCCGCCCAGTTTTGCACATTTTGAAATTTTCTTAGTAGAGTATTGGGCAATTTATAGTACAGAGAATTGCAATAATCAAGCCTTGATATTACGTGACTCATCACTAAAATTTTCGTACTGCCCTCTGTTAAATATTTTCTAATAAATGCTATGTTTCTCAGGTGATAGTTACACACTTTCACTGTGTTCACTATTTGATCCCTCATTGACAATTACAATCTATCAGTACACCCAAATTTTTCACAACAGGCACAATCCTAACATCAGCATCACCAATTTTTATACTTTGAAATAACTGGTAATTCTTCAAAGACACCTTTGTGCCAAAAAACATACATTCTGTTTTATCTTGATTTAATTTAAGCTTTTTCCTCTGCATCAATGTTTTTATTTCAGTCATTATCTCATCAATTTTCTTCTTTGTATCTTGAGTTGTTGAAATTGAAAGGTAGAACTGAGTATCATCTGCATACAGTTTAAACTTAACCCTATAATTGCATCTAAGCCTTTCTACACTTTGAGAAATTAGTTAATATACAATACTTTACATTCTAGTAAAACTGGAATTAGCAATAAGTATTAGATGAGTGCTGGCTATTTTGGCATTTTTCTCCATACTACTAATGGGGGCTCGGGCATAATAACTTCCCTATCGATTGACTAAAATGTGAGCATCACTTCATTTTCCAAGTTCATTATTCACTTTAGAGGCTAATTGTTTGTTATTGCACAAGCTTTGTTTGCATTTACTTTTGGCAGCTTGCTGTTTTTTTGTATGACATAATTATTAGCAGGCTTTTTTAACTCATTAAAAGCTTCTAGATATAAATTACAGGTAATTCTAATACACTACAGTACTCCAATAATGGTCCACGCAGATGGTGTGCACAGTACATCCATGTAGGACTACCGCTTGGCAGAAAAGAGAGCAAAGAGATGTTTATTTCCTAGCGCAGCAAAACACAGCGGAGATAACACCATTTGAGGGACGCAATGTTAATAATAGATAATTAAGATACTTTAATTTCACGCCATGTATATAAACCATAATGTATGGGTAATATATAATACTTTACTCACTAGCAAAACTGGAATTCGCTATAAGAAATGGATGAGTGCTGACTAGTTTGGCCTTTTTCTCTAAAGGTTTAATGGGGGCTGGGAAATAACTTATGTATCGGTCAATTCAATGTGAAGTCTTTTACTCACACTGAGTCCATTGTTTACATTTGTAAGATTGATGGCGAGTCATTGCGCATGCACTGTACGCATTAGCATTTCTCTTTTTTGTATGATGTAATCCGTACCTGCCTTTTTTAACTAATTACGATCTTCCAATATTTATGCACAAGTTGCAGTTGTTCTACAACAGCCCTTTTTTCCAACTCTCCCCTTCAGTTCCACAAGACTATCCTCACATAAAGACATCTCCAAGAGTTAAGTACATTCTAAATTTTTGAAATTGTGTAATACCTATTTCGGTACAGTATTCAATCATATTGGAAACTATCTCTCAGTATACAGCATAGCTATTGTTGTTCATGAGAAAGTAAAAAATATTCCCAAAATAATGATCCATGGGCTTGCGAGTGCCGCTCAACATGTACAGTACTGCTTACCAGAACATAGGAGCAGTGATGTAATGTTAATTTTGCTAGAGCAGCGAACTACAGCAAAGCAAAAATCATTAAAAGGACGTTTAGTGAATCATGGATAATTATAATACTATAATTTCCCACCACTTACACGAACCATATATTTTTCCAACTGGTTATCCTGTGTTTATTTTGCATTTCTGACCATTCTTGTTTCTGCAAGTGACTTGTTTTGGGCATTTCCCATCCATAAACCCTAGTTTCCCACTGGGGTCCCACATAATTGTCGTTACATAAGGTGGTCCAAAACTCATGAGTGATTTGCCCCAATAATCATGGCCCATAAAGCATAAAACACAAGATAGCGAGTATGAAAAATACATGGCTCATATATTTAACTAGAATTTAAAGTATATATTTAACGACAGTTTCCCACTAGGAGCCCCCTTAATTGTCATATTGGGGAAAGGTAGGTCAACTCATGAACGGGTAATTTGCCTCAATATTTATGTTCAGAATTGAATAAAACATAAGATAAAATTTATGGGTCATGTATTTGGCTAGAAATTAAAGAGCGTCTACAACGGGCAAGTAAAATGAGAAAAATTAAATGAAAAACACTGCTAATGTTAGCATGATATGTTAACATTTGATCTACATTACACATTGGCAGCACTGGTTACTGTATTTTTTCATGAGACATAGTCTTTGCAATGGCACCTCCAAAGTTAATCCAGCTATACTGTTTTGTATTTTCCTCCGTTTATTATACATTCAAGAAAGTAATGTATAGAGAAGAAAAGGCTTGTTTTACGATTATAAATTGTTTCCCAGTATGTTTTCCCCACCCAAAACCCCGAGTTCCCACTGGGGGTCCCCCATTATAGTAGGATATAGATATATATATATATATTTCTGAAATTATTCATTTGCGACGGGAATGAGTGTCATTTTCGAAGAGCGTAATTTTTTCTATAAGAAAAAGAAGTTTTTTTTCCTAGGTTACATTGCCCTGTAATACACTACAATAATACCGAAATTAAAGTATTAAATAGCACCAGTACGGAATTCAGCAACCTAACAGTACCAACCAAACTCGGCTGAATCCCTTTCAGGCTGGGAGGAGCAAAGAGAAGAAAAGTACCCTATTATTCTTTTTTTAGTGTCAACTACCCACCAAATTTGATTACATGCCTTGGTAAATAGATACAGATATTTACCCCAACTTTACCTAATTTAAAGCCCTACCTTCCCAACGTGAATGTAGTAGTTCATTGGGACAGGCTAGGCTAAGAATACAGTCGTATAAGGGAGGGGGGTCGCAGTGGGGCATAGCCACCCCGGTATTTAGGTAGGTAAGAAGGTATTACAGCGCTGTACTTACGGTAGGGGAAACCTTAGGTTAGGTGATGATCTTATATCTGCCTTGTAAACTGTGGTCTTCCAGTCTGTCCCAACTAAGTACAAAGGCTCCCAAAAAGATCTTTGCTCAAGTCTACACATCTTCGGAGAAAATGGTGGTCTTGGGTACATGCAGCATAAAATAACCAGTGCCAAATGAATAGACGGTGCCATCATTTGCCTACAGTCTACCGTACGTTGGCAGTTTCCATTCAACTTTCATAAAATTGAGTAGATTAGGCCAAGCCTCCGTGTTTCGTAAGATTCGGGTATATAAATAGAATGATTATTGTACTAAACGTACCCACAATGTGTTAGGCGTATAAACTGGATTAACAATTAAAGATAAATATAACCCGAGAGAAAGTTGCGTCATTGGCACATCATCCGCCGGCCAGTCAGCTGATTGATCACAACAGGAAAATCGTTATAAAATACTTATTTGAGAATATTCGAAAAATTCGCACCTTAGGTGTATCTATCTGTGGTTTATTCATGCATCCACGATACGAAAATTACCCCTATTAAATGTGAATTGTTAATTTTGCTTACCCCAGATAGGCCACTGGCTAACCTGAGCGCCATGGTTACTTTCAGACGACTATAGTCTGTAGAGGACGGATGGTGCTGCCATCTATCGGCCTTCTACAGAATCATCAAAATCTTGTTTTTTTTATTATGGATGCCCAATTTGTTTGTTTGTTTTAATGGTGATTATTTTCCTCATTTCAGTAATCATTTAACGTAATTAATTTCTATTCTAATAATTATATAGTGCCAATTAACCTAGTTTTTTTCTTGTAATGGTACTCTTACCCAAATATTCGATTGTATACGATGCCATACGGCCACATTAGCCGGCAACTTTGAATAAATTACAGCCAGATCGGCCGACTTTACCCAAAGGATACTAATATTTGCAACAAAGATTTAGACGAATATCAATATTTTTTGCTACTATAAATAATAGAAATTGTCTCCTAGTAGAAGTTCAAAGTAAAGAGGATAGTTTACCTGGTCTTATCACACATTATTATTATTATTATTATTATTATTATTATTATTATTATTATTATTATTATTATTATAATTAACTGAGCTAAAACCCTAATTGGAAAAGCAGGATGCTATAAGCCCAAAGGCTTCAACCTGAGAAACATAGCATTTATTAGAAAATATTTAACAGAGGGCAGTACAAAAATTTTAGTGATGAGTCATGTAATATCAAGGCTTGATTATTGCAATTCTCTGTACTACAAATTGCCCAATACACTACTAAGAAAGCTTCAAAATGTGCAAAACCGGGCGGCTAGACTGATAAAAGGCATTAAATTTCGGGAGAGAATAACTCCTGCACTGATCGATCTACATTGGTTACCTGTTAAGGCTAGAATTGAATTTAAAATTTGCTTGTTGACTCACAAAGCACTTACAAGTGATAAGCCTAAATATCTTCGTGATTGTTTGGTCCCCTACCCTGAAGCTACCAGCGCCGCTGTAAGAGTTAGACATGCAGATGACCCACATAGACTATTCGAAATTAGTGTGAATCATGCAATAGGAGGAAGAACGTTTTGTTATGCTGCACCGAGACTCTTTAACGACCTTCCACTCGATGTCAAGAATAGCACAAATGTGGCAGCCTTCAAGAAAAACCTGAAGACTTATCTTTTTAGAAAGTGTTATAATAGTGACCTGAAAACTATTAAGCCTGAATACAAATGCTAGCGAAATAACTGATAACGATACAGAGCAAAATATTAACTGGAAAGGAATTATTTTTTCACACACCAAGGCCCGCCTGAACAGACCTTTAGTGTTTGATGGAGGGCAAGAAATAAACCCCTAAAAGTAGTAAGTAAGTAAGTAGGGAAAAATAGCCCAGCGAGGAAATGATATAAATAAACTAAAAGAGAAGTACTGGACAATTAGAATAAAACATTTTAGTTTGTATGCTCCTTATTTTCACTAGTTTTTCTCTTTTCACCCACATTTGTTGCGGGACACTTTTCTGTGTTTTCAATAACCCCTCCATCTGATACACGTCCGTTTGTCCCTATGTCAGCCATGGTGAATTCATAGTTTGCATTAACAACTCCCAATAAAACAAGGCTGTTGTAGCCCTTGTAGTTCCAAAAATATGATCCACAATCTGGTGGTGCCGTGATGCGTACATGTTTTCCATCGACAGCTCCGACACAATTCGGGAAGTTCCATCTTGACTCAAACTCTCGTGCAATAATTTGCCACTCAGCCACTGAGGTAGGAAACTGAAATAAAATAAAATGAATTATATATATATGTATATATATACATAATGTGTGTATGTGTGAATATACACACATATATTCATACATACATAGGCCTACATACAATTAGTTTCATTTTATGTATCTTTACTTTCAGATTGAAGAAGGGGATGAAATGGAAAATGTTAAAGCCAGCACGAGCCACCAGGAATGTCCTCGCAAACGTCTCTCTAAATCTGAACAAATATTGGAAACAGTTGCAAGAAAACTTGATGAATCAGTAAATACAGATATGTCTGGTATGGATAACTTCGGAAAATACGTCACACGTAGGATACTTGCAATGGACCTGCGAACTTCAATAATAGCTAGAAAAATCATAACTGATGTACTTTTTGAGGCAGAGATGGGGAATTTAAATTCTTCATCTCGAGTAGTTATAACACACCAAGAGCCGGTACCATTACCAATGCCTTCAAATAACTCTGTGAATAGTTACTGCAGTAACAGCAGTAGTAATACAAATGACTCCGGGATAACTCAGTACTTTTCAAATTTTCAACCTTAGGATATAGCATATGTCCTACGTTTACTTAGTATATGTTTTATTTTTCTCATTTTTACCAAGCTTACTATAATATATGTTACTGCATTTCAGGTGTCATATGTTATCAATAAACCTTTACAAATATACAACTCTTACAAATTATTCATTACCTTTAGATAGTCTTTGCGAAGTACCTTGTAAATAGCAGCACATGTGTCTGGTATGATAGATGACAAAGAGCTGGTGGAAATGATGGCAGAATATTTTAGATCATTAAGTGACCTTCTTGTTGCTAAATAGCGTAAAGTGACACTCAGTCTTTCATGTGGAGTTATGGCCTTCCGCATAGTTGTATCTTCATAAGTAATGAAAGGGCTGACACGATTCAGTAGATCAATGTAAGTGTCTTCATCCATACGCAAATAATTGCGCCAGTCATCTGGCTCTAATCTTAAAGCAACAAGCAAGTTGGTGTGAGAAAATTTCTCTCTTTTCAGTAGTCAATCCTTCGTCCACTTTGATCTTTTTTTTTCTTCTTAGTGCCACTGCTAAAGCAATGGCTATCAAATCGTCCTGGTCGAGAGACATGCTGACGTTGTTTTTAGCACGAAGCACACTGAGTGACTGAGGCTCGATGTACTGTCTGAAAGCTCTTCGAGCCGTTCTACAAGTAGGCTCGACAACCGGGCTCGACGAGCTGCTCGGCCGTGTAAACCCCGCTTTATATAAACTATTAACAACGTCAAAAACAGATATATCCTATATAAACAATAAAAAGACTCATGTCAGCCTGGTCAACATAAAAACATTTGCTCCAACTTTGAACTTTTCAAGTTCTACTGATTCAACTACCCGATTAGGAAGATCATTCCACAACTTGGTCACAGCTGGAATAAAACTTCTAGAATACTGTGTAGTATTGAGCCTCATGATGGAGAAGGCCTGGCTATTAGAATTAAATGCCTGCCTAGTATTACGAACAGGATAGAATTGTCCAAGGAGATCTGAATGTAAAGGATGGTCAGAGTTATGAAAAATATTATGCAACATACATAATGAACTATAAAAAAAAGTCAATATCTTTTAGCGATGCACATTTGCACCGACTCGCAGCGGTGCCCTTTTAGCTCGGAAAAGTTTCCTGATCGCTGATTGGTTAGACACTCGCAGCGGTGCCCTTTTAGCTCGGAAAAGTTTCCTGATAGCTGATTGGTTGGACGAGATAATTCTAACCAATCACCGATCAGGAAACTTTTCCGAGCTAAAAGGGCACCGCTGCGAGTCTGTGCAAATCTGCCTCGATAAAAGAAATAGACTATAAATGCATGGGTTTAATTACTCCAACATTTAATATGGCATCATAATACTTCCTTATATGTTCAGGTATACTACATTCTTTGACTATTATAATCATCCTGGTATTCACTCTCCTTCTCCTCATTCCAGATCTCTGATATCCTATTTTCATGTGTATTGTAGACTGTTTCCCAGAATTTTATTAATTCTATTTTAGCCGCTTCATCTGATAGTTTATTTTCTGTATCACCATATAATTGCATTGCCTCGCTTTTCATTTCGTTTCTATTTCTTTATTTGTTTATATTTTCCCATAGTTTATTATTTCTATCATCTCATATCCCTCTGGTTTTCTTTTTGTCATATATTATAGTCTTTCACTGATATTTGTACTTATTTCTTATGATTGTATTTTTCTTCTAATTATGTTTTAACCTAATAACCTTTCCATTTCTCTTTTTTCCTATTATTACTATTATTATTATTATTATTATTATTATTATTATTATTATTATTATTATTATTATTATTATTATTTTTATTATTATTATTATTATTATTATTATTATTATTATTACTTGTTTTAACCTAATAGCCTTTCCATTTCTCTTTTTTTTCCTATTATTATTATTACTATTATTATTATTACTTGCTAGGCTATTAAGTTCCTTTCTTTCCTTGATTTTTCTCCTTATTTCCTCGATTACCCAAGGTTATTCTTTAGTCTTCCCATCATTTGCTACCTTTCTCCTATGCGTTTTAGTCAATTGCTCTTGTTTCATCTCTGCCATCGTTATGTTTAGCTCTTCAATGTTTTTAGACATCCTTGCCAACAAGTTTTCTCTCTATGGATTTCTCGTATTCGTCTATATCTTTTGTGTCTTTGCTATACGTAATTTCTTCCCACTTCCCTTTATAGTAGTTATTTTTTCTATTTATTGGTTTTTAATTCTAATTCTACTGTTATTAAGTTATGGTCTGACATGTCTAATAGTGTTTTGTCTTCCTTTATTTCCATGTATTTAAATTGTTTATAGAACATATCATTTGCAAGGACAAGATCAATAGCACTATACTGGTCTTGTCTATTCCACGTGTATAATCTTGAACACATTTCATCTACATTTGATAATGTTAGTTTGTGGCACGGTCCAGATATAATTTGATAAAGTATAGAAAACCTCAAGGACAACCATGCAGGGAGGCCCTAAGAAAACAAATGAAAGTTGTAACTTACTAAAATATTTTCCAAAGGTAAAATGTTGTTTTATTTACATTGACTGTGTGATAGATCTACGTTCTTAATGGGTCTCGCCAACACTAAGCCCCTTCAGATGACGTAGGTGCGCAGAAGAGGCTTAAAATCGGTATGCTGTCTGGCTGACCTGGTATATCTGGACCGTGGCTTGTGGTTACTCATCCAATCGAACACCATATTCCATTACTGTCAACTCGTTGGTGTCCCAGAAATCCCTAATACCAGTACAGATGTTTTTCCTGCCTTCTGTATTACCCTTTCACATTCTGCTTTTAATTCTTCATCTCTTTTCTATCTTCTTCTACATTTCCTGCTGCGAAATATACTAGTATTATCTGAAATATTAAGCTGGAGACTTTGCATTTTTCCATTATTACATCGCTGTATTTTGTTTTAATTTCCTCTACTTCAGTGTTGTAATTTTTAGAAAATCAACATTAACCCACCGCCCTTTTTGTCTTTAAATTCCCTTCTTTTTTTTTTCTAACTTTAACAGACCTTCACTTGTTTGTATTTTATTGAATATTTAACAGGCATATCTTTATACGCTGATTAAGTTTTTTATTCAAAATTATAAATTTTCTACTGTGTAGTGCTTGAATTTGCTTCTTGACGAAAATTGTCATTTCTTACTAGTTCTCTTCTCTTTATGTACCACCCTTGCTCTCCATTTTCTTATATATATATATATATATATGTATGTATATATATATATATATATACATAGACAGACACATGCATATATATATATACATATATATACATAGACAGACACACACAGACACATGCATATATATATATACATATATATAGGCATATATATATATATATATACATAGACAGACACACACAGACACATGCATATATATATATATATACATGTGTAATGATTAGAATAGTTAATATTACATGTTTAAAACAAATGACGTAATATGTCATGTTGGTTGGAGGAGCTAACCCTGGGATTTGCTGTAGTCATTCAAATCGTAAACAGGACATACAATGCAAACCTATGCAAACCTCGGCAAATTGACATTCTTCTTAAACGTCAACACATTGTCTCAGCGTGTGAAAGTTTGTGACGTCACCGGATGCAGGTGTCTTCCGAGTTTGTGACGTGTCTAAAGTAAACTAAGCATACGATATCTGTGATATCGATAATTTAGTCAGTTCATATCTATACTTCACCAGAATTGGTCATCTGGACCAACCCAGCTTCCTCCAGTGATGGAGATGTTTAACTCTGTTGTTTTTATAGAATAGATACTTAAAAACTATAAAGATGTATTCAGTTAATCCATTTTCATACATCTGAAACAACACTTACTCAATGTGTGCTTATAACAGTAGCACGCCAATAAATGGTGGCAGCGATTAAACTCTAAGACAGCGGTTAAACTCTAAGAATTAGAGAAAAATCTTCAAGACTTCAAAATAATAGCTGTAAAACCAGAGAAATATCTTCAAGACTTCAACATAAAAGCTGTAAAACCAGAGAAAGATCTTCAAGACTTCAAAATAAAAGCTGTAAAACCTGAGAAAGATCTTCAAGAACTCAACATTATCTACAAGAATCTACAATTTTGACTAAGTCCAACGAAACAGCTAACATCAACATATGTTAGAATACAACCTGAATCTTCAATCAACATTCTAGGAAACCCAAGGACTGGCGTTCAACAATTGCAAGACATATCCAGGAAGAACTACATTCAACAAGAAACTAGAACGAGACATCGCTAACAAAACATCAAGAGAGAGAGAGAGAGAGAGGACGTGTCGACTTCATATATAAGCTAAGTACAGATATTTTGAATTCATTCCAGTTTGGGCAGTGAAGTGTAGTTATCACAAGTCGTTAGTCGATTATTACTGGGGTGAGTGAATTGCTAATCTTTGTTATAGGAAACTCCGAATTCTCATTTAGAATTTTTCTTTCTTTGTGCTAATTCCTTTTTCTTTCATAAATTCTTGGGGAAATGTTTTGGGATTAGTAACATTGTTGGGGGAATTTTATTATACATATGCGTTTACGCAGTGGGCGTCTGTACTCATATAGATATTTTGATAGAATTGCAAGGGGTCAAAGAGATAGAAAAAAAAAATACAGCAGTCATGGCTCCTCCTGTCAGCCCTACCCCTGGACCTAGTGGTGTAGGCCAGACTAATCCTCCTCCAATTGTGACGCTTGTAAATGCCAGGTCAGCAATCCTTCCTTTTCAAGGTCGGGTCAACGGGTTCTTGCCACAAAATGTGGAGTCATGGATTTCATCCGTTGATGCCCATTTAAATGCCAAACAAATCGTAGATCCTTTTGTACAATTACAAGAAGCTAAAAGTTTTATAGATTTTTCTAAGGGGGATGCGAGTGCATATTTAAGAGGTGTTTCATTTCAAGAAGCAGTTACTTGGGATGATTTCAAAGTTAGGTTACGCGCGATCTATGGGGGTGAGGAAGCCTTGGATGTAGTGTTAACGTTACGAAATACACTTAATCAAGCCACTAGGAATCGGCTTAATGTTATTGAGAGAGCAGCTCTCATAGCTGATAGGCTTAACGAATATCAGGACATTTTAGGTAATTCCACTTGGGTTACTAACGATAACATCTCCGTGAAAGATTTTTTACGATTAATGTATTTAACTTGCATGACACTTATGTTGCCTGAAGCTTTAGTGCGGTGTTTTGATAAGAAGTTAACGCCTGCAAGTACGGAATTGGATGTCTATAAACAGATAAAGAAACACATGTCCAAGTGTCCAGATCTCGATCCCGTGTTAACTCAAGTTTTTGCAAAGAATGAAACAAAACCACAAACAGTGAACGTAGTTAACAGTCCAGTAGCGGGAGTGACGTGTTACAACTGCAAACGTCAAGGTCACATAAGCGCAGACTGTAGAACGAAATTTTGCTCAATTCACAACACAGCAACACATTCTTATAGTCAATGTTACTCGCGTAAGACACAACAATATCCCAGAAATACACAGTCAATTCCACAGTCAGTTCCATATGGAAATAAAAAGAAATATCCTCATTTTAACAATAAGAAGAAACAACCAAATGTCAATGCGGTTCAGAGTCCGAAACAAACAAACACTTCTTCAAATATCGCTGAGCCTGGGCCGTCAAACCAGACCTCGCAAGGTCAGACTAATTTTCAGAATGTGCAGAGCAAAGCAAATACCACATAGTTAACTCTAGAGGGGAAGAGAGTGATGTTGGGTCAAGGTCATTCATGTCAACATCAATAGTATTGAATAATCAATTTAATGTTTTATCAGATAATTGTGAGACAATAGATTTTCCTATGAAACACACGGCCGAATTAAGTAAAACAGTGCATGCTCCCGTAGATTTGCAACGAATTCATACAATAATAAGCCAAAATGAGTTACGGCCAACCTTATATGCTGTAAATTTAGAACACAAATCCTTTACGTTATTTTTTTACTCTGGTAGTCCACGTAATATTATGGATTTGAAGACGCATCATTTGTTGTTTTCGAACTTTCCGATTGAAAAATCAGGAATTAGACTTTCAGGTATAGGAAATAATGAATTAAACGTCATAGGCATAACTCATATTCAGTTCAGAGTCGGTAATCGCACGTTTGCCGATACATTTGTTGTTGTAAAAAACATTAATATGTATCCAGCTGTAATTATAGGATACCCATCTATGGGAAATCAAAACATTATCGTAGCTCCTGCCAAGCACGGCGTGTATATCAAAGGGAAATTCTATAAGTCTTCTAATACCTTAAAATCAGTTTTGGATAAAAAGGAGACGACAAATGTAACCGTAACGTACGTTGAAGAACCAATAACTTGTCTCACTAATAAAGAAATAATATACGCGACCCAGCAGAATTCTCGTTCACCCGTAATATCATCTTGCACGCAATCTATCGAACCAAACATGCCTTCGAATTTAATAGTGCAAATAAAGAAAACACTACCGGGATCTGAAATATTAATCCTTTCCGATACTTTGAAAACTAACGGATTGTCTGTCACACAAGCTATTTATACAGTAGGCTCACATCAGCAATGTAATATCGAAGTCTTTAATCATTTAAATAACACTTTAGTAATTCACAAAAATCAACATATCTTGGATGTAGAAGTTTATAAACATCGTATTCTTACCGTTGCTGAAATCAATCACTCTCAATCAGTTGCGGATGAATCCCTTTTGCGATCTATTAAAAATAAAATCAGTAAGGACATTCAAGACGAAGAAATTCAGCAGAAAATTTTTGAACTTTTAACTAAATATCAAGATGTCTTTTCCACTACGGATGGATCCTTAGGAAAAACAGATGTGATCGAGCATCAAATAAGGTTAAAGGACAAGCAGAAAATTATATATGTACCCTCGTACAGACTCCCTATGAAATTCCAGAATGAAATAAATGATGAAGTAGGTAAAATGAGTCATTAGAAAATCAAACAGCCCTTATAATTTTCCTTTAATAGTTGTACCGAAAAAAGATCGAACATGGCGTATCTGCGTCGACTTTCGTCGTCTAAACGAGGAAACGATCCCTGATCGATTCCCAGTGCCATGTACTGACGATATTTTGTCTTTGTTAGGTCAGAATAAATATTTTACCAGTTTGGACTTACTTAAAGGCTTTCACCAGATATCATTAGAAGAAGATAGTATCCCATACACAGCCTTCAGCACAGCCAGGGGACATTATGAATTTTTACGGATGCCTTTTGGTTTACGTTGTGCTCCTATAACATTTACAAGAATGATTAACATAGTGTTTGGAGACTTGTTAGGGGATATATTGCATGCCTATATGGATGATCTTGTAATCTTTTCCAACACCTTAGAAGAACATCTACGTAAGTTAGAACTAGTACTACAGAGATTAAGACAACATAACTTAAGGGTAAAGATTAGTAAGTGTGAATTTTTCAAAACATAATTAATATATTTGGGTTTCATGGTGTCAAGCCAAGGTCTTAAAGTAGTCCATGATAAGGTGTCGGCTATACGTAATTTTCCCATACCTACTAATGTCAAGGGAATACAGCAATTTCTGGGTTGTAGTGGATATTACAGGCGTTTTATACGCAACTATTCAATAATAGCCGCTCCTTTAACTGATCTTACGAAGAAGGGCGTAGATTTCATATGGTCTGAGCAACATCAACAGGCGTTTAATACTTTGAAAGATGAACTGTGTAGTTCTCCTATCTTAAAATTTCCTGACTTCGGTAAGGAATTCTTCATTGCAACAGACGCCTCAGACTTAGGAGTGGGAGGGGTTTTGCTTCAGCAATATGATAAACAGTTTTTCCCGATAGCTTTCTATTCTCGAAAATTGAGAACTTCCGAAAGTAAGTATGCAGTAATAGACAAGGAAGGACTAGCTATTGTTAATTCGCTAGTGCATTTTAAGTTCATAATTTACGGTTATCCCGTTAAGGTTCTTACTGACCATAAACCACTAACAGAGTTCTTTAAAGGCTTCAACCACAGCCCTAAACGAACTCGGTGGCATTTGATCATTCAAGATTTTGGCGCAAGAATCGGGTATTTACCTGGGAAAGCAAATATCATTGCGGATGCATTATCACGCAACCCCGTGTCATCTTGTACGGAGCCTTTAGCTGAATTAATAGATATATCAACATCCATGCCTATTGTAAAAACAATATCTGAACAAGAAGATTTAGGCTGGAGTGCTGAATTGTTACAGACTGAGCAAAGAAAAGATCAGAAAATAGAAACAATTATAAATGCTTTGAAAGGCAATCATAAAGAAAAGGTATATATAAAGTATAAGCAGCAGAATTATATAATCAAAGATAATATTCTGTGTAGGACTGTGACAAGGAAAACCCGCAATACACCACATATAACTAACGACCAGGTAGTAGTACCAATCTCACTTATTTCCACTGTCCTAAATTGGTTGCATTCAAATCCGTTACATGGACACCCTGGGTTCTCATTAATGTCACAGAAAGCCAAATCATTGTTTTATTGGCATACAATACTTACAGATATAAAAAGACACATAGCTAATTGTCGCACATGTCAGGAAAACAAAGGGCATACGAAAACACCTGTCAGCCTAGGAGCTTATCCTGTGCCCAATCAACCCTTTGAAAGAATACATTTAGATTTGTTAACAGGATTTTACGAGTCAGACAGAGGAAATAAGCACCTCTTAGTAATTATAGATGCTTTAACTCGATATACAGAACTAATAGCGCTTAAAACTAAAACTGCGATTGAATGCGCTAGGAAGTTTTACGAGTGTTACATTTGTAAACATGGAATTCCACACATGATAATCTCAGACTCGGGTGGTGAATTTAATAATCACTTTCTTACCTCATTGTGTGAATTCCTCAACATAAAGAAGATTAATACCATGATATATCACCCAGAGTCGAATGGGCTAGTGGAAAGAGCAAATAGGAAGATATTAAATATATTGAGGGTAACACTAGGGGGATCAGACCCCAACTGGGATATTGCAATACCGGCGGCACTGAGTACTCTGAATCATTCATATCATATATCAATTAAAATGTCACCGCATGAAGCATTGTATGGTACCCCAGTTAGAACACCTTTCCATGTATTAACGCCTACAACTAATCTATCAAATCCTTTAAAAGAATGTATAAATGCAAGTATAAGTCGATATGATATCCTTCGAAAGAATTTAGAAGAATCACAAATCATAATGAAAAGGAATCATGATAAAATAGCGAAACCAACTAAAACATATACCGTGGGTGATAACATCTATATTCAAATCAATGTCAGAAAAGGGCTCAACTATAAACTAACACCTAAGTTTGAAGGCCCATTTAACATTTTGGAAACATTAACGGCCAATAGGTTTAGAGTTCAAAACGTATCCCAACCCACGGATGAGAGAATAGTACCATTGGCTCACATAAGAAATTAAAAAGAAAAGAGAGGAAAAGAAGTGAGGGAAAATTTTATTCTGTTTTATGTGATTAAAAGTTTTCTTTTTAATACAGGAGTAATTACATATATTTTTTCTCGTTACAGGTTTCCAAGATGAATTTTTTGTTGTTGGGAGTGATATTCTTCGCTCAGACATTTTTCTCGTATGGGATGAGCTCTAAGACTAAAAATATATATTTCAAATATGGCAATATAGTTGAAAGACAAGAAGACATTTTTATTACAGCAACCAACGTAATTGTAGAAGTGAATATGCAAGCAATTTTTCTTCAAGAGAATGATGTCATTAGCTTAAGAACCGCCATTTCAAGGTTTTCTGCATCATTGGATGAGTTGCATAGAAGACATTTTCATTTGACTACAAAGAGTTTGCTTGGATCAACATTAAAAGTTGCAGAGATGCTATCTGATGACTTGAAAAATAAGACTGACGAGACAGGATCTTTGGCTTATGACCTTTTGATGTGGACTGTAGGACACGAACATAAAGAAAGACGGAATCCGTTTATTTATGCTGCATTAAGCATCTTTGGGTCTGTTGCAAGTTTAGGTTTAGGAATTTCCAATCGTCTTAAAATTAGTAATCAAAATAAGAAAATTGAGTTCTTGACTCATAAAGATGAATTGATTATGTCAGAACTAAGGAATCAGTTAGCTTCAATCAATAAAATTATGGATTTATTAAATGAACATTCAGATAATATCGTTCAAATTATGGAAGTACAGGATTTGTTGGCAACATTAACGTATTATGATTCAAAGATAGATCACATACATAACAGAATTACACATTTCATTGAGAAATCCAAGGATTGTGTAGAAGCTATCACGTTAGCAACTAAAGGTGTATTGTCGCCCCATTTGTTGCCTATAAGTTACTTAAAATTAATTCTGAAGAACGGAAGGGATAAACTAGGCTATGTTCCTTTGTTAGACGAACATAGGTTAGAATTTTATTACAGCCTAATTACAGTAAACGTAGATAATAACAAGATTAGGATTACAATTCCCTTTGATTCTTCTGATGCCTGGCAATCTTACAGGATATCACCATTTCCGACTTTCATGACGAATCACTCAAATCCAGTAATATCCAGTTTGACAGGACACGTATTGATTTCCCCAGACAAGGAAACATATACGGTCATTAAAGACTTAAATCAATTAACTCACTGTTCAGACGCAATGGATAGAAAAATATGTACAGCTGACTCATTTGAATTCCATAAAAACTTAATGGATTCATGCGAGTTAGGTATAGTGCTAGACGGTGCTCTCTCCCATACAAGTGAAAATTGTCTGGATAAGCTTTATCCCTTTGACAATAATGAGTTCAATTGCAGACTGAATAATGGCTCGTGGATACGATACGACAAGGACGGCTTCAATGTATCATGCCCTGACGGATCCACGTCCTTCACACATATCTTCGTCGCAGCAGATGGTTGTGTCGGGACTTCCCCGAATTCCATGGTGACTGGTCTACGGACAATCATCAGAGAACGAGCCTACTTCGCGAACTTCACGTGGACCTCTACAATGCCAGCACTTCCTCTCCTGTACAACGGACATGTGGCAAAGCGGTTGATGAAACTTACCGAAAAGGACCACCTGTCACCGACTTATAAGGAAATTCTTCACCCCATACTACTGGCTGGTTTGTGTATCACGGTGGTGATATTTATCGCCGTGAACATCCTTGTTTGGCGTAGGTTACGGCACAGCAAGCAGCTAAAAAGGAATGAGTTGCCTAGCCCCGACAATACGCCCTATCTGATTCAGTTCAAAGCCGTTTGAGTGGCCACCTCATTCGCTAAGGGAGTAATTTGTCGGGAAGATGTTTGTATGAAAAGCTGATTAGTACGCTAGTAATATGTAATTAAAGAAATTTTCTACATTTGCATTGTTAACAAGTGAGCAAGTCCTGAACGCGGACATGGTCCTCGTAGAGGACATACCTCCGCCAAGGTGACCTTGACCTTAATGTGACTTTGACCTTCACATGACCTTGACCTTCACGTGACCTTCAAGTGACCTTGACCTTCACGTGACCTTGACCTTCACATGACCTTGGCTTCAAGTGACCTTGATCTTCAAATGTACTTGACCTTCACGTGACCTTGACCTTCAGGTGACCTTGACCTTCACGTGACCTTGACCTTCACGTGACCTTGACCTTCAAGTGACCTGCTTGACTTTTGACCTTCAAGTGATCTTTGTTCATTTGCCACTGATACTTAATATGACATTGATATAATGCACCAATATGACCTTGACCTTTGACCTTTATAAATTTGAACATCACCCATGGGTTGCGCCTGGACTAGGACTTCCCTGTTGGCTTATGCAAAAGTCAGTGCTTTATTTCTGTCTCTTGATATGGCCACTTATGTCATAGTGACACCAGTGACCCCTGTGACCTTGACCTTGGGGTGACCTTGACCAAAATTTAATCAGTTCTTCCATACACATTGGGGAACTACTTGGCCAAGTTTGAAGTGATTCCGTGTAGAAATGTGGCCTCTACGTTGTCCACAGACAGACAGACAAACAGAGAAACAAACAAACAAACAAACAAACCGAACCGAAAACATAACCTCCTGGCGGAGGTAAAAATACATTTAAAACAACATTTAAAAAAAAAAAATAAAATAAAATAAAATAAAAAAGGATATAAATCATTTTTCTCTCGGCATCTAATAAAAATATATAAGCCGGAATGTTAAAAAAGAAAAGAGAAAAAAAAATAAAACAAGTGAGCAAGTCCTGAACGCGGACATGGTCCTCGTAGAGGACATACCTCCGCCAAGGTGACCTAGAGCGCCATATGTCCTAGAATCATGAATTGATGTGACTTCGACCTTCACATGACCTTGACCTTCACGTGACCTTCAAGTGACCTTGACCTTCACGTGACCTTGACCTTCACATGACCTTGGCTTCAAGTGACCTTGATCTTCAAATGTACTTGACCTTCACGTGACCTTGACCTTCAGGTGACCTTGACCTTCACGTGACCTTGACCTTCACGTGACCTTGACCTTCAAGTGACCTGCTTGACTTTTGACCTTCAAGTGATCTTTGTTCATTTGACACTGATACTTAATATGACATTGATATAATGCACCAATATGACCTTGACCTTTGACCTTTATAAATTTGAACATCACCCATGGGTTGCGCCTGGACTAGGACTTCCCTGTTGGCTTATGCAAAAGTCAGTGCTTTATTTCTGTCTCTTGATATGGCCACTTATGTCATAGTGACACCAGTGACCCCTGTGACCTTGACCTTGGGGTGACCTTGACCAAAATTTAATCAGTTCTTCCATACACATTGGGGAACTACTTGGCCAAGTTTGAAGTGATTCCGTGTAGAAATGTGGCCTCTACGTTGTCCACAGACAGACAGACAAACAGAGAAACAAACAAACAAACAAACAAACAAACAAACAAACCGAACCGAAAACATAACCTCCTGGCGGAGGTAATAAAATATATAACAGAATCTATGGGCATCTAATAAAATATATCAGCCCTATATATAAATATATATATATATATATATGTACGAAACCGTGGTACGTGTACGTACCAGGAATTCGTGTTTGTGCACTAAAAATTGAGTATTTTGTTTCTGACAAAGGTAACAATTATTCTTTATCAAGTTACCGAATTATATGTAAGTCAGAAGTTTTTTTTTGGTACCATATGATCATTTGCTAGCAATGTACCATATATATGATCTTGGTTTTATCATGCATTTTTCTTTTTGCTTTGGTAATATCTTTTTTGTATGCATTATTGTTATTATTTTTTAATGTGCCTATTTGGACATTCGTCCTCGGTTGATTATGGCTAAAGTTAAACAAAGAATAATACGTATGTCCAGTCACATCTAATAACCATGTTTTGGCTTGTTGTTAAATTTTTGTAAAAAAAAATTGAGATAGCTGGCCGAGCTAATGTAATGATTAGAATAGTTAATATTACATGTTTAAAACAAATGACGTAATATGTCATGTTGGTTGGAGGAGCTAACCCTGGGATTTGCTGTAGTCATTCAAATCGTAAACAGGACATACAATGCAAACCTATGCAAACCTCGGCAAATTGACATTCTTCTTAAACATCAACACATTGTCTCAGCGTGTGAAAGTTTGTGACGTCACCGGATGCAGGTGTCTTCCGAGTTTGTGACGTGTCTAAAGTAAACTAAGCATACGATATCTGTGATATCGATAATTTAGTCAGTTCATATCTATACTTCACCAGAATTGGTCATCTGGACCAACCCAGCTTCCTCCAGTGATGGAGATGTTTAACTCTGTTGTTTTTATAGAATAAATACTTAAAAACTATTAAGATGTATTCAGTTAATCCATTTTCATACATCTGAAACAACACTTACTCAATGTGTGCTTATAACAGTAGCACGCCAATACATGCATACATACATACATTTATGCACACATTTACATGACTAAGGACACGTTTGACCCCTTTTTCCTGCAGTGGACTCAAATCGCCTGAATTTATTGTTGTTGTATATATTGTATACACATTAAATATATCTGTGAGCTTTACCCTTTTTCATTTTACTTAATAATAGCTTCACTTATGCATTCTGTATCTCCATTTCTGGCTACTCTTTAGCTATGGCCAGCAGCTGACGCTCCAAAACCAAACCATTGTTCTCTTGTTTTGGATAGTGCCATAGCCTCTGTACCATGGTCTTCCAATGTCTTGGGGTAGAGTTCCCTTGCTTGAGGGTACACTCGGGCACACTAATCTTTTATATTTCCCTTCCTCTTGTTTTTTTAAAGTCTTTATAGTTTAAATAGGAAATATTTATTTAAATGTTGTTACTGTTCTTAAAATATTTCAATCTTCTTGTTTCCTTTCCTCACTGGGCTTAGAGCATCCTGCTTTTCCAATTAGGGTTGTAGCTTAACATGTAATAATAATAATAATAATAATAGTCTTGTAAATAAACCATTTGTTGGCATTGAAATTGACAATAAGTGTCTTATGCTATTCTATTTTAATTGTTCATTACTTCCCATATAGTTCATTTATTTCCTTTCCTCTCTGGGCTATTTTTTCCTGATGGAGCCCTTGGGCTTATAGCATCTTACTTTTCCAACTATGGTTGTAGCGTTGATAATAATAATAATAATAATAATAATAATAATAATAATAATAATAATAATAATAATAATAATAATAAAAGTTATTATAATAATAATAATAATAATAATAATATATCATATAGGCCCACTGATACTCAGGTGGGGAAGTGTATATATATATATATATATATATATATATATATATATATATATATATATATATATATATATATATATATATATATATATATATATATATATATATATATATATATATATATATATATATATATATATATATATATATATATATATATATATATATATATATATATATATATATATATATATATATATTAAAAAAAGCCCATAAAAGAAACACAGGAAATATTAATAAATCACTATATTTCGGCCAATAAACATTGCCCCTCTTCAGGATGTAAAGTAGAGGGCTAATGTTTATTGGCCGAAATATAGTGATTTATTTATATTTCCTGTGTTTCTTTTGTGGACCCTTTTGGAAAAAAACATATTAAACTTTTCGATTACAGTTATAAGTAGGACATGTATATATATATATATATATATATATATATATATATATATATATATATATATATATACACTATATATATTTATATATATATATATATATATATATATATATATATATATATATATATATATATATATATATATATATATATATATATATATATATATAACTTTACAATATAGGCAGAGAAACAAACTATACAAAGTGATTTTATTCTAAAGTGTAGCTAAACACCAATTAAACTGCCACATTTGCAGATCCATTTACCTTATTCTTTTTAACATTCTAAGATGTATGTCATATGAAATACAGTTCTAGTTATGATGGTGGAATCTTAATAATGAAACAAGGAATAACATGTTTTATAGAATAAAAAGCCTCCAAGACATTTTATATCTACTAGAGAGTTATGGGGTCCTTTGACAGGCTAATTAGTACTAAATTGGATTCTTCTCTCTAGTTACGGTTCAATTTCCTTTTGCTTACACATGCACCGAATAGTCTGGCATATTCTTTACAGATTCTTCTCTGTCCTCATACACCTAACAACACTGAAATTACCAAACAATTCTTCAGCCTTCTTCACTAAGGGGGTTAACTACTGCACTTTAATTGTTCAGTGGGTACTTTCCTCTTGGTAAGGGTAAAAGAGACTCTTTAGCTATGGTAAGCAGCTCTTCTGGGAGAGGGACAGCCTCTGTACCATGGTCTTCCACTGTTTTGGGTTATTAGAGTTCTCTTGCTTGAAGGTACACTCGGGCACACTCTTCTATCTCATTTATCTTCCTTTTGGTTTGTTAAAGTTTTCATAGTTCATATAGGAATTATTTATTTTAATGTTGTTACTGTTCTTATTTTTTCCCTTGTTTCCTTTCCTCAGGGGGCTATTTTCCCTGTTGGGGCCCCTGGCCTTATAGCATCCTGCTTTTCCAACCAGGGTTGTAGCTTAGCTTGAGGGTACACTATTCTATCTAATTTATCTTCCTCTTGCTTGAGGGTACACTCGGGCACGCTATTCTATCTAATTTATTTTCCTTTTGGTTTGTTAAAGTTTTCATAGTTCATATAGGAATTATCTATTTTAATATTGTTACTGTTCTTATTTCTTTTCCTCGTTTCCTTTCCTCAGAGGGCTATTTTCCCTGTGGGGCCCCTGGGCTCAAAGCATCCTGCTTTTCCAACCAGGGTTGTAGCTTAGCAAATAATAATAATAATAATAATAATAATAATAATAATAATAATAATAATAATAATAATAATAATAATAATAATAATAATAATAATGATAATAATAATAATAATAACGATGATGATGTTAATAAAGAAGTAGGTCTATTCTTAAGATAACCATCTCTGTATGAGAATTTGCATTTACTTTTATACTTTTATTCATATTGGGAAGGCAAATTAAAGAAGAGAAAATGGTGAAAATGATTATGAAAAAATGCAGTAGAAAGTAGTAATAAGTACTAAGTAATGAACTGCAAAAATGTTGTCATTTTTTAATATTTTGTGATGGCTACCTTTAAGAATCTGAGATATCTTATATAATATGCAATGCCTATTCGTTTTGGAGGTCAATCCTGCCGGCACTATTGATATCGATTTTCTTACTTATTCGAATTTTGATGCAGGAAACAAAATGTATTTTCGGAAACTAATGTTATTTTATCTATGAATACTTATTATAGGCAAGAAATGAGTTGAATTCTCTTAATAATGGATTATTCACGCTAAAGAATATTCGAGAAAATACTGGTATCGTGATCTCTCGTTAAACTTCTACCGTAGGTAAGCTAAAAAATCCTCTTCGATTTTATTGGGTCTTTTTTCTAAAAACATATCTGCGTAATTCTATTAAAATAGTTTGATATTATGTGATTATTACGTTACAGAAGGAGATACAGATTTACTAAAATAAATTTAAAATAACATGCATTTGAGCAAATCATTCAATATTGAAAAATGTACATATGATTAATACGCAAAAGGAACGTGCCTTGTCGAATTGCTTTCTGGAAAATTGCTTTTGATAAAGACTGCTGATTGATACAGTTTTTGAAAATAATCCATTCGTACTTCCTTCAATTAAATAAAGCTCAGCACAGAATCTATAAAATATATGTATAAATGGTGTGTTTCTTGAAGTGGCATTTAAGAAATAAAGTTGTTCTGGAAATAACTTAAAAAGGTATCATCGTCTATAGAAGGCATTGTTGTCGTGCATATAGTGAACGTTAGTTTTTAAAGATAAAATAAAATATTCAAGGATGAAATGTAATGTAATTTACTTTTATATTCGATATTTATGATATTTGTATGCTTAGAATTAATAGTTTCATGAAAATCTGCCGGTTTCTTAGTAAACTTAGAAGTGTGTACAACGACGAGCAAGCACTCTACATTCACCGTCCTAGCTTCACCTCCTTTCATTGTTCTTTCAGCCACACTCCACCAAAACAACTGACAGAAATGGCTCTACACGTTCCTAAATCTATGGGCGTTTCGTCTATGCTCAAAGATGGAGCTCGGGTAAGAGAGAACTTATAATTTGACCAGTAATTAACCCAATGCCATTGATATTTTGCCCTGTTTCATTGAAAATATCGTTAGCTTTGGGTGATCTCGAGAAGGCGTTAGCCGCTCGCATGGTTGCCGCATTCGGTATCTTGACACATGATTTTATTTTTAGAGATATGCACGCTAAGGGAAGATAGTTTGTTCATTTGATAAACATTTCTATGTGAGAAACAATCTAAATTATTTAAATATGTATGAATGATTGAAGATATTCGGACGTACTCATTAATAAAATCGATGAAATGATGGATGACTCATGCTTTTTGGATATGATCTCTTACGATAGACGCCTTTATCTGTTATTTGTTATTTTACATTTACCTTAAAATGCTCAGGTTAATTGTAAATCTTAATAATGTCATAAAACGTGATACGCCCAAAATTTGTTAAAGGTTAATCGGATTGGCTATTGGTTGGGCTCGTATTGAATGACTCATAATTATAACAATTTAATGGTGCATTTTCGGTTTCATTGTAGTATATTACAGGGCAATGTAACCTAGGAAAACAACTACTTTTTCTATAGAAAAAAATTACTCTCTTGAATCACGTTATTTACTATAGGAAATCATATATTTTCTGTTCGAAATCACACCCTGTAATACAATACAAATTTACCGCATTTTCTACTAGTATGGTTTTGGGCTTTATTGTAGCTTGTTAAAATGCAATGTATATGTAGTATTATTGGCCATGTCTGATATTCTTATGGTTTAAAGGTCGATCTTGAATAGAGGCAAGGAATAGGACACGTTCCTATAGACAGACCATATATGCATAGGATCAGTGCCCAGGCCCTTTCTCCACATAGGTCTAAGGATGGCCAGGTCATTGAGATCCCTTTTGTGTTGTTTAAAATTCTGGCGGTGTATGTATGATGACGGCCATGCAACATAACTCCCTCATTTTTAACAGTTGTTAAGAATACTGTAGGCTAAAGGGGTGTTGCAAATGGGTGTTACCCCCCCCTCCATTAAGTAAGTAGCTACGGACACGACTTGTAGGTTAGAAGGGCAAATTAAAATTAGGTGGTGTTTTTATGCACTGAGGTCCTGTCCGTTGTTTTGCAAAGGTTTGATATTCTGCACACAAGATCAACTCTTGGGATAATTCATTTTCGAAGGGAAATTTTGTTTGTATATAAAAAATCTTTATTCTTTCAGAGCATTTAGAATGTGCTGAACAATGTTTTTGGACCTTTGTTTATGTCGTTGCTGTTTTTATATAAATTTTTATCCATTCAGAGGTTTTAGAATGTGCTGAACGACGTTATGGGGCCTTTGTGTATGTTAATGGGCCAGGCGGCCTGCATGTATAGAAAATGGGAGTTTCCTTCCCATTTTTAGTCTTGTTACTATGGCTATCAAATTGCAAAATCTTCACCTAATTTTGCTATTTACCTGTTAATTGGTCTGCTGAATTAATACTATTTAATCAATCACTGGCTTTTGCTTGGCAGTGGTTTGCTTTGCTCACAGTTAAATATTTCACTGCTTCTATGTTCTGGCAAGTGGTACAGGGATGTGCTAGGCACGTCAGCTGCATAGGCGAGTACTATGTTAATTTATTTATTTAAATCACCGAGTTCGATATTAACAAAAAATTATAGTTATACTTATCATATTAGAAGTCGAAACCGACTAGGCGCATCACATTCTTCATTCCACTGGACGGCAACTATTTTTTTGTGGTGAACAGGACTTGGTTGGGGAGTACATAGTTGAGTAGACGAGGAATCACATGGTACCTTTCATGTTTTGAGGAATATTTTGTGCAAAACATTCAATTATATGTAAGTTTAGATCATTGTAAAGACATGCATTTTGTTGCAATTTCACCATTAAAATATTGTACAATGGCTGTAAAAGTCACCAAGAATTTGAAATTTTTCATACCATCAAACAAATCACTCTTGTAAAAAGGACGGACTAGTTCTCTCTCGGAGACATGTTACCATCACTTTGGGTCTGCTAAGAACTAGCACCGCCGCACTTTCCTTGATGTCCCAATAGATTATCATGTTTGAATTCTGTAATTATTGAATTCTGATTGGATAAAAGAAATACGTTCCAACAATTTCCCAGGTTGCTGAATGTGAGGGTGATAGGGAGAGAGATACAATTGCTGTTGCAGGTGTTGAGGTGCCAGTGACGGGAGATGAGAATGAGAGAGAGATTGGAAGAGAGCACTAGAGGAAACGAGCAGGAAAAGCACGTGGTATGGATGGTATGAGGGCAGAGATGTTAAAGGAAGGGGGTGTGACTGCTGGAATGGTTGGTGGGATTGTTTAATATGTTTTATGTTATCAATGGTGTGTGTGTTTATCATTCTTCTAATCAAAGGTAAAGGAGATTTGCAGTAGTATTGTAATTCTAGGGGAATTAGTTTGTTGAGTGTGGTTAGATAAGCATATGGTAGTGTTAAAATAACATGGATTAATGATAAAACGGATGATGAAATAAAAAAGTGCAGGGTGGCTTTAGAAGAGGTAGGGGATGTATGGATCAGATTTTTATAGTTAAAAGGGAGCTAACCGAGAAATATTTAGCAAAAGGGTTGGAGCCATACAGGTATTTTGCATTCATGGACCTGGCAAATCCGATGAAGAATTGATTGGGATGCGATGTGAATTGTGATGAGGTTGTAAGGAAATTGTTGAAGGTTTTTGCAAGCATTGAAGAGTTTATACATGGGCAGTAAAGCATTTGTTTGGATAGGGAATGAAGTGAGAGTGATTTCCAGTGAGAGAGGGGCTGAGACAGGGATGTGTAATGTTGCCGTGGTGGTTCAATTTGTTTGTTGATGAAGCTGTAAGAGACGTGAAAGCTCAAGAAGTGCTTGGTCGAGTATTGAAACTTATAGATGACAGTGATCATGAGTGGGAGGTGAATTGGTCAGGGAAAATTGAGAGGAAGTTTTTTTTTTAAGGTTGTTGGTTATAAAGAATAAAAAAATATAAAAGGATTAGAAGGTTGGGGAATAGTTCATTGCTGACTGGTACTGTATAAAGCAATTAAATGAAAATTAAATATGCTGTATAGAGATCCTTACTTTGAGTGCTATGTTTCCTGAAATTGTATCGTAGGTGGAGATTCAAGAGCATCAGTTTTGCAAAGCATTCTTGAGTTGAAACACATTTGAAGTGAGTTAATGAATTCTTTAGTAACAAAATTTGTTATATTTATTGCAAGTAAAATTCTTGGAAAAAAATTATAAAAGAACTTTATTTATATTTGATTACTAGGCTATTAAACAAAAGTAGAATTAAGCATTGTAGAGGCAATAAAACATTAGATTTTATAAGGAAATCAAGAGCTACAACCTGTCCATCAGTGTTAGGTTACTGAATGAGAATTCATTGCTCCATTCGTGGTTATCTCCTGATCCTCATAGATTTTGTTGAGGGAAAATGTGACACTGTTGGGTTACCATTTGCTATTAACCAGGACTGGAATCATGTAAAGAGATTTTGTTTAATTTGATTTCTTCAACTATAGTACTTTGCATTTATAGGCTTTAAAAATTTCTGTGGTATTAAATATTTCAGAATACCAGGTTATGCATGTGGACACCAGATGGTGCATCACACAGTAGCAACGAGAAGACATTTATATTCTGTACTCTGCAATCCCTAATGGAAAATGTAACTAGAAAGAATGGGTGATGAGTTGCCTTGAATACAGTACTTTACTCTCGATGAATGGCCATTGCTTGTTAAAAGAAAATAGCATTTGATTGCAAGTCAATAGAATCTTATGGATATTGCAAAAAAACAAATGTTAGCCTGTTGTTAAAACTTATCATGAAGATACCTCTACGAACAAGCCTAAGTAGTCTGTGTAATGACAAGTTGATACAGTTCCTGTACCCAGGGGTCGAGAGCTTTCACAGGAACATTTATTTATGTATTTTCATTGTATTTAAACTGAAATACATATATGATAAACTTCCCTAATATTTTCAGCTCTTCTCTGGGCTGGACGAAGCAGTGTTCCGCAACATAGCAGCATGTAAGGAATTCAGCACAACGCTCAAGACAGCTTATGGGCCTCAGGGACGCAACAAGATGGTTATCAATCACATAGAGAAGCTGTTTGTAACCAATGATGCTGCCACAATTATCAGAGAGCTTGAGGTAAGAATTTTGTCATGTGAAAGTAATCCATACTTTTTCAATTGTTGAAGTTGACATTTAAAAGGTTTTTGACACTTTAGAAACATTTATTATGGTCATTTGCTTTTAGTCCTTGTGAGGTATATTAATACATTACTATTAATTTTAGGTGTAGATTAAATATACGAGGATTTTTTTTTAATCTATTTTGGCTTTTATGGTTTCTAGGTCGAACATCCAGCTGCCAAGTTAATGGTGCTGGCATCACAGATGCAGGAGCAAGAGATGGGAGACGGAACTAACTGGGTGATTATCTTCACTGGAGCATTGTTGGAAGCTGCCGAGGATCTTCTCCGCATGGGATTGACCCCAACGGACGTATCCGACGGGTATCAGTTGGCCATGAATAAAGCTCTTGAAGTTCTTCCAAGTCTGCAATGTTGGGAAGTTACAGACACCAGGGATTTAACTCAGGCAAGTATTATAGTTTGCAAATTTTATTTGAAAATACTGTACCTGAATGTGCAGGACTCCGCAATCTTGTGCTTGGTTGTAGTTGAATCAAACATTTGAAAATCTGCTCTATATAGATAAAGTTTGAAATATAGCAATATAGGACCTGTAAGTTAGTCAAAAGATTACATAGAAGGGTATGAAAGGTAAAGTCCAGTGAAATATAGTAAAAAGGTGTTTGAAAAATGTCTGAAAAGTTAGATATGCATATATTTCATTGTTGTGCAACCATATTTTATTCAAGATTACTAATGCATATTTGATGTGGACTATGAAGAATTAAGTGCAGGACATAAGAATATTACTTCCTCTGGAAGTAACTTCAAATAATGAATTTCCATTAATGTTACAGGTGACCAAAGTTCTTCGCACAGCTATCATGAGCAAACAGTATGGCAATGAGGACTTTTTGGCCAATTTGGTTGCTCAGGCTTGTATTTCCATTCTTCCTGAGAAGAGCACCTTCAACGTCGACAATGTGCGAATTTGCAAAATTCTGGGTTCCGGTATTCACAAATCCGAAGTGGTACAGGTAAGAATTTTCCCACTAAAGAATAGCTTTACATCTCGGGTGTTGTTTGATAATTAAAGGTTTTGAGCTTGTAAATACATATCTGGAATATCCAAGCGCGCATGCGCGCTCTCTCTCTCTCTCTCTCTCTCTCTCTCTCTCTCTCTCTCTCTCTCTCTCTTTCTCTTTCTCTTTCTCTTTCTCTTTCTCTCTCTTTTTTTTTTTTTTTTTTTTTTTTTTTTTTTTTTTTTTTTTTTTTTTGTGGCATGTTGAATTTTACTTGTATTTCTATACTACTTTTTTTTCCCCCAGGGAATGGTTTTCAGACGTACAGCAGAAGGCACAGTTACTTCCAAAGAGAAAGCTAAAGTTGCTGTATATTCGTGTCCATTTGATATAACCACAACAGAGACCAAAGGCACAGTTCTCATCAAGAATGCTGATGAATTGGCCAACTTTTCACGCGGAGAAGAAAACCGAATGGAGGAAGATGTAAGGAATTGTTTTTAGTATTTTCCTTGTACTGTACATTAGGCCTTAAATACATTGTTTTGTTCATTTAAAGCTAACTCTGGGGTTTTAATTCATATGTATGTATGTTCAGTATGTATGTTTTATGAGAACAAAATCAAATAATAGAACTTTTTGTGTTTCCTATTGCATTCACAAAAATATACAAATGTGTTTATGTAATGAAATTTAAGAATTTTTTATTCTGAGTAAAAAAAAGTACAGTATTTTAAATATAAGTTCAAGATTAAAATGGAAATGGGTACTAAGCTTTTTTGATAGTATATATGGAGTACAACAGATATAAAAAGGTATGCCAACTCTCCTGGAAAGAATTACAGGTATCTCTTCATTTCATGAAATAGGTAAAGATGTTGTCCGATGCTGGTGTAACTGTAGTTGTTGCTGGAGGAAAGTTTGGCGATTTAGCTCAACATTATTTGAACAAATACAACATCATGGCTGTAAGAATCACAAGCAAGTGGGATCTGAGACGGCTTTGCAGAACTGTTGGTGCTACTATCCTTCCAAAGATGATTTGCCCAACGCAGGAAGAAATTGGTCTTTGCGATAAAGTCTTCATTGATGAAGTGGGTGACACCCCTGTCACTATATTCAGGTGAGTGTGAAATATCTGATTATATAGAAAGAAATTGTAATATTACATCTCTTAGCCAGGCCTTCTCCATCATGAGGCTCAATACTACACAGTATTCTAGAAGTTTTATTCCAGCTGTTACCAAGTTGTGGAATAATCTTCCTAATCGGGTAGTTGAATCAGTAGAACTTCAAAAGTTCAAAGTTGGAGCAAATGTTTTTATGTTGACCAGGGTGACATAAGTCTTTTTATTGTTTATATATGACATATCTTTTTTTGACATTATTAATAGTTTATATAGGACATCTGTTTTGACGCTGTTACTGTTTTTAGAATGATATATTGTAATTTCTTCTCATCATTTATTTCCTTATTTCCTTTCCTCACTGGGCTATTTTTCCCTGTTGTAGTCCTTGGGCTTATAGCATCTTGCTTTTCCAACTAGGGTTGTAGCTTGGGTAGTAATAATAATAATAATAATTTAGTCCACAGCTCCATTGGTTTGCATTTCAGTTCTCCTTTCCTGTTGCTCCCATCGTATGTGGTTGACCAACTTTCTCAATTTTTTTTTTATTCGATTTTGGCCGCATTTACAAACAAATCTTTCTTATTACTGTAGTTGTACTAGAGGAGGTTGAAAAAATTAAGTAGTTTGTGTTATCCTCTGTCAGAGTAATTAAAGTGCACTGTAGATATTTTTAAATAGTGATTTAAAAGACTATGTGAGTAGCAGTTACCCATAGAATCTAATTTATTTGGCGAAATAAAGAACAAAGAATAAGTAGTTGACAATGCAGGTTAGACATGTAATGTGTTTTTCATGCTTGTGTCTAGACCGAGAAGGCATTAGCGGAATAGGAATCGCCTGGAAGAAAGGGAAAGAAAAATTCTGTATTACCAGAATACCAAAGAGTCTGTAGAGCATATTTGGCCTGTGCAGGGAATCATAAGATGTGAATATTATTGATGATAAAAGACTAGATGATTTTTAAGTTTAGTACATTCAAATCCATAATGAGTCTGAGAAAAATTTCACTGATTATAGCTTTTATCATTAAATAAATTTTGATATATTCAGTGTGTTGTACATTACAGTAATACATTTCAATACATTCAATGTTTTGTAGTGTACTCACATTACTGTGGAATAAGTCGAAGCCCATTGATTCATCAGTGGAGTATTTTATGTTAAGAAAGCAGCTAAATGTTACTAATACAATTGCTTTAAAATCTCTCTCTCTCTCTCTCTCTCTCTCTCTCTCTCTCTCTCTCTCTCTCTCTCTCTCTCTCTCTCTCATGTATTGAGTGGCTTTAAAATGGAATAAATTTACAGTATGACTGTCACTTGAAATGCTTTTTTTTTCCAAGTATACAGTAAACCAAATGTAAATATTAATAGATTTGTTCTTGGTTTTTTTTTTATGAGGTTTTGTGAAATATTGTAAAGAAAAAGTACTTTTTTGTGATCAAAATATTATATTTTATGATGTTCTTTGGTAATGTACTTCCTGTCGAGTTCTAATGTCTTTTTCGTTAAACATTACCAAGGCATGTTTGTGGTGTTAGGAAAAACTTTTGATTGAAATTAAGCACAGAAATAGAATTTGAGAACCGATAATCCTAATGGTTTTGTCAGATGTCAAGGAGGATGTTCAAGATGAGCTGTAACAAAGAGGACAAGATAAACACGTAGCATTATGCACGCCTTCTTGTACTCCTCATTCATACACAGCATACCTCACCGGACTCTGACAATTTGTCCAAGTTTATTGAAAAAATGTACTGTATAACAGATAGGTTTCTTCAATCGTAGATTCATTCATAAGAATGTCTGGTGATAGTGCCTGTATTAGATGTTTATTTCTGTGGGTATTGCTTCATAGAAGTTTTTACTTTTTGCAGGCAAGAGGGGGCTGAATCCCGAATTGCAACTATTGTGATCCGTGGCTCCACTGATAATTTAATGGATGACGTTGAGCGCGCTGTGGATGATGCTGTGAACACTTTCAAGGGCTTGTGCAGGGTAAGGTTAATGTTGTTTGTTCGATGATATTTAAACTTTTAATTGGTTTTTAGCAGTTGCAGTTACTTGTTTCTTATTGGGTTTTAGCAGTTGCAGTTACTTGTTTCTTATGTCTACCTTTATCATTCTTGATGATATAAAAACACCATTATGGAATAGAAACCCATGACTAGATTGGCTTTTTCATGTGTGAAGGCTAGGTAAACCAAATTAGGCTTTGGTTATTTTAAGAAAGATATTGATTTTAATGAATCTACTCTTGGTAAGTAAAAAGGTTTGGGTTGCTGCAAGTTAAATTACTCATGGAAATACTGGAATCCAGAAAGATTGAATCTTTAAACTAATTTTATAATGCAGTAGTCAAACAAATTTGAGAGTAGCAATACTAAGGTAAAGCCGAGTCCATGTATAATTTCTAAGCTATTTAAACTAACCATTTATAATGAGAAGAGTGCTGTACATCACTATAACACTTCAACATGTATGTAAAGGCCTAAATTTTATTGGCTTGATGACAATTATTGGACACATCTTGAAAAAGATATCTAAAAAAAATTGCAGCCTATTTGGTCTATTCAGTTATTGTAAATTTGTTTTAAACCTGTAATCTGTTGGGTAAGTTATAATTTCATGAGGTCGTGAAGTTGACATTTCTGGATTAATAGTATTTATCTTTTTTAAGTTAAAATTCATGGTAATACTAGTAATAGGTTTGAAAGGCTTTTTTGGGGCCAGCCATGAGAGATTTTTTTAAAGTTTTACTATGAATTCAGTGATTCCTGACAGATATATAATGCAGAATGATTGAAAGTAAATCAAGACTTGTATTGTATACTTGGTATGTCAAGACATTGAATTTTGGGTATGCCAAGACATTGATTTTATTGTATATATTTCATGTAAATGTTAATTTTTTAGATTCTCGTAAATGGGGTTCTTACTACTGTATAATATAGAAAATTATTTGGTGGATAATGTGGGAGGGTGGGCTGTGGCACCCTAGCAGTACCAGCTAAACTCGGTTGAGGCCATTGTTAGGCTGGAGGAACGTAGAGAGTAGAGGTCCCCTTTTTTGTTTTTGTTTCATTTGTTGATGTCGGCTATCCCCCAAAATTGGGGGAAGTGCCTTGGTATATGTATGTATGTATGTATTTTTAGGATAAATAGGTTTGATGCCATGTCCTTTTTTTCCAGGATGGAAAGTGTGTTCCAGGTGCAGGCAGCACTGAAGTAGAACTTAGCAGAATAATAGAGCAGTATGGCTCTCAGTGTCCAGGCCTAGAACAGTACGCTATTAAGAATTACGCTGAAGCTCTCAGGGTGTTCCCTAAAGTAAGGGAATTAGGTTGTTACTTTATATTGTTGAAGATAATTTCCTCATATTTCTGTAATAAGTTGTATTTTTAAACTTTTCAGTTAATAAATTCTGCCATTTTATTTCTCCATGTTTATATAGTATAGTGTAGCTATGCTATGGAATGATGTATTTTCTCAAAATAGCTTAATTTTAGTATACAGGTACTATGCATTAATAGCATGACAGTTTTAATTATCAATGACAATATATTTCCATGTAATGATATAGATTTGATCTTTACCTATAGTCCATTTCTTTTAGCGAGTCATATTTGCACTGACTTGCAACGGTGCCCTTTTAGCTCGGAAAAGTTTCCTGGTCGCTGATTGGTTAGACTTATCTTGTCCAACCAATCAGCGATCAGGAAACTTTTCCGAGCTAAAAGGGCACCGCTGCGAGTCTGTGCAAATATGCCTCGCTAAAAGAAATTGACTATACTGTAGTGATATAATTTTTTTTATGAAATTCAACTATTTACAGGTGTTAGCTGATAACTGTGGTGCTCCTGATCAAGAAGTTTTGTCCAATTTATTAGCTGCGCACACAGAGGGCAAGAAAAATGCCGGCTTTGACTGCGAGGGAGAAGGTGTTGCTGTGCTGGATGCATGCGAGAAGGAAATATTTGATCTGTTCCTTACCAAGTACTGGGCCCTGAAATATTCTTCATCAGCGGCTATTGAAATTTTGAGGGTAGACCAGATAATAATGGCGAAGAGAGCTGGCGGCCCCAAAGCCCGAGGAATGGGACCCCAGGATCCTGATGATGATTAAGCATTGGGTTTATTGTAGGGTGTCTTTATATTTTGGCCTTGTCTATTAACTTAATGCTGTTTACTAGCTTTCATCAGGACTTGATATCCTAATTAACTACCTGAAGAAGTGGTTTGCCAAGTAGGTGATTTAAAAAGATACCCATCGGCAATCGACGATGTAACATGTACTTGCACGCTTTTTATATTAATAAATTATCTGAAGAAGTCTATAGCTTTCTCTCAACCTTTAAAATGTTGATTTACAGTTAGTGGTATAACAGTAGAAATTATAAAAACTCACCATAGGTTTATGGAATAAATGAGTTTACATAGAAGATATAGGTAGTAACCTTTGAAATAGATAAACTCAAAATTGAGAGCATTATTGAACTGACTAAAAAGTAGTCAGTTGTCTTATCTAATGTATAGTTACGTAGTTATGAACAAAGAGTCTAGGAGGTGGTTGATATGTATGAAACAAGATCAGGTTTGAAAATTACAATAAAGAACTTGTCCGTCATATTGCTCGTTTCTTTTACAGAAGAATGCAAAGAATGATCAATCTGGTTCTGGTGTCGTACCTTTCGTCTGAATTTTATAATCCAATCCTGTCCATTAGAAGAGAATTCTCTCCAATGACCCTTAAGGGATGTTGCAGTTGGTTCTTTTTTTTTTTATTTATGCATTGTTCCTTGGCCTTAACTGCACCTACTATTAATCTTGTACTTTACATCTGTTCCTGCTACCTTTTATTTTTCCTGTAGCTAAAGCTATCCAACCTCTCTTAACTATTACTTCAAAGAGTAACTGCAGGGTTTCCTCCCACTTCCATAGCTGAATTACTGGACAGGCCCAAGCACCTGACTTGTACATACATACATACATATACCAAGGCACTTCCCCCAATTTTGGGGGGTAGCCGACATCAACAAATGAAACAAAAACAAAAAAGGGGACCTCTACTCTCTACGTTCCTCCCAGCCTAACAATGGCCTCAACCGAGTTCAGCTGGTACTGCTAGGGTGCCACAGCCCACCCTCCCACATTATCCACCACAGATGAAGCTTCATAATGCTGAATCCCCTACTGCTGCTACCTCCGCGGTCATCTAAGGCATCGGAGGAAGCAGCAAATAAAAGAAAAAAAATTAAACTATCCATCTTGTCCAATCTTTTTGAATTGTATTATGAGGAGGTGATTGGTTTCCCTCGGTAACACCTTAATGCTGAAAGGTCTTCCTTTCCTCAGCGTTTGTTTAAATGGCCTAAATGGAATGGACAAATCCAATTTCAGCACCTTACCTGACACAATATTATTATTAGCTAAACTACAACCCCAGTTGGGAAAGCAGGATGCTATGAGCCCAAGGGCTCCAACAGTGAAAAATAGCCCAGTGAAGAAAGGAAATAATGAAATGCACTACATTAGATGCAATGATTATGAAATATCTTAAGATCCGTAATAATGTTAAAATAGATCTGTCATATTCAAACTATGAAGTAAGACTTATGTAAGCTATTTAACATTTGCTGCAAGGTTAAACTAATGAAGTTCCACTGATTCAACTGCAAGATAAAGATCATTCCACAATCTGGTAACAGTTTGAATAAAACTTGAAATACTGTTTAGTGTTGAAGACATGACTTAAATTTAACTACATAACTAGTACTATGTACAGGACGGAAGAACAGTGCAAAATTTGGTCAATTATGAAAATTCTTATACAACATGCTTCAGAAACTACAGTAACAGAACGATGGTGCCAGAGACTGATATCTTGATCGGGAATAAGAAATTTAATAGACCAGGTTTTGTCTATCAAATTAAGATGAGATTCAGCAGGACCATACAGGAAAATAATATTTGAAACAGCGGAATGAAAGAATAAAAACACTAATCCAGGCTAGATTGATCACTGCGGGCAAGACAAGGGTATTTGTTCCTTCGGCCCCTAGTTGCACTTCCTTTATATCCTTCTACTCTACCACGTTATTTGCTTCTTTCTTCTATCTTTCTATCCAAACTCTCATAACTTTTACCTCAGTATAACTATGAGTTTTACCCTAGATGCTCTTGGTCACTGAATGGGCTCACAAGCTCCAGTACTGGGCTACATAGCCCAAATTATTAAATTCAATTAAATTCAACATCTTACCAAAAATAATTTTAAGTTAGATTAAGTTTGAGGAAGTCTTGAATATGATGTGAACATATAGCAAATGTAAGTGGATCTATT
>NC_090746.1:112808697-112823697 GCF_036898095.1 Palaemon carinicauda | reverse complement strand
AAGCAGTTATCGTTGTAAAATATATAAATAGTAAAATATGAATAATTTTTATAAGTAAATTTATAATATATATTCCCAGGCTACTGCAACATCTAGATACGTCTTCATGTTCAATTTGATTATACAAATATTTTTCGGAATTTTTATATTTGCTTAAAACAGTTATCATTGTAGAATATATAAATAATAAAATATGAATGATTTTTATAAGTAAATTTATAATATATATTCCTGTACATTTCTGCCAAAAAAATTTCAATCTCAATGAGATTGAGGTTTGACGTGTATTATCGGTGGATAAATGTTATTATGTGGCGCCCCCTCATATTATTAGCATTTGTAAGTAATTAACAGACTTATTTACTTTAATTATTGGTTAAGATTCATGCACTTATCACACTTGTTAAGAATTACACCTCTTTTATGCCTTTTAAAGCGTAAATGTATGGATACGAAGTTGTCCTATTCCAGAGTAGATCACTAACGTGGGTAGACGATGATTATTTAAGTTAAAAATTAAGTGTAATTATCATTGATGCATTTAGAATCTTCACATGCGATGTGGTATATTATTCCAAATATGTATAAATCTCATTTTTAGCCTTAGGGATATACCGTGTTACCTAGCCATACGCGAGTGTACCGCTTGCCGGCAATTCACAGAAAATCCTAGTTTAATTATCCCATAGGCCCGTAAAATTTAGTTTGGTAGCTTCAATTATGGCTCTAACCCTTGGCCTATTACATCCTTGGAGCCTTTGTAGTTTGTTGGGACAGACATGGAACCGCAATGTCCGAAATCGGCTCTTTTTCAAGGGAATCATCACATAATGAAATAGTATTTATTTCACTAGTTTTGTAAATGCTTGTCCCAACAAACTACATACTAAGACAGGGTCGCGATCGCCAGAAAATAGAGTGAAAATCATCACATCGAATTTTTCACGGGAAGTTTAACAGAATGAAATAATGAATTCACTAAATTTGTAAATGCTTCCTAATGACCTAACGGGGGCCGCCCTGCGACCCCCCAAACACTGTCGCTATCATACAAGCACCCCAAACCCACCTAACCTAACCTAGTATTTCCCAGGTCACAACCCCTAGCCGGGGGCAGGCTCGCGGACCCCCTTCGTAAGTCTCTCTCCTACACAAAAAAAAAGATATGGGCAGCACTCTTAATTATATCTTTAAAATGATAAAATAACTTCATATTATGGTATATCGGATCATAGTAAAGAACATCTTCCCCATAAGGAATAACGATTTGGCTAGTAATAAGAAAGATATCGCCGCCTGTCTCAACAGGTTAGACAATATATTTATTTAGTAAGATGCAAATTAACTACCCTTTTTCTATGCCAGAGATAACCTGTGTACATTTATCCACAAATGCGCCAATTGAATAAGGACATGCTGCTCCAGATTGAGTTAGGTTAGATACGAGTGTTCGATGAATGCTATCTACGATGCGAAATAAAGTCGTTCCTTCGTCCTTTACATAGGATAGATATCAGCGAAACTGGAGTATATGTAATTAAACTTTTATAACAGGTTGTAAACAGGTGGCAGGTAGTTAGTGGCTGGGAGCGGAGAAGCCTCGTCCATCAGTGGGAACTGATGTTCTTCCACTAGCTGGAGTATCTGGGTTGTTTTATTTCTTTTCTTTTCTTGCCAGTGGGTTTATGATTGTTTGCTGCCGTGGTGATGTCTACGGTTAAGCAAACTTGGTTTTTAAAAGTTTTTTTTTCTTCAACCTTTGGACATTTGTTTCCTGTGACGTTGCTGTGCTACGCCTTTGGACTTAATCCCCCGGAAAGAGAATAAGATTCAGCGTTACATGAAATTTTCCAACCTCTTACAAGTACAGAAAACGACATCGGGAGAAACAAGCTCCCCTTCACGAATGGAAACTATACCCTTCTGTTTCATGCACTCATGAGCAATATGTCTTCAAGTGTGCAGTGTTTGGAATCTGTATGATCGTTTACCGATAAACATGCCTCTTCGTGCGCACATCCTTTTCCGACTGGACTGGAAACTTTACTCGCCAGGCCTTGTCTATGTTCAGTGCACTCCGGATAGATTCACACAACATTCTGATGTAACAGCATGCAAATATGGGGTGTGCTCACACACTAGCATGCATAACAGGTGACAGCTTCACGCAATGTCATGGATTCGCTTGTAGTGTTACTGCGCCTCACTGGCACGCAGTTGTTTGTCAGGGATTTGGAGCAGGTAGGTTACCACCAACGCTCAACTCGCGCCTCGCAACAGCACATGCGACTCCTCGCAACAGCACATGCGACTCCTCGCAACAGCACATGCGACTCCTCGCCTCGGCATGCTGCTGCTTTGAGAGAGACAGTTGATTCACAGGATCCAAGACATACTTGCAGCGTGCGTGTCCAGGATGGAACGCACTGTGAACCCTTTTAAGGAGAGACTTGCTGTAAGGGCTTGGGTGTGGACTGATAATTATATCCTAAAGGTATATCCAGTAGACGCCCCTGATTACAGGAGTTGTCACTATCTCCGTCCAGTTACTTCTCTGGGCGACTCATATTGCAACTCATTGTGGTTTGAGATCACCGAGTAATGATAAGAGGTTTCCATCTAACCCCCCCCCTAGTCTCTTTCTCTGATGACTGATGCCTAAGAAAAAGTAAGGATCTTTGGTTGGTACAGAAGAACAAATTTTCTCTCATGCCAGAAGGGATTCTCGAGTTTCTCTGGAAGATCATGACACGGGATGCCGACTTGATTGTAGAAGGGGTACTTGGAACAGCCCCTCTCTTTCTTGATCTTCTCTAAGTGGAGAGGAATGAGATATGCATTTGTGTCTCTACCCCTCCTTATGCATTTGTGTCTCTACCCCTCCTTATGCCAGCTGGGTCGCTCTCTTCAAAGGGAGTTAATGTATATCCTGTTTCCCTGAATGTGTGTTTGTGATTATCACAAAATTATCAATGGCACCTTCTAAAGTGCGCGATCACAAGCTGCAACCTTAACTGCACAGCTCATGATTGACAACGCCTCTTTATCGATTGTACATCCTCTCACCAGCTCGTGATGGATCGTGCACCCTCTCACCTGCCTGCTAGAGTGCTCTCTTATGGGAGCCCCTTCACTAGCTTCTCAGTTTTATATTTGTAGTCTTAACAGGTGGTTTGCTCCTATCTATTTGCATGCAACCTCCTTTGCGTTCTCCCTATTACTATACTTCATGATATACATAGGACAAATAATAAAGTGCACAATTGTACCAATTCTGCGTGCCTTCAGCCCAGTCCAAGGATTTTTGCAGAACGCGTGGAAAGTGACGGCTCCCAGGGTTTTCTAGTTGACTTTTTCTTGTAGAGAAAATGTCTGTAAGCTGGAGATCAGTCATAGACCTCTCAACCCTGAACGAGTGCATTATGCAAATCTTGTTCAGTATAGAGGCACCACGCACAGTCAGGCAGGCAATCAGGCCAGGATGGAGACTCCAGGCACAATCAGGCCAGGATGGAGACTCCAGGCACAATCAGGCCAGGATGGAGACTCCAGGCACAATCAGGCCAGGATGGAGACTCCAGGCACAATCAGGCCATGATGGAGACTCCAGGCACAATCAGGCCAGGATGGAGACTCCAGGCACAATCAGGCCCGGATGGAGACTCCAGGCACAATCAGGCCAGGATGGAGACTCCAGGCACAATCAGGCCAGGATGGAGACTCCAGGCACAATCAGGCAAGCGATCAGGCTACGATGGAGACACCAGGCATGGCCAGGCAGGTGATGAGGCCATTAGATTTCATAATGACAATCTGCTTAGGGATGTGTACTTCTAGATCCCAATCCCTCCCAACTCCAGGAAGTATAGTAGTATCTTGTTTTTGTCTTAGCAAGCGTGTACCAATTTAAAGTTCTTTGATTGTTCTCTCAACAGCTCTGCAAGTTTTCACCATAGTTTGTTCTTACACAAAATACAAACCGTAGGCTCTTTACATAGGAAAAAAAATCAGCGCAAGCTAGTATGGGGTTATAAAACTTTTAACGAGGTGTCAACAGGCCATTGCTCAGCCTTAAGCTAAGTCTTTAGACTGAAAGGGGTTGATATTTCCTCTTTGTTAGAGCTGTCCATGCTCATAAGGAGTTTTGAACAGGCAATGATACCACTTTTGTGGAGTGCTGTTCAAAGTTCTTCGTTCCCTAAAAGGAGAACCTAATGAGCCTTTACATCTGGCTTCAAATGAAGATCTAACGCTGAAAACGGTCTTTCTTCTCGCTTCAGCTTCCGCTAAGAAGGTTAGCGGGTTGCACTGTTTAATACAGTGCACTGCAATGGGATTTTTTCTATCAAGGTCTGTTCTCTATATGGTATTATATGATAGGGAATAAATACCTCTAAATATAAGCATATGGAATTCAAGGGCCTTCTCGCAAATGATCATACATATGAACATTGAGGTCTGACTGCACAGTACTCTTGCTAGAACAATTAATTAAGAAAGAAAGTTAATTCTGTATTTTTCAATATTTAACTTAGCCGGTGATTATATAGCTGCAACTCTGTTGCCCGACAGACAACTCTACGGTAAAAACTCGCCAGCGATCGCTACACAGGTTGTGGGTGTGCCCAACAGCGCCATCTGTCGTCCAGATACCCAGTACTCAATGTAAACAAAGACTCAATTTTCTCTCTGTCGAGCTATCGACAAGACGTACTTACTCGCTGTTGCTAAACTGGAGTTTTTTCACAACTAATTGGTGAAGTACTTTATTCTAGTTTTGAGCTTTCGCTATGCAGGTGTTTTATCTTCATCTTAAATCTTGAACTCGTTTTGGATAGATTTAATTATGGTGACAAAGAGAGTATGGACTTTCTTTCACTTTTAAATGGCCGACCCTTCCCTTAGACGGAAGTGTGTTTAGGCTTTTAGTAATTATATCACGTTATAGATTTTCCTCTATATATTTTATATCTCTCCGCCTTTATTAGGCCTCTTCGATTAACTTTCCATTTATTATAAACATATAAAAATAATTTTAATGTTTTGTTTATATAGACCTTTCCTGAGAGTAGGCGGTCCTAACTTGGAAACCGAAGTTAATCAACGTTGAGCCCTTTATATCGTAATTAGCTTTTAAAGAGCTAAGGATTTAAAACTTTTTAAATGTAATATTTTATGAAAGATAGAGAGAGAGTGTATCACGGTTTCACTTTGCAGTAAGAGTAAATCGATTCTGACGTTTTGTTCATTCTTTCTTAGCTTAAATGTTTTAAATTCTATTTTAAAGGAACTTTTTATTTGAAAAACCTTTCAGTTTTTTCCTTTAGTCAAATAACATGTTTTTTTGACGAAATATAATTGGGCTCTTCTCTTAGGTGCGAAATCAAGAGAGAAAGAGAGAGAGAGATAGATACGGAGGGAGAGAGAGGAGAGAAAACGTTCTGTTCAAGCGGGTAACGTTGTTCTCGAGTTACTCTCGTCCCTAGTCGCTGTACGGGGAGGAAGGATAAAACGTTTTAGTTTTTTATTCTCGTCCCCAGGCTATGTGCGGTGAGAGATTGAAAACGTAGTTATATGAACTAGTGTTTAGTCTCTTTCCCAGCCACTGATTTTTTTTATCATAAAATATGTTTTCTGTTTTTTGCTGGTATTAATGAGCTTGCATTATACGACTGATTTCGCAATTACTACCTTTTAATGAAGGGTAGAATTGCGTGTTTCAGGTAGAAATCAGTAAAAGTTTCGATTTCAGTGAAATAAGTGCAAAACAGAAAATCGAAGTGATAAAGTGATATGCGCAAAGTGTTACAGTGTTGCGTCCGAGGGTTCGTCTGTTCGTGCCTGTCGTTCACCTAGTCCGGGACCTCTTACATGCTCCCAATCCCAGGGGAGAAGTAATGTCAAACGACTTATGGGTTCGAGAGGCCTTGACCAACGAACAGACGTTTTCCCTCTATGGTATCTTACCAAGATCTCCCCTACCATAAGACGAGAGAGACGTTGTTTCTCCTCGTCATCCGAAGGCTTTTCGCATAAGAAACCTGTCACAAGGTTTCGAAGCCCTTAAGCGAAAGTCAGTCCTTTCAGGACAGGTCCAGCGTCCTGGTTACAACCATTAGGACAGCTCTGACCCTATGCAGTCATTGGATAACTGCTCGCCGCCTAACAAAAGCGTAACACAGACTCCGAGAGTCTTTTTTTGTAGGCAAAGTGTTGCGGTCACAGACGTTACCCTCGTCTCTTACCACAACCATTTCCGTTGATCCTTAATGGGTTGTATGGCAAGACATGCAGTATATGCTTGCCTCCCTTATGGAAGACTATTCTGCCGATTAGTCCGTTGAGTCTAGCCGTTTATCTCATCGATATCCTGTCTTTCAGCCAACCTAACGTTCCTTTGTGCTTACTGTTGACGTTGGCGTAGCTTAGTCACGTCAGTCAGGTTGTTTAGAACCACACTCGATGCGGTCTCGTGTGGTTTTTCAGCCGCATTTGGACGTTAGGCCACTTGCTGATGCTCCTGTTGACGTTCAAGACGTTCACTAACAATCGGAGTTGACTTGTTTTGACGCTGTGCGTCAACCTCCGCATTCTAGAGTTGTTTTGACTGCTCAGTCTAGGCAGTCAAAGCAGTCTCGAGTGGACGCTGTGCGTCCTCACGCACCTGTTGTGGTTGACAGTTCAGTTGTTGACAGTTCACAGACTGTCAAGCAGTTACATGACGTTGCGTTCTGGTCCGCTACTAATGCACCAGTGAGTGTGGACTCTGCTTGTAAAGCATTGCCACCACGGTAGGTCTCTCCCTTGCTTGAGACTCAGCTTTTATCGGACAAGGTTCCTGTAGATGAGGAAGTTGCTGTTCCCCCTCCTACTGATATTCCCTTGAGGACTCTGTCAGATGGAGAGGAGCCTAAAGCTGCTTAGCCTCCTATGGACTTTAATTAAATCATGATGATTTTTTTAAGGATCTTTGTCCGGATCTTTTTGTAACTGCTGCTCCTCGTTCGCCTAAACGTCAGAGCTTACACTAGGCCTAGCTACTTCGAAGCCGTTGTTTTTAAGCTAGAGCTCTCTCGCTCTCCTAGAGAGCTTTACGTTGGCTAGGCGACTGGTTTTTCACCAGGAGGAGTTTGGGGGATACAGCCTTTGCTTTCCCTTCTTTTAAACTGGTTTATAGAGCGAGAGTCTGATATGACACGAGAGAAGTTCTCGGCTTGGGAGTTCATGCCTCTGCCCAGATAGACTTCTCAATTCTCGTAGACTCTCCCTGGCGCCTGGCCAGGAGACGCTCCAAGTTGTTTACAGGTCAACTTCACAGCTATTTTCGAGCCTTTGAAGTTTTGCTGTACAATTATGTCACGCATAACAAGGCTTTCAGGGATGGTAAACGGTACCGCCTCAGTCGCTAACCCCGTCTGTTGCCACACCTGCTCCCGTAGACCCTAAATGGGCTTTGCTGCAAGACATGCAGTCCAAGCTGGCGTCCTTGATAGAGGACTTTAATGCGGAGAAGGTTGCTACCGAACCTTCTGGCCAACAACCTTCCAACCGGTCGGTTGTGCGCCCTGTTGACGCTGAGGTAACCTACTCGCGTCTGCCAGTTGAGGTGGTTCCCCCACCGATGCGACCCAGTGTGAGTTGCCAGCCGCACGTTGACGTTAAGCGACGCTCGGAGGTGGTTGTTGACGTTCAGGACGTTCAACAACCAGCAGAGGTGACTTGTTTTGACGCAGTGCGTCAACCTCAGCAACCCTGTAGGGTGTTGACTGCACAACCCAGACGGTCTAGACAGTCTCGGGTTGACGCTGTGCTTCCTCGCGCACCCATGGTTGTTGACAGTTCACAGACTGTGCAGCAGTTCCATGATATTGCGTCCGGCTCCGTCACGCATCCACCAGTGCGACCGGACTCAGCGAGCCAGACGTTGCCCACTCCGTTGCCGTTTCCTCATCAGTTTTCGGATGAGGAACCCTCTGATGAGGACGTTGCTGAACAACAAGACGATCAGCCCCCAGAATAGATCAAGCCCTGCTATCCATCCAGAAGATGCTGAAGAAGGAACGCTGCTCAGTCAGGCTGTGGATGAGTCTGGTAGGGACGCTGTCATCCGTGGAACAATTTGTGTCACTAGGAAGACTACACCTCCGTCCTCTTCAATACCATCTAGCTTTTCACTGGAAAAAGGACAAGACGCTAGAAGCGGTCTCGATCCCGGTTTCCGAAAAGATAAGTCTTGTCTGACTTGGTGGAAGGACAATATCAACCTAAGAGAGGGTCTTCCCCTGGCTGTTCAGACTCCCAACCACGTTCTCTTCTCGGACGCATCGGACGTGGGCTGGGGCGCGACACTAGACGGTCGGGAATGCTCAGGACTGTGGAACTCGAGTCAGAGGAGCATGCATGTCAACTGCAAGGAGCTGTTGGCAGTACATCTGGCCTTGAAAAGCTTCAAGTCTCTCCTTCGAGGCAAAGTGGTGGAAGTTAACTCGGACATCACCACGGCCTTGGCGTACATCTCCAAACAAGGAGGTACCCACTCACTGACGTTGTACGAGATCACAAGGGACCTGCTCATCTGGTCAAAAGGTCAAGACATCTCCCTAGTAACGAGGTTCATCCAAGGCGACTTGAACGTCATAGCAGATTGTCTCAGTCGGAAAGGGCAAGTAATTCCAACCGAATGGACCCTCCACAAGGATGTGTGCAAGAGACTTTGGGCCACTTGGGGTAAAACCATCCATAGATCTCTTTGCAACCTCGCTGACCAAGAGGCTTCCAATCTATTGCTCTCCAGTCCCGGACCCAGCAGCAATACATATAGATGCTTTCCTCCTAGATTGGTCACATCTGGATCTCTACGCATTCCCACCGTTCAAGATTGTCAACAAGGTACTGCAGAAGTTCGCCTCTCACGAAGGGACAAGGTTGACGTTAGTTGCTTCCCTCTGGCCCGCGAGAGAATGGTTCACCGAGATACTTCGATGGTTAGTAGACGTTCCCAGTAGTCTTCCTCTAAGGGTAGACCTTCTACGTCAGCCACACGTAAAGAAGGTACTCCAAAGCCTCCACACTCTTCGTCTGACTGCCTTCAGACTATCGAAAGACTCTCGAGAGCTAGAGGCTTTTCGAAGGAAGCAGCCAGTGCGATTGCTAGAGCAAGGAGAGCTTCTTCCATTAGAGTCTACCAATCGAAGTGGGAAGTCTTCCGAGACTGGTGCAAGTCAGTTTCTGTATCCTCGACCAGTACCTCTGTAGCTCAAATAGCTGTTTTTCTCTTATACCTGAGAAAAGGACGATCCCTTTCAGCTCCCACTATCAAGGGCTACAGAAGCATGTTGGCATTGGTCTTCCGGCATAGAGGCTTAGATCTTTCCAAACATAAAGATCTGCAAGACCTCCTTAAGTCTTTTGAGACCACCAAGGAGCGTCGTTTGGCTACCCCTGGATGGAATTTAGACGTGGTACTAAGATTCTTCATATCAGACAGGTTGGAGCCGTTACAATCAGCCTCCCTGAAAGATCTCACTCTTAAGACTCTTTTCCTGGTATGCTTAGCCTCGGCTAAAAGAGTCAGTGAGATTCATGCCTTCAGCAAGAACATAGGATTTTCGTCAGAAAAAGCCACTTGTTCGCTACAACTTGGTTTCCTAGCCAAAAATGAGCTGCCTTCTCGGCCTTGGCCTAAATCTTTCGATATCCCCAGCTTATCGGAGATCGTAGGCAATGAACTAGAAAGAGTCTTATGCCCTGTTAGAGCTCTTAAGTTCTATTTAAAGCGTACTAAACCTTTACAAGGCCAATCTGAAGCTTTATGGTGTTCAGTTAAGAAACCATCCTTGCCTTTGTCAAAGAATGCTTGGTCAGACTTTATCAGATTGTTAATACGAGAAGCTCATTCACATCTGAGTGAGGAAGACCGAACTTTGCTTAAGGTGAAGACGCACGAAGTTAGAGCTGTAACAACTTCCGTGGCCTTTAAGCAAAATATATCTCTGCAAAGTATAATGGACGCAACCTATTGGAGAAGCAAGTCAGTGTTCGCGTCATTTTACTTGAAAGATGTCCAGTCTCTTTACAAGAACTGCTACACACTGGGACCATTCGTAGCAGCGAGTGCAGTAGTGGGTGAGGGCTCAACCACTACAATTCCCTAATTCCATACCCTTTTAATCTTTCTCTTGAAATGTTTTTATTGTTGTTTTTTGGGTTGTCCGGAAGGCTAAGAAGCCTTTCGCATCCTAGTTGATTTGGCGGGTGGTAAAAGTCATTTCTTGAGAGCGCCTAGATTAGGGGTTTTGATGAGGTCCTGTTGTATGGGTTGCAACCCTTGATACTTCAGATCCTAGGGGTCGATCAGCATCCTAAGAGGATCGCGAGGCTCCGTAAGGAAGACGTACTTAAAAGGCAGAGAAATTGTTCAAGTCGACTTCCTTACCAGGTACCTATTTATTTTGTTTTTGTTATTTTGATAACTTCTAAAATGAAATAAAAACTCTTAGCTCATAAAAGTGTAAACATATATTGCTGGTCTCTACCCACCCCCCTGGGTGTGAATCAGCTATATAATCACCGGCTAAGTTAAATATTGAAAAATGTTATTTTGATAATAAAATAAATTTTTTAATATACTTACCCGGTGATTATAAATTAAAGGATCCTCCCTTCCTCCCCAATAGAGACGCAGTGGGACGAGGAGAAAATTGAGTCTTTGTTTACATTGAGTACTGGGTATCTGGACGACAGATGGCGCTGTTGGGCACACCCGCAACCTGTGTAGCGATCGCTGGCGAGTTTTTACCGTAGAGTTGTCTGTCGGGCAACAGAGTTGCAGCTATATAATCACCGGGTAAGTATATTCAAAAATTTATTTTATTATCAAAATAACATTTTTCCCCAAAATATAGGCTTGAGTTTTTTATTTTTTTTTTTTATTTTTCAAAGTTTTACCTCCGGTTATGTCAACCAGGTTGGTGGTACTCTCCCCTTACCTACACGACAACTAACTACTGTGCTATACATTGTTAATAACAGATGGCAGACACCATGCATAGAAGTTTGCAAATTTAAGAAAAATACAAATTCTTTAAAATTTATCATTTTGTCTTGTAATTAGATACTGTACCCTTTTTTTGGCTCTTTGACTCTTTTCCTTTTTCTCACATGGCCAATTCAATGTTCGTTGACATCCTTTTGTAATGGATGACATTTTATGACATGTTATCTAATCACATGCGTGATGTTGGTTTGTATACAAACAGATATTAAAACTTTAATTTATATATGTCAAGTTTTCTCAGCAATTAATTGCAGTATGTTATTATGTTACAGGTCAATACTGTTTTATGAAAAAGAGCCAGGTTTAATAAGCTTCATGATAATTTAATTTTTTCTTACTGTTGTTCAGTAGTAAGATGAGAGTTGAAAGTTTTATTTGAATAATTTACTTTAATCTGCTTCTCGTTTCTAACGCCCAAACCTTATTTTCAGTTGTGTGGAGTGGTGGTTGTAAGCTTAGCAGCTAAGTCACAAAGCTATGTGGAAACTATATCTGATCCAAAGGTAAATATTTGATTATGTTTCTTCATTGCAAAATGGTAGCATTGCATATGAATTATTAATATTCTTTATTTAACCCTTTTACCCCCAAAGGACGTACTGGTACGTTTTACAAAAGCCATCCCTTTACCCCCATGAACGTACCGGTACGTCCTTGCAAAAAAATGCTATAAAAATTTGTTTTTTATATTTTTTGATAATTTTTTTGAGAAAATTCAGGCATTTTCCAAGAGAATGAGACCAACCTGACCTCTCTATGACCAAAATTAAGGCTGTTAGAGCAATTTAAAAAAAATATACTGCAAAATGTCCTGGGAAAAAAATAACCCCTTGGGGGTTAAGGGTTGGAAATTTCCAAATACCCCGGGGGGTAAAAGGGTTATGTTTCCTGTTATACTGTGCAGTGTTCAGGTTTCAAAATAATTATTAAAATTTATATGCTTAGTCTTATATTCATTGAAATTTTCATAGTGGATTAAAGTCTAGTTTGTAGCAGATTGGTGGTACAATACTAAATATTTTTATGTATACCTTTTGTTGATTAATCTTATACAATATTTAAATTTTGCCTAAATGAATATTTAAAGTTTTCCTAAAAGGAATATTATTTAGGATCTACAGTACTGCACTGTACTGAAGACAATATTTTTGCCATCATATGTTTAAAAAGCATTTAAATGGCCATTGATTGAACTACAGTATTAATAGTACAGTATATTATAGTGATAATTTGTTGTAACTAAGAGCTTATTAAGTGTGATTTGTTGTCGTTAAAAGCAGTTGTATAGCACACTTAAGATGTATGATAATTAACCCTTTTACCCCCAAAACGTACTGGTACGTTTCACAAAACTCATCCCTTTCCCCCCATGGACGTACTGGTACGTCCTTGCAAAAAACTGCTATTTACATTTTTTTTGCATATTTTTGATAATTTGTTGAGAAACTTTAGGCATTTTCCAAGAGAATGAGACCAACTTGACCTCTCTATGACAAAAATTAAAGCAGTTAGAGCAATTTTTAAAAAATTACTGCAAAATGTGCTTGAAAAAAATTACCCCAGGGGGTTAAGGGTTGGAAAGTTTCAAATAGCCTGGGGGTAAAAGGGTTAATTGTATAAATTAAGAAGAGTATACAGTGCCTTGTTAGATAGATGGATGTGTAATATGGTAATTATTTATAGGATCAAGTTTCATTTGTGTGTGGCGGATGAGGCACATATGAAGTGTGAGTTTGTATGTTAGGGAGAAATCAAAATGGTTATGATAGTTGGAAATTTTTGTAAGGTTGGGCTAGTTATCAATAACTTGACTATTTTTACAGGAATGGAAGAAGCTCCTGAGGACTCGAACAAACGTTTTAGTTTTGTATTCGAAAGGCAAAGTAAAACAAGAGGTAAATAATGTATTCACAGAAGTGTCGCGTGAACTTCGAGGAACGGCGACACTTGTTCATATCGAGTGTAATGGGTAAGATAGTCTTCCATAAAGATTATTATATCATGTAGAAATTTTGTTCAACATGAAATTCAAGCTTCATGACTAATTGAAGAAGAATTTTTTGCCAAAGAGATTCAATGATATTTATTTTGTCTTATAGTTTGTATCAGTTAATTGCTATTATAAGGAAATTTTAACACTATAATGTTAATGACTTTTTCAGAGAGGGGAAAAAGCTATGTAAAAAGAATAAAGTTGAGCCATCATCATATGTTTTGAAGCATTACAAAGATGGTGATTTCCATAAAGATTACGATAGAAGAGAAACTGTTCAGTCTATGGCAACATTTTTACGAGATCCATCTGGAGACATTCCTTGGGATGAAGATGAGCAAGGTGTTGATGTGGTGCATATAAATGATGTAAATGTAAGTATATTAGTAATGATATTTTTATATTATTCTAAGTCCATTGCTTTGCAGTTATTTTTCCTTCACACGTACACACACTCTCTCTCTCTCTCTCTCTCTCTCTCTCTCTCTCTCAGATCACCATTTGTTCACATTTACACTGGTTCTAATGGTAGTTTGTTTATTTTGAAATTTATGGTTACAAATTTACTGCATAAAATTTTATATAAATTACCTTCCCCTTATCTTATACTAAATAAAACTAATTCTATGTTTCAGTGCACAATGCTATTTTTAACCTAAACCACTTATAATTTTCTCAAACTTTTTTTTTTTAATGTTAGAAGGAAATGGGGGCTTAGCATTTTCATTTTCATCCATACTGTAAGCAACAATCCTAGTCTGTATTCTTTTACATTTAGAACTTTCAGTTTGGTCAGCAACCATTCGAACATACTTTTTCATAAGAGGAACTGTAGGCCTTTGCATTCCTCACTGCGATTATGTTAATCACAATACTGTTCCTGGCACAAGACAGAAAGAGGGTCTTGATTGCCATGGAAAAAACTCCCTTGAAAGTATACACTAGTTACTAAGAAAATCCAGGAGCAGACATCCCTCATTATCATTAATGTCTTAAATATTTATATATATACAGTATATATATATATGTATATATATATATATATATATATATATATATATATATATATATATATATATATATATATATATATATATATATATATATATATATATATATATATATATATACCAAGGCACTTCCCCCAATTTTGGGGGGTAGCCGACATCAACAAATGAAACAAAAAAAAAAGGGGACCTCTACTCTCTACGTTCCTCCCAGCCTGACAAGGGACTCAACCAAGTTCAGCTGGTACAGCTAGGGTGCCACAGCCCACCCTCCCCCGTTATCCACCACAGATGAAGCTTCATAATGCTGAATCCCCTACTGCTGCTACCTCCGCGGTCATCTAAGGCACCGGAGGAAGCAGCAGGGCCTACCGGAACTGCGTCACAATCGCTCGCCATTCATTCCTATTTCTAGCACGCTCTCTTGCCTCTCTCACATCTATCCTCCTATCACCCAGAGCTTTCTTCACTCTATCCATCCAACCAAACCTTGGCCTTCCAGTATAAATTGTTTCACAATTCGGAGCATGGTAATTATTCTCAACCTGTCAAAACCAGCGCTAGAAGACTGAAAGAAGAAGGTGGGAGCAACTTGCCAAACCATGGTTGTTTGCCCTGAGGTACTAGATTTTCACAATACTGTCTTGAGGGCCTAAGCCTATTGAAGAGAAGCAAATGAAAATTGTATTTATTGTGGGTTAACGTCAATATAAGCCAAATTTTATTAAGGAAGCAATATGAACATCAATGGGAGATTCAAAGATATAAAAAAAAAAGCTCTGTAGAGATATAGCATGAGAGCATGAAATATGTTCAAACTCATTCAACGTTAGTTTCCTTTCGATGGTGAGGAAGAGGTCAATGTTGACGTTTTTATTTTAACTCTACTGAGCTAACTGGATTTTAGGGAGATAATTTTGGTTTGACTGTGGTATTCAATATAC
>NC_090746.1:112741986-112808197 GCF_036898095.1 Palaemon carinicauda | reverse complement strand
ACCACAACAGAGACAAAAGGCACAGTTCTCATCAAGAATGCTGATGAATTGGCCAACTTTTCACGCGGAGAAGAAAACAGAATGGAGGAAGATGTAAGGAATTGTTTCTAGTATTTTCCTTGTACTGTACATTAGGCCTTGATACATTTTGTTCATTTAAAGCTAACTTTGGGGTTTTAATTCATATGTATGTATGTTTTATGAGAGCAAAATCAAATAATAGAACTTTTTGTTTCCTATTGCATTCACAAAAATATGCAATTGTGTTTATGTAATGAAATTTAAGAATTTTTTATTCAGAGTAAAAAAAGCATTTACCAAGTACAGTATTTTAAATATAAGTTCAAGATTAAAATGAAAATGGGTACTAAACTTTTTCGATAGTATATATGGAGTACAACAGATATAAAAAGGTATGCCAACTCTCCTGGAAAGAATTACAGGTATCTCTTCATTTCATGAAATAGGTAAAGATGTTGTCCGATGCTGGTGTAACTGTAGTTGTTGCTGGAGGAAAGTTTGGTGATTTAGCTCAACATTATTTGAACAAATACAACATCATGGCTGTCAGAATCACAAGCAAGTGGGATCTGAGACGGCTTTGCAGAACTGTTGGTGCTACTATCCTTCCAAAGATGATTTGCCCAACGCAGGAAGAAATTGGTCTTTGCGATAAAGTCTTCATTGATGAAGTGGGTGACACCCCTGTCACTATATTCAGGTGAGTGTGAAATATCCGATTATATAGAAAGAAATTGTAATATTACATCTCTTAGCCAGGCCTTCTCCATCATGAGGCTCAATACTACACAGTATTCTAGAAGTTTTATTCCAGCTGTTACCAAGTTGTGGAATGATCTTCCTAATCGGGTAGTTGAATCAGTAGAACTTCAAAAGTTCAAAGTTGGAGCAAATGTTTTTATGTTGACCAGGGTGATACGAGTCTTTTTATTGTTTATATATGACCTATCGGTTTTTGACATTGTTAATAGTTTATATAGGTCATCTGTTTTGACGCTGTTACTGTTTTTAGAATGATATATTGTAATTTCTTCTCATCATTTATTTATTTCCTTATTTCCTTTCCTCACTGGGCTATTTTTCCCTGTTGTAGTCCTTGGGCTTATAGCATCTTGCTTTTCCAACTAGGGTTGTAGCTTGGCTAGTAATAATAATAATAATAATTTAGTCCACAGCTCCATTGGTTTGCGTTTCAGTTCTCCTTTCCTGTTGCTCCCATCGTATGTGTTTGACCAACTTTCTTAATTTTTTTTATTCGATTTTGGCCACATTTACAAACAAATCTTTCTTATTATTGTAGTTGTACTAGAGGAGATTGAAAAAATTAAGTAGTTTGTGTTATCCTCTGTCAGATTAATTAAAGTGCACTGTAGATATTTTTAAATAGTGATTTAAAAGACTACGTGAGTAGCAGATACCCATAGAATCAAATTTATTTGGCGAAAGAAAGAACAAGGAATAAGTTGACAATGCAGGTTAGACATGTAATGAGTTTTTCATGCTTGTCTCTAGACCGAGAATGGATTAGCAGAATAGTAACCGCCTGGATGAAAGGGAAAGAAAAATTCTGTATTACCAGAATACTAAAGAGTCTGTAGAGCATATTTGGCCTGTGCAGGGAATCAAAAGATGTGAATATTATTGATGATAAAGGGCAGTAGATGGTTTTTATGTTTAGTACATTCAAATCCATAATGAATCTGAGAAGAATGTCACTGATTATAGCTTTTATCATTCAATAAATTTTGATATATTCAGTGTGTTGTACATTACAGTAATACATTTCAATACATTCAATGTTTTGTAGTGTACTCGCATTACTGTGGAATAAGTCGAAGCCCATTGATTCATCAGTGGAGTATTTTATGTTAAGAAAGCAGCTAAACGTTACTATACAATTGCTTAAAATCACTTCTACAATCTCTCTCTCTCTCTCTCTCTCTCTCTCTCTCTCTCTCTCTCTCTCTCTCTCTCTCTCTCTCTCTCATGTATTGAGTGGCTTTAAAATGGAATAAATTTACAGTATGACTATCACTTGAAATGCTTTTTTTTTTTCCAAGTATACACTAAACCAAATATGAATATTAATAGATTTGTTCTTGGATTTTTTTATGAGGTTTTGTGAAATATTGTAAAGAAAAAGTACTTTTTTGTGATCAAAATACTATATTTTATGATTTTCTTTGGTAATGTACTTCCTGTCGAGTTCTAATGTCTTTTTCGTTAAACATTACCAAGGCATGTTTGTGGTGTTAGGAAAAATTTTTGATTGAAATTAAGCACAGAAATAGAATTTGAGAACCGATAATCCTAATGGTTTTGTCAGATATCAAGGAGGATGTTCAAGGTGAGCTGTAACAAAGAGGATAAGATAATCATGTAGCATTATGCATGCCTTCTTGTACTCCTCATTCATACACAGCATACCTCACCAGACTGTATAACAGATAGGTTTCTTCAATCATACATTCACTCATAAGAATGTCTGGTGATAGTGCCTGTATTAGATGTTTATTTCTGTGGGTATTGCTTCATAGAAGTTTTTACTTTTTGCAGGCAAGAGGGGGCTGAATCCCGAATTGCAACTATTGTGATCCGAGGCTCCACTGATAATTTAATGGATGACGTTGAGCGCGCTGTGGATGATGCTGTGAACACTTTCAAGGGCTTGTGCAGGGTAAGGTTAATGTTGTATGTTTGATGATATTTAAACTTAATTGGTTTTTAGCAGTTGCAGTTACTTGTTTCTTATGTCTACCTTTATCATTCTTGATGATATAGGAACACCATTATGGAATAGAAACCCATGAGTAGATTGGCTTTTTCATGTGTGAAGGCTAGGTAAACCAAATTAAGCTTTGGTTACTTTAAGAAAGGTATTGATTTTAATGAATTTACTCTTGGTAACTAAAAAGGTTTGGGTTGCTGCAAGTTAAATTACTCATGGAAATACTGGAATCCAGAAAGATTGAATCTTTAAACTAATTTTATAATGCAGCAGTCAAACAAATTTGAGAGTAGCAATACTAAGGTATAGCCGAGTCCAGGTATAATTTCTAAGCTATTTAAACTAACCATTTATAATGAGAAGAGTGTTGTACATCACTAACAGTTCAACATGTATGTAAAGGCCTAAATTTTATTGGCTTAATGACAATTATTGGACACATCTTCAAAAAGTTATCTAAAAAATTGCAGCCTATTTGGTCTATACAGTTATTGTAAATTTGTTTTAAACCTGTGATCTGTTGGGTAAGTTATAATTTCATGAGGTCGTGAAGTTGACATTTCTGAATTAATAGTATTTATCTTTTTTAAGTTAAAATTCATGGCAATACTAGTAATAGGTTTGAAAGGCTGTTTTTGGGCCAGCCATGAAAGATTTTTGTAAAGTTTTGTTATGAATTCAGTGATATAATGGTATATAATGCAGAATGATTGATAGTAAATCAAGACTTGTATTGTATACTTGGTATGTCAAGACATTGAATTTTGGGTATGCCAAGACATTGATTTTATTGTATATATTTCATGGGGTATTCAGCATTATGAAGCTTCATCTGTGGTGGATAATGGGGGAGGGTGGGCTGTGACCCCCTAGCAGTACCAGCTGAACTCAGTTGAGTCCCTTGTTAGGCTAGGAGGAACGTAGAGAGTAGAGGTCCCCTTTTTTGTTTTTGTTTCATTTGTTGATGTCGGCTACCCCCCAAAATTGGTATATGTATGTATATATTTCATGTAAATGTTCATTTTTTAGATTCTCGTACATTGGGTTCTTACTACTGTATAATATAGAAAATTATTTTTAGGATAAATAGGTTTGATGCCATGTCTTTTTTTTTTCAGGATGGAAAGTGTGTTCCAGGTGCAGGCAGCACTGAAGTAGAACTTAGCAGAATAATAGAGCAATATGGCTCTCAGTGTCCAGGCCTAGAACAGTACGCTATTAAGAATTACGCTGAAGCTCTCAGGGTGTTCCCTAAAGTAAGGGAATTAGATTGTTACTTTATATTGTTGAAGATGATAATTTCCTCATATTTCTGTAATAAGTTGTATTTTTAAACTTTTCAGTTAATAAATTCTGCCATTTTATTTCTCCATGTTTATATACAGTAGTATAAAGTGTAGCTATGCTATGGAATGATGTATTTTTTCAAAATAGCTTAATTTTAGTATACAGGTACTATGCATTAATAGCAGGACAGTTTTAATTATCAATGACAATATATTTCCATGTAATGATATAGATTTGATCTTTACCTATAGTCCATTTCTTTTAGCGAGTCATATTTGCACTGACTTGCAACGGTGCCCTTTTAGCTCGGAAAAGTTTCCTGGTCGCTGATTGGTTAGACTTATCTTGTCCAACCAATCAGCGATCAGGAAACTTTTCCGAGTTGAAAGGGCACCGCTGCGAGTCTGTGCAAATATGCCTCGCTAAAAGAAATTGACTATACTGTAGTGATGTAATTTTTTATGAAATTCAACTATTTACAGGTGTTAGCTGATAACTGTGGTGCTCCTGATCAAGAAGTTTTGTCCAATTTATTAGCTGCGCACACAGAGGGCAAGAAAAATGCCGGCTTTGACTGCGAGGGAGAAGGTGTTGCCGTGCTGGATGCATGCGAGAAGGAAATATTTGATCTGTTCCTTACCAAGTACTGGGCCCTGAAATATTCTTCATCAGCGGCTATTGAAATTTTGAGGGTAGACCAGATAATAATGGCGAAGAGAGCTGGCGGCCCCAAAGCCCGAGGAATGGGACCCCAGGATCCTGATGATGATTAAGCATTGGGTTTATTGTAGGGTGTCTTTATATTTTGGCCTTGTCTATTAACTTAATGCTGTTTACTAGCTTTCATCAGGACTTTATTTCCTAATTAACTACCTGAAGAAGTGGTTTGCCAAGTAGGTGATTTAAAAAGATACCCATCGGCAATCGACGATGTAACATGAACTTGCACGCTTTTTATATTAATAAATTATCTGAAGAAGTCTTAGCTTTCTCTCAACCTTTAAAATGTTGATTGACAATTAGTGGTATAACAGTAGAAATGATAAAAACTCACCATAGGTTTATGGCAAAAATTAATTTACATAGAAGATACAGGTAGTAACCTTTGAAATAGATAAACTCAAAATTGAGAGCATTATTAAACTGACTAAAAAGTAGTCGGTTGTCATATCTAATGAATAGTTATGTAGTTATGAACAAAAGTCTAGGAGGTGGTTGATATGTTTTAAACAAGATCAGGTTTGAAAATTACAATAAAGAACTTCTCCGTTATATTGCTCGTTTCTTTTACAGAAGAATGCAAAGAAAATTAGAAATTTATTCCATTTAAAGACAGGGGTACTGAATGATCAATCTGGTTCTGGTGTCGTGCCTTTCGTCTGAATTTTATTTTCAATCCAGTCAATTAGAAGAGAATTCTCTCCAATGACCCTTATCCCTTTTACCCCCAGGCTCTTTGGAAATTTCCAACCCTTAACCCCCAAGGGGTTATTTTTTTCCCAGCACATTTTGCAGTATATTTTTTTTAAATTGCTCTAACAGCCTTAATTTTTGTCATAGAGAGGTCATTTTGGTCTCATTCTCTTGGAAAATGCGAATTTTTTCAAAAAATTCAAAAATATAAAAAATGTAAATTTTTATAGCATTTTTTTGCAAGGACGTACCGGTACGTCCATGGGGGTAAAGGGATGGGTTTTGTGAAACGTACCAGTACGTCCTTTTGGGGGTAAAAGGGTTAAGGGATGTTGCAGTTGGTGCTTTTTTTTTTATGCATTGTTCCTTGGCCTTAACTGCACCTACTATTAACCTTGTACTTTACATCTGTTCCTGCTACCTTTTATTTTTCCTGTAGCTAAAGCTATCCAACCTCTCTTAACTATTACTTCAAAGAGTAACTGCAGGGTTTCCTCCCACTTCCATAGCTGAATTACTGGACAGGCCCAAGCGCCTGACTATTGTAGCCCAAATAAAAGAAAAAATCCATCTTGTCCAATCTGTTAAAATTCTACTATGAGGAGAGGTGATTGGTTTCCCTCGGTAACACCTTAATGCTGAAACGCCTTCCTCTCCTTTCCTCAGCATTTGTATAAATGGCCTAAATTTAATGAACAAATCCAATTCCAGCACCTTACCTGCCACAATATTATTAGCTAAACTACAACCCCAGTTGGGAAAGTAGGATGCTATGAGCCCAAGGGCTCCAACAAGGAAAAATAGCTCGGTGAAGAAAGGAAACAATGAAATGCACTACATTAGATGCAATGATTATGAAATATCTTAAGATCCGTAATAATGTTAAAATAGATCTGTCATATTCAAACTATGAAGTAAGATTTATGTAAGCCTATTTAACATTTGCTGCAAGGTTAAATTATTGAAATTCCACTGATTCAACTGCAAGATAAAGATCATTCCACAATCTGGTAACAGCTTGAATAAAACTTAAAATACTGTTTAGTGAAGAAGAAATGACTTAGATTTAACTACATAACTAGTACTATGTACAGGATGGGAAGAACTGCAAAATTTGGTCATTTATGAAAATTCTTATACAACATGCTTAAGAAACTACAGTAACGGAACGATGGTGCCAGAGATTGATATCTAGATCGGGAATAAGAAATTTAAGACAATTTTTTTGACTATCAAATTAAGATGAGATTCAGCAGGACCATACAGGAAAATAATATTTGAAACTGGAATGAAAGAATTAAAACACTTCTTCAGGCTAAATTGATCACTGCGGGCAATACAGAAGGGTATGTGTTGTTCCTTCGGCCCCTAGTTGCACTTCCATTATATCCTTCTACTCTACCACGGTATTTGCTTCTTTCTTCTATCTTTCTATCCAAGCTCTCATAACTTTTACCTCAGTATAACTGAGAGTTTTACCCTAGATGCTCTTGGTCACTGAATGTTCATACTATATACACATGACATGTGGTTTGGCCTAGAAAACAAGCTTGTTGCATATGCAGATGATGCTACTCTCTTTGCATCAATTCCATCCCCTGAATGTAGATCTAGGGTTGGTGAATCCCTTAATAGAGATTTAGCTAGAATTAGTGCATGGTGCAAATTATGGGGTATAAAGTTGAATCCTAACAAAACTCAAAGTATGATTGTAAGTACGTCAAGGACGGTGGTTCCTCAACATCCGGATCTCAGTATTGATAATGTTTCTTTGAATATGTATGACTCTTTCAAAATTTTAGGGGTGATTCTCGACAGTAAATTTACTTTTGAGAAACATATAAGGTCTGTGTCTTCTTCAATTTCACAAAAAATAGGCTTATTGAGAAAGTCTTTCAAGATTTTCGGTGATCAATCTATTCTGAAGAAGTGTTTTAATTCTTTCATTCTACCTTGTTTTGAGTATTGTTCTCCTGTCTGGTCTTCAGCTGCTGATTCTCATCTTAATTTGTTGGACAGAAACTTACGGTCTATTAAATTTCTTATTCCTGATCTAGATATTAATCTCTGGCACCGTCGTTCAATTAGTTCATTATGCATGTTGCATAAGATTTTTCATAACTCTGACCATCCTTTACATTCAGATCTCCCTGGACAATTCTATCCTGTTCGTAATACTAGGCAGGCAGTTAATTCTAATAGCCAGGCCTTCTCCATCACGAGGCTCAATACTACGCAGTACTCTAGAAGTTTTATTCCAGCTGTGACCAAGTTGTGGAATGATCTTCCTAATCGGGTGGTTGAATCAGTAGAACTTCAAAAGTTCAAAGTTGGAGCAAATGCTTTTTTGTTGACCAGGCGGACATAGTCTTTTTATAGTTTATTTATGACATATTTGTTTTTGATGTTGTTGATAATTTATTATATGACATGTCTGTTTTGACGTTGTTTCTTATTTTAGAATGATTTATTGTTAATTTGTTCTCTTCATTTATTTATTTCCTTATTTCCTTTCCTCACTGGGCTATTTTTCCCTGTTGGAGCCCCTGGGCTTATAGCATCTTGCTTTTCCAACTAGGGTTATAGCTTGGATAGTAATAATAATAATAATAATAATAATGGGCTCACAAGTCCCAGTTCTGAGCTACGTAGCCCAAATCATTAAATTCAATTAAATTCAACATCTTACCAAAAATAATTTTAAGTTAGATTAAGTTTGAGGAAGTCTTGAATATGATGTGAACATATAACAAATGTAAGTGGATCTATTTCTGATGGAAAATTTGCTTGAATTAGTTATAAAATGGTAAAACATGACAACATCTTAGTACCCAGACAGTAAAAAATTACCATTTATGAAAACAAATATGATGCAGTATTCTCTCTGGCTTGATCCATCTAAGATCTTATCAAGATACCCACAGTGCTATTCTTATATGATTTTTTTTGGGGGGCTCAGGCCATGTCGTCCTGATGGAAGGTTCCTTCAGTAGCTTCCTTTGGATATATATGACTACCAGTCATATATATCCAAAGGAAGCTACTGAAGGAACCTTCCATCAGGATGACATGGCCATCTCACCCAAAAATAGATTTTTCGCTTCGTTCATAATCCGTTTTTTTTTTTTACTTCATTAGTATTTTGTTTACAATTCGAAAGTTGTGATACTGAGTAATTAGATAGTCACTGAAGTAAAAAACCACCATTATGTTAACTTTATGCTTTATGATCAACAGTTTCCTAAAATGCATAGATAAAGCTGAATAAACAAAGTTGTTAGTAGACCCCAATGTAGAACTTGAAGCAGTAGAATTGACCAGCTGATGCAAAGCGTAATGATAATGGAAATTACACTAAAAGGATAAGTTGTCTTGTAAAAGTTTAAAAGGAAAATTAGAAATTTAGTTTATCCACGGAAAGTTCTGATATTGTAGTTTATAAGACAATTGGGTAAAACTAGAACTATATTGTTTGACAAGCGGTGAGCTGATAGAATTTCTACAGGATAGAGGAGGTCTACATTTCAGATGCTTGGCATTTACATGTAACCAGTGAAGGCTATGGTCATTGGTCACAGCCTCGCAGGTTTTAAGGTCGCTCATGAATGGCAGAGGCAAGGGACAGTGACATTGCCCTAGCAAGCAGGACAATGCCCTAGAGACTGGCCATATTTTATATGATCAGCGCCCAAGCCCCCTCTCCACCCAAGCTAGGACCAGGGAGGGCCAGGCAAATGGCTGCTGATGACTCAACAGATAGACCTATAGGCTCCCCCCAACCTTAGCTCACAAGGATGGTAAGGTTGCAGACACTAATGGCACTAACGAGATTGAGCGAGACTCGAACCCCGGGCTGGCAAACACCAGGCAGAGACGTTACCAATCAGGCCACAACAACCCTAAAGCTCTGGGCAATCTTAATCCATCCATTAAACCAGGAAGAAGAGTGTAAAGCTGAATTTAAAAGGATAAAGGCAGCTGCAGTGGATGAAGGTAGTAAAAGTAGTGAGTTACTATAAAATAAAATGCTTAATCAAACCAGTGAGGAAATATGAGTGATGGTTGTAAAACTTCAACAATTTCTATTGTAAACAAAGGATATGATTTTATATATATATATATATATATATATATATATATATATATATATATATATATATATATATATATGGATCTTTTACCTCATTTTCATTGATATCTTATTCAGTGGTAAACACACACACACACACACACACACACACACACATATATATATATATATATATATATATATATATATATATATATATATATATATATATATATATATATATATATATATATATATATATATATATAATTTCTTCACAATAAGTTGTTACCATGGAGGTACCTATTATGCTTCCATGGTTGTTACCTATCTGACCAAAGAAATTCTCTCTCTACACACACACACACACAATTATGGCCATTAATTTATTGTGTTATAAAAACAGTAGTCACTGTTTTTGCAATAACATTAAAGAAATCTACAAGCGCCCTGAAACGTTGAAAACACATCCACCAATAAATTTAATTTTATGGGACTCTCGGTACAGGTAGCCCGGTAGGGAAGACATAAAATACATTTTCAGTCTTCTAATTGTATTATTTTTATGGGTTAAATTTTTTAATTATCTAAGTCACGAAAAAAAAGATGAAATTAAAATATACAATGCTCAAATATACACATTTTTTTTTCCATAAATGTAAACGCCAAATTCTTTAGTCTTAGCTTCAAACAGAATTATTTATGATATTTGCGAAATAATTTAGACCAATTTATATTCAGAAGTAAAAAAAAATCACTGTTAATATTACAGGTAAATTTGTTAACCCCCTGAATGTCAAAAAACAGTAGAACTCACTGCGAATATCCTGTTTTAATGATGGTCCTCGCAAATGAGTCGTTCTAAAATAATCTGAAAGACATAACAATCGGTTAGAAATAGGACATATTACGTATTTTGTCAATCTACCTTTAAAACTTTGTGAATTTTTGCGTCAATAAAATTATAAAATGAGTTACTCAAGCCAAAAGTTTAGCAAAAAATATTCTAAATCCTAATGTCAACAGTTTCCAAATGAATAAGAAAGTTTGTAAGCTTGAACAATTGCCATATTTTTATTTTGTTCCCATCACATTAGCCAATGAATACATCATCCTAATCTTGAGTAGTCTGCTATTACACCTGATTTTAACAACTGATCTATTTCATTTTAAATATCATATTATTAACAAATAAGAATAGCATCAAAAATAGAAATGTATTTGCATTTTTCACATGTTTGACTTGTAAGAACTATATAGCAGACACAAATGATTTTTATGTAAAATATTTGGAGAGTGGTATTATGGCCTCCTAGCAGTCCAATGACGTCACTTTCTAAGGCCACTGCAACATCTAGATACGTCTGCATGTTCAATTTGATTATACAAATATTTTTGGCATTTTTATATTTGCTTAAAGCAGTTATCGCTGTGAAATATATAAATAGTAAAATATGAATAATTTTTATAAGTAAATTTATGATATATATTCCCCGGCCACTGCAACATCTAGATACGTCTGCATATTCAATTTGATTATACAAATATTTTTCGGAAATTTTATATTTGCTTAAAACAGTTATTATTATAGAATATATAAATAATAAAATATGAATTATTTTTATAAGTAAATTTATAATATATATTCCTGAACATTTCTGCCAAAAAAATTTCAATCTCAATGAGATTGAGGTTTGACGTGTATTATCGGTGGATAAATGTTATTATGTGGCGCCCCCTCATATTATTAGCATTTGTAAGTAATTAATAGACTTATTTACTTTAATTATTGGTTAAGATTCATGCACTCATCACACTTGTTAAGAAATACACCTCTTTTATGCCTTTTAAAGCGTAAATGTATGGATACGAAGTTGTCCTATTCTAGAGTAGATCACTAACGTGGGTAGACGATGATTATTTAAGTTAGAAATTAAGTGTAATTATCATTGATGCGTTTAGAATCTTCACATGCGATGTGGTATATTAATCCCAATATGTATAAATCACGTTTTTAGCCTTAAGGATATACCGTGTTACCGAGCCATACGCGAGTGCACCGCTTGCCGGCAATCCCCAGAAAATCCTAGTTTAATTGTCCTATAGGCCCGTTATATCTAGTTTGGTAGCTTCAATTATGGCTCTAACCCTTGGCCTTTTACATCCTAGGAGCCTTTGTAGTTTGTTGGGACAGGCCTGGAACCGCAATGTCCGAAATCGGCTCTTTTCCAAAGGAATCATCACAGAATTAAATAGTATTTAATTCACTAGTTTTGTAAATGCTTGTCCCAACAAACTACATACTAGGACAGGGTTGCGATCGCCAGAAAATAGAGTGTAAATCATCACATCGAATTTTTCACGGGAAGTTTAACAATGAAATAAGGAATTCACTAAATTTGTAAATGCTTCCTAATGATCTAACGGGGGCCGCCCTGCGACCCTCCAAACACTGTCGCTATCATACAAGCACCACAAACCCACCTAACCTAACCTAGTATTTCCCAGGTCACAACCCCTAGCCGGGGGCAGGCCCCCGGACCCCCTTCGTAAGTCTCTCTCCTACACAAAAAAAAGATATGGGCAGCACTCTAAATTATATCTTTAAAATGAAAATAACTTCATATTATGGTATATCGGATCATAGTAAAGAACATCTTCCCCATAAGGAATAACGATTTGGCTAGTAATAAGAAAGATATCGCCGCCTGTCCCAACGGGTCAGACAATATATTTATTTAGTTAGATGTAGTTTCGCCGCCTGTCCCAACGGGTTAGACAATATATTTATTTACTTAGATGCAAATTAACTACCCTTTTTCTATACCAGAGATAACCTGTGTACGCTTATCCACAAATGCGCCAATTGAATAAGGACACTCTGCTCTAGATTGGGTTAGGTTAGATACGAGTGTTCGATGAATGCTATCTACGATGCGAAATAAAGTCGTTCCTTCGTCCTTTACATAGGATAGATATCAGCGAAACTGGAGTATATGTAATTAAACTTTTATAACAGGGTGTAAACAGGTGGCAGGTAGTTAGTGGCTGGGAGCGGAGAAGCCTCGTCCATCAGTGGGAACTGATGTTCTTCCACTAGCTGGAGTATCTGGGTTGTTTTATTTCTTTTTTCTTGCCAGTGGGTTTATGATTGTACGCTGCCGTGGTGATGTCTACGGTTAAGCAAACTTGGTTTTTAAAAGTTTTTTTTCTTCAACCTTTGGACATTTGTTTCCTGTGACGTTGCTGTGCTACGCCTTTGGACTTACTGTAATCCCCCCGGAAAGAGAATAAGATTCAGCGTTACATGAAATTTTCCAACCTCTTACAAGTACAGAAAACGACATCGGGAGTAACAAGCTCCCCTTCACGAATGGAAACTATACCCTTCTGTTTCATGCACTCATGAGCAATGTCTTGAAGTGTGCAGTGTTTGGAATCTGTATGATTGTTTACCGATAAACATGCCTCTTCACGCGCACATCCTTTTCTGACGGGACTGGAAACTTTACTCGCCAGGCCTTGTCTATGTTCAGCGCACTCCGGATAGATTCACACAGCATTCTGATGTAACAGCATGCAAATATGGGGTGTGCTCACACACTAGCATGCATAACAGGTGACAGCTTCACGCAATGTTATGGATTCGCTTGTAGTGTTACTGCGCCTCACTGGCACGCAATTGCTTGTCAGGGATTTGGAGCAGGTAGGTTACCATCAACGCTCAACTCGCGCCTCGCAACAGCACATGTCGCCCAGGTGTACCTCACCACTCCGCTCCTTGCTCAGATGCACATCGCCATGCGACTCCTCGCCTCGGCATGCTGCTGCTTTTAGAGAGACAGTTGATTCACAAGATCCAAGACACACTTGCAGCGTGCGTGTCCAGGATGGAACGCAACTGTGAACCCTCTTTAAGGAGAGACTTGATGTAAGGGCTTGTGTGTGGACTGATAATTATATCCTAAAGGTATATCCAGTAGACGCTCCTGATTACAGGAGTTGTCACTATCGCCGTCCAGTTACTTCTCTGGGCGACTCTCATATTGCAGCTCATCGTGGTTTGAGATCACTGAGTAATGATAATAGGTTTCCATCTAACCCCCCCTAGTCTCTTTCTCTGATGACTGATGCCTAAGAAAAAGTAAGGATCTTTGGTTGGTACAGAAGAACAAATCTAATCTCATGCCAGAAGGGATTCTCGAGTTTCTCTGGAAGATCATGACTCGGGATGCCGACTTGATTGTAGAAGGGGTACTTGGAACAGCCCCTCTCTTTCTTGATCTTCTCTAAGTGGAAAGGAGTGAGATATGCATTTGTGTCTCTACTCCGCCTTATGCCAGCTGGGTCGCTCTCTGTCTGTTTGTGATTACCACAAAGTTAGCAATGACACCTTCTAAAGTGTGCGCGATCGCAAGCTGCAACCTTAACTGCACAGCTCACGATTGACAACGCCTCTTTATCGATTGTACATCCTCTCACCAGCTCGTGATGGATCGTGCACCCTCTCACCTGCCTGCTAGAGTGCTCTCTTATGGGAGCACCTTTCACTAGCTTCTCAGTTTTATATTTGTAGTCTTAACAGGTGGTTTGCTCCTATCTATTTGCATGCAACCTACATTGCGTTCTCCCTATTACTGTACTAAATGATATACATAGGACAAATAATAAAGCGCTCAAGTGTAACAATTCTGCGCGCCTTCAGCCCAGTCCAAGGATTTTTGCAGAACGCGTGGAAAGTGACGGCTCCCCAGGGTTTTCTAGTTGACTTTTTCTTGTAGAGAAAATGTCTGTAAGCTGGAGATCAGTCATATACCTCTCAACCCTGAACGAGTGCATTATGCAAATCTTGTTCAGTATGGAGGCACCACGCACAGTCAGGCAGGCAATCAGGCCAGGATGGAGATTCCAGGCACAATCAGGCCAGGATGGAGACTCCAGGCACAATCAGGCCAGGATGGAAACTCCAGGCACAATCAGGCCAGGATGGAGACTCCAGGCACAATCAGGCCAGGATGGAGACTCCAGGCACAATCAGGCCAGGATGGAGACTCCAGGCACAATCAGGCCAGGATGGAGACTCCAGGCACAATCAGGCTACGATGGAGACACCAGGCACGGCCAGGCAGGTGATGAGGCCATTAGATTTCATAATGACAATCGGCTTAGGGATGTGTACTTCTAGATCCCAATCCATCCCAACTCCAGGAAGTATAGTACTGTGTTTTGTTTTTGTCATAGCAAGCGTGTACCAATTTAAAGTTCTTTGATTGTTCTCTCAACAGCTCTGCAAGTTTTCACCATAGTTTGTTCTTACACAAAATACAAACCGTATGCTCTTTACATAGGAAAAGAAATCAGCGCAAGCTAGTATGGGGTTATAAAACTTTTAACGAGGGGTCAACAGGCCATTGCTCAGCCTTAAGCTAAGTCTTTTGACTGAAAGGGGTTGATATTTCCTCTTTGTTAGAGCTGTCCATGCTCATAAGGAGTTTTGAACAGGCAATGGTACCACGTTTGTGGAGTACTGTTCAAAGTTCTTCGTTCCCTAAAAGAAGAACCTAATGAGCCTTTACATCTGGCTTCAAATGAAGATCTAACGCTGAAAACGGTCTTTCTTCTCGCTTCAGCCTCCGCTAAGAAGGTTAGCGGGTTGCACTGTTTAATACAGTGTACTGCAATGGGATTTTCTCTATCAAGGGCTGTTCTCTATATGGTATTATATGATAGGGAATAAATACCTCTAAATATAAACATATGGAATTCAAGGGCCTTCTCGCAAATGATCATACATATGAACATTGAGGTCTGACTGCACAGTACTCTTGCTAGAACAATTAATTAAGAAAGAAAATTAATTCTGTATTTTTCCCCAAAATACAGGCTTGAGTCTTTTTCTTTTTTTTTTTCAAAGTTTTACCTCCGGTTATGTCAACCAGGTTGGTGGCACTCTCCCCTCACCTACATGACAACTAACTATTGTGCTATACATTGTTAATAGCAGATGGCAGACACCATGCATAGAAGTTTGCAAATTTGGGAAAAATACAAATTTTTAAAAATTTATAATTTTGTCTTGTAATTAGATACTGTACCCTTTTTTTTGGCTCTTTGACTCTTTCCCTTTTTCTCACATGGCCAATTCAATGTTCCTTGACATCCTTTTGTAGTGGTTGACTTTTTATGACATGTTATCTAATCACATGCGTGATGTTGGTTTGTATGCAAACAGATATTAAAACTTTAATTTATATATGTCAAGTTTTCTCAGCAATTAATTGCTTATGTTATTTTGTTACAGGTCAATACTGTTTAATGAAAAAGAGCCAGCTTTAATAAGCTTCATGATAATTTAATTATTTCTTACTGTTGTTCAGTAGTAAGATGAGAGTTAAAGTTTTATTTAAATAATTTACTTTAATCTGCTTCATGTTTCTAACGCCCAAACCTTATTTTCAGTTGTGTGGAGTGGTGGTTGTAAGCTTAGCAGCTAAGTCACAAAGCTATGTGGAAACTATATCTGATCCAAAGGTAAATATTTGATTATGTTTCTTCATTGCAAAATGGTAGCCTTGCATATGAATTATTAATATTCTTTATTTATGTTTCCTGTTATACTGTCCAGTATTCAGGTTTCAAAATGATTATTAAAATTTATATGCTTAGTCTTATATTCATTGAAATTTTCATAGTGGATTAAAGTCCATTTTGTAGCAGATTGGTGGTACAATACTAAATATTTTTCTGTATACCTTTTGTTGATTAATCTTATACAATATTTAAATTTTGCATAAATGAATATTTAAAGTTTTCTTAAAAGGAATATTATTTGGGATCTACAGTACTGCACTGTACTGAAGACAATATTTTTGCCATATGTTTAAAAAGCATTTAAATGGCCATTGATTGAACTACAGTATTAATAGTACAGTATATTATAGTGATAATTTGTTGTAACTAAGAGCCTATTAAGTGTGATTTGTTGTCGTTAAAAACAGTTGTATCGCACACTTAAGATGTATGATAATTAACCCTTTTACCCCCAAAGGACGTACTGGTACGTTTCACAAAACTCACCCCTTTACCCCCATGGACGTACTGGTACGTCCTTGCAAAAAACTGCTATTTACATTTTTTTTGCATATTTTTTATAATTTGTTGAGAAACTTGAGGCATTTTCCAAGAGAATGGGACCAACCTGACCTCTCTATGACGAAAATTAAAGCTGTTAGAGCAATTTTAAAAGAATATACTGCAAAATGTGCTTGAAAAAAAATAACCCCTGTGGGTTAAGGGTTGGAAAGTTCCAAATAGCCTGGGGGTAAAAGGGTTAATTGTATAAATTAAGAAGAGTATACAGTGCCTTGTTAGATAGATGGATGTGTAATATGGTAATTATTTATAGGGTCAAGTTTCATTTGTGTGTGGCTGATGAGGCACATATGAAGTGTGAGTTTGTATGTCAGGGAAAAATCAAAATGGTTATGATAGTTGGAAATTTTTGTAAGGTTGGGCTAGTTATCAATAACTTGACTATTTTTACAGGAATGGAAGAAGCTCCTGAGGACTCGAACAAACGTTTTAGTTTTGTATTCGAAAGGCAAAGTAAAACAAGAGGTAAATAATGTATTCACAGAAGTGTCGCGTGAACTTCGAGGAACGGCGACACTTGTTCATATCGAGTGTAATGGGTAAGATAGTCTTCTATTTAAAGATTATTATATCATGTAGAAATTTTGTTCAACATGAAATTCAAGCTTCATGACTAATTGAAGAAGAATTTTTTGCCAAAGAGGATCAATGATATTTATTTTGTCTTATAGTTTGTATCAGTTAGTTGCTATTATAATTATGATTATAATTAATGTTATTGACTTTTTCAGAGAGGGGAAAAAGCTATGTAAAAAGAATAAAGTTGAGCCATCATCATATGTTTTGAAGCATTACAAAGATGGTGATTTCCATAAAGATTACGACAGAAGAGAAACGGTTCAGTCTATGGCAACGTTTTTACGAGATCCATCCGGAGACATTCCTTGGGATGAAGATGAGCAAGGTGTTGATGTAGTGCATATAAATGATGTCAATGTAAGTATATTAGTAATGATATTTTTATATTATTCTAAGTCCATTGCTTTGCAGTTATTTTTCCTTCAGGCAACACACACACACACACACACACACACACACTCTCTCTCTCTCTCTCTCTCTCTCTCTCTCTCTCTCTCTCTCTCTCTCTCTCTCTCTCTCTCTCTCTCTCTCTCTCTCATATATCACCATTTGCTCATATTTACACTGGTTCTAATGGTAGTTTGTTTATTTTGAAATTTATGATTACAAATTTACTGCATAAAATTTTATATAAATTACCTTCCCCTTATCTTATACTAAATAAAACCAATTCTATGCTTCAGTGCACATTGCTATTTTTAACCTAAACCTCCTATAGTTTTCTAAAACTTTTTTTTTATGTTAGAAGAAAATGCGGGCTTAGCATTTTCATTTTCATCCATACTGTAAGCAACAATCCTAGTCTTTTTTTGTATTTTCCCCCTGAACCAAAAGTTTGTATTCTTTTACATTTAAAACTTTCAGTTTGGTCAGCAACCATTCGAACATACTTTTTCATAAGAGGAACTGTAGGCCTTTGCATTCCTCACTGCGATTATGTTAATCACAATACTGTTCCTGGCACAAGACCGAAAGAGGGTCTTGATTGCCATGGAAAAAAACTCCCTTGAAAGTATACACTAGTTACTAAGAAAATCCAGGAGCAGACATCCCTCATTATCATTAATGGCTTAAATAACAGTTTGTTCCAACACAGAGACTTACCTCGAACCACTTTCTTAGGAGTTACCTGGAACCTCCTCTCAAACGACCAGAGTTTTGTGTAGTTTACCCTACTCCCGTTTTCTGTAGTGGTAGGCCTAGCGGAAGGATACGTGCCCTAAGGGCAAACCCGAGGTAGGCCACATGTGAGCTTGGGTCCTGATCTCCAGTAAGTTCTCTGGTCGCGTCGTGATATCATCTCGACGCTCCTCAGTATAAATTGTTTCACAATTGGGAGCATGGTAATTATTCTCAACCTGTCAAAACCACCGCTAGAAGACTGAAAGAAGAAGGTGGGAGCAACTTGCCAAACCATGGTTGTTGCCCTTAGGTACTAGATTCTCACAATACTGGCTTGAGGCCTAAGTCTGTTGAAGAGAAGCAAATGGAAAATTGTATTTATTGTGAGTTAACGTCAATATAAGCCAAATTTTATTAAGGAAGCAATATGAACATCAAGGGAGATTCAAAGATTTAAAAAAAGCTCTGTAGAGATATAACATGAGAGCATGAAATATGTTCAACTCATTCAACATTAGCTTTCTTTCAGTGGTGAGGAAAAGGTCAATGTTGACGTTTTCTTTAACTCGACTGAGCTAACTGGATTTTAGGGAGATATTTTGGTTTGACTGTGGTATTCAATATACTGTACATATGGAAAAATAATGTTGTATAAAGTTAAACATATTTCACGTTATCCTGTTATGTTTAAAGAGATTTCTTTAAAAGAATAATTATCAAATAAAAAAGGTATCAGATGTAGACAGTTTTCTATAGAAATTTTAACTTTAATTTTTTCAACCTGAAATAACTTTGTGTCAATGAAAATTGTCTAAGCTTATGTGGGAATAATTGGATTCTGAGAGTTTTTACTGTTATTATTACCATAAAAGACAGTTTCATGTTTTTACTACAGAAATATACAAAATACTTTGCTTATATTTTTTGTACTCGAGAGAGAGTGAGTGAGTGAGTGTGTGTGTGTGTGTGTGTGTGTATGTGTATGTGTATGTGTGTGTGTGTTTTTAAACGTCAACGTAAGGGCCTGTAGTCAATGGATATTGTTAATTGTTATCTGTGATTTGATATTTTGTAAAGATAGATATTTGATTGAAGCATTGAAAAAGTAGGTGGTTTTCAGAATAACTTTTATTTTACATATTTTTTTTTTCCTTTTTCTCAACAGGCTCTCACAAAACTACTAAAGAAGGAAAGAGCTTTCATGATGATGTTTTATGCTCCCTGGTGTGGATTTTGCAAACGGCTGAAGCCAGACTACTCCTCAGCAGCCACTGAACTGAAAGATACACACACTTTGGTTGCCATGGATGTTAATAAACCAGAGAATTCAGCAGCAAGGATTAAGTACAATATTACTGGGTTCCCAACACTTATATACTTTGAGTAAGTAAATTAAGAATTGCCAGTTGAAATTTCTTTGTTTTCCTTAAATTTTTTAATGATTTCAGCTCCAATGCTCTTGGAGATTAACATTTGACTTATTTGTTTTTGCTATTCCAGTAACACCTATCAAATTAATTACCAATATATCTGCATAAAGTAGCGATGTGGTTGATCAGATCAGCCCTAGCTAGTAATGCCCCACAGCTTGCTTTGCAGAGATACTTGGAATTCTATAATTAAGACCTTATAAGAATTGACAGGCAATGAGCAGTGCATCTAAGGGCTGAAAGAATACTGCAAAATAACCTTTTGCACCCTGTACCTTGTGTTGCACGCATCACACTTGGATTAGCACCATTTACTAGTCAAATTATCTTTATTCTCTTATATATTAGGTTATAGGTATTTTCATTCCATGATCAAACCCTTCTTCATCTAGCTTAGTGCTTTAAGTCTGACCTTTTTTCTACATGTAAATGGTACTCATAGCCTATCATAGAATGTATTGGTGGGTTATGAGCTCTGAAATCAAAGAAATAATATGGTCCCTAATCATAGTATTCTTTTCTTTTCTACCTACAGCCACCTCTTCTTTTAGCTACCATTTATGAACCTTGTTTAACCAGTAAAGGCTTTCTTAACCCTTTTACCCCCAAAGGACGTACTGGTACGTTTCACAAAACTTATCCCTTTACCCCCATGGACGGACCGGTACGTCCTTGCAAAAAAATGCTATAAAATTTTTTTTTTTCATATTTTTGATAATATTTTGAAAAAATTCAGGCATTTTCCAAGAGAATGAGACCAACCTGACCTCTCTATGACAAAAATTAAGGCTGTCAGAGCAATTTGAAAAAAAATATACTGCAAAATGTGCTGTGGAAAAAATAACCTCTTGGGGGTTAAGGGTTGGAGATTTCCAAAGAGCCTGGGGGTAAAAGTGTTAACATATGTGAGATATTCATTGTGTAGCATATTAGTGAATCCAAGTCATATTTCTACTTTTTTATTTGATGAAAAAGTAAAGGGGGTTTGCTTTGTAGATTGGGTTACTGCATTCAGTGTGCCTTGTAGGGCTCTCTAGCAAGCAAAAATGGTTCTTTGCATTATCCTTTGAGTCCTAGGCTTCATTGCAATTTGCTTATCAATTTTCATGTGTTTGCTGAGGCTTCCTCCAGCCCGGCCAATCAACATCTTTTACTAAGCTTTGCTCGATTTGTCATGTTCTTCAAAAAAAAAAAAAAAAAAAAAAAAAACCACCAACTTTTGAGTGATCCTCTGGAGGTAGTAATATTCCCTATATTAATGATGCCCTTATCACTTGATAGCAATGTCTGCCCTCTAACTTTATAGAATAGTCCTAGAAAAATGTGTTAGCTTGTTGAGCAACAATATATGGCTATTATTTACTTTGCAATAAAATTACTGGCTTGTGTTAAAGGTGAATGTAGGATTCTAAGGTTTTTATTGATGAAAAAAATGTAAAATGATTATATTAACCCTTTCACTGCGGAGAACGACTTTAGTTTACTGAGATTCATAACCTTTCACTGCGGAGAACGACTTTACTCCACACCGCGTAAGAAATTTTAAGCTTAGCGCCTTTTGTTGACGACTTATCTGGCCTCTACATGCTGCCATCTGTTGCCGATTTTATGAACTGCCCACGATCTGAAGCTCTCGTCTTTCTTCTCTCATTTACTATATGATTTTGGTAATTTTTTGTTATTTTTACGTTGTGTCAACATGAAATTATGATATATATGCATGTTTTTTCGATATAAATCAGTGTTATTCATAGAGTTATCGTAATATCATGCTTTCCAAGGTTCGTTTAGCGTAAGTAAAAGTTTGTTTACATTAGAGCTCAACAGTTGCCATGACAACTACACAAATAAAAACGTATTTCATAGTATTGGATGTGACAGATAATGGTGTTTTCAGACATCAATATAGAAATTAACTCAATTAAATGAATAATAGTCAAATAACAAACACATTCACAAGAAAAGAAGTTTCGTGTTTTAAATCCGAAGCTTTGTTTACATTCGACAGCTGACGTTCAGTCTGTTAGTTGCCTATCGGTCCCTTTATTTTTTAACAGCATAATTTAGTCATACAAGTTGTTAATAAAGATATAATTTGTTTATAAATGCTTGTTTCACAGTATCATAAATTTCATATATAATTGTAAATTATGGTATTATTATACTTTTAGCAAAACATTCGATATTGCTCTGCTTTTATCAGTCAGCTGACTTTGTCCTTTTAATTTTTCCCTTTAACTCTGGGTTGAAGAATTATTTTTATTTCTTTTCTTTTATATGTGTGATATGGCCTCTACTTCTCGCCAAGTATCTTTAAAAGAAACAGTAGTTACATATAAAGTGAAACTTCATAAAAAAAAGTGACATAAATAGACAAGCCATGAGTTTATGTGGAATACAATAAATATATGAGGGAAGTTGATAATTTTGATCAGCTATGCTCAACATATGCTTACAAAAGAAAGAGTCAGAAATGGTACCAGCCAATTTGGCATTTTATCATTAAAGCCGTATTAGTAGACTCAAACATATAACATTCAGGATCCCACTGCTAAGTTGGATAAAAAAAAAAAATTCAGGGAAGAATTATTAACACTACATTAGAAGGGTATAAGCGGAGCAAAACTCAAGGAAAGGGTACATTTTCTAATACAATAGAATCTAAACTAACTGAAAGGCATTTTCCAGCTCAATATGTTGACAAAAACCCCCAACCCTAATGTATTATATACTCTATCTTGCCAAAGAATTGCTTGATGAAAGGTAAAGGCGAATGTATAGGAAAGCAAACAACTTATTTTTGTGATCAAGTTGCTGAAAAGCCCCCTCTTTGTATCATTCCATGTTTTGAGACATATATACCCATAAAGTGTATGAAAAGCGTTACTAATGTGGAGAATAAATGTATGAGTCAATGATAAATTGGGTGAAGGATTATTAGTGGAATTGATAAAATCATCTTTGGAAAGGAATTTTTGCGATTTTTCTTAATTTTTACCTATTTATCAAAGAATTTAAGGCAAAAAGAGATAAACTGAGGTGAAAATATTGTTAAATCCTAACAAGAGAAAGGTTATAGAACACAAAAAAGTTAGTTTCATTAAATTTTGAGCATTTTGAATTTTTAGTGAAAATGTGCACAGAGCTGTGCAACATCCTATTTGAATATCCGCAGCAAAAGGGTTAAGAAAACATGTCTACTTAGCAAAAATGCCATGGTAGGAAATCCTTTTATAAATGACATGAACATTTCTGTTTACAGAGATGGCGTACCAAAATATACGTATGAAGGAGAAAACAACAAGGCAGGCATTGTCTCATTCATGAAGAACCCTGGCAAAGCCCCTGAAAAGCCTAAAGAAGAAATTTGGGCTGATACTCCCAGTGATGTGATACATCTTACAGATGCAACTTTTCATGAATTTATCAAGGTATTTTTAATAGATAATACTTTACTGTTTACTCTGTGTCTTTAGGTTTTTAGCAGCGTCAATTTGTTCATTTGGTCTTGTCTCACTAAGCTGTCTAATAAATTTATCACATTTAGTTTTCAATTTTCATTCAGAAACATTTCTTTTGTGTGAACCATGTTGTTAAAGTACTTTATGATAATGATAACAGTCAAGGACTTGTGCTTATCTATCTATCTACCTAGGCACTTCTCCCAATGTTAGGGGGTAGCCAACATCATAAAGAAAGAACAAAAGGGGACTTTTCTTCCTCCTGACCTGATGAGGAATTCAGCGGAGTTTGGTTAGTACTGCTAGGCTGCCACAGCCAACCTGTGCCCGTGGCGGCATAACAATTAGAATATCACTAACATATCTTTGTGTGGATAATGTGGGAGGGTGGGCTGTGACACCCTAGCAGTACCAGCTGAACTCGGTTGAGTCCCTTGTTAGGCTGGGAGGAACGTAGAGAGTAGAGGTCCCCTTTTTGTTTTTGTTTCTTTGTTGATGTCGGCTACCCCCAAAATTGGGGGAAGTGCCTTGGTATATGTATGTATGTATGTATCTTTGTGTGTAGTAAGAGGCAACTGAAAGGGGCGAGACAAGGAGACTGGGGGCCTATCCTGTACTTTATTTCCTAAGAGATATTGAATGCTAAATGCTTATAATCTCAAAAATTATTTTGCAGGGTGAGTCTTCGGTGCTTGTCATGTTTTATGCTCCCTGGTGTGGCCATTGTAAAAGAATGAAACCTGAATACACTGCTGCTGCATCTCTGCTTAAGGAAAAAGGGGTAAGTGCGGAGTGTTATTTATAGTCTCAATGTGTCCTGTGATATTGTTTTGATATGTGGCATTAATTTCTGATCTTCATTTTGTTATTATTGTAACACAATGTTGAAATATACTGTATGCTCTTTATAGTTCCAGCTCTGAAAGCTAAATATTGTAATTTGGGGCATTTTGAAGATATCACTTCTTGTTCTGACGCATTTCCGAATATCTGTTTTTAGTTCTTGGCTATACTTATTCACAATATCTCAGTTTGGATTCTCAATTATTTTTTTAATTGTGATTTTAGATAGCTGGGAAATTGGCTGCTGTGGATACTACAAAAGAAACTAAATTGGGCACAGAGTTCTCCATAAAAGGGTATCCAACTATCAAGTACTTCAAAGACGGAGAATTTGCCTTTGATGTGTCAACTGCGAGAGAAAAAGATAAAATTGTTGAATTCATGATGGATCCAAAGGTAAAAACTTGTTTTAATTTTTTCTCTTGAATAATGAATTTTTGTTGGTCTAGAAATGTAAGTGCTGTTAGTTTAAAAAAAAATTGTATTAACCCTTTTACCCCCAAAGGACGTACTGGTACGTTTCACAAAAGCCATCCCTTTACCCCCATGGACGTACCGGTACGTCCTTGCAAAAAATGCTATAAAAATTTTTTTTTCATATTTTTGATAATTTTTTTGAGAAAATTCAGGCATTTTCCAAGAGAATCAGACTAACCTGACCTCTCTAAGACAAAAATTAAGGCTATTAGAGCAATTTAAAAAAATATACTGCAAAATGTGCTGGGAAAAAATTACCCCCTGGGGGTTAAGGGTTGGAAATTTCCAAATAGCCTGGGGGTAAAAGGGTTAAGATTATCATGGTTTGGCAACAAACTTTACTTTTATATTAGCCCATATTCATGTTCTTCACTAGTATTAAGACACTAACATCTTGATGAAAATAAAGTAAATCCTTTGCTTGTTGGTTAGCCGCACTATTAGTCCAGACTTCCAGGAATCTAAAGGCCTCAATTATTTTAGCTTATTTGGTTGACAAGCTTTCTTCACTTAGACTTGGCTCATTCCACAACCTTAAGCAATAATTGTTTAAACCTACTTTTCTTCAATCCTCTATGTATAACGTTATTGTTATTTTTATCTTTATGTTCTTATACCTGATGTAAGTTCTCTCCACTCTTCCATTTTGTATTCTTGCCTTCCTGAACTCCCTTCAGGTCTCGGTCGTTATCAATCCCCTTTTCCATGATTTTTTTCTAAGATTCCTACAGGTCCTCTTCTTGTTACTTCTATGTCCACTGTTTTCAGACCAACTTATCATCCTATTCCATTCTCATCACATACTCAAACCATTTCAGTAATCTTTGAGTTCTCGGCATTTTCTCAACCCTCTACTCACTACTTCTTCAGTAATTCCTCATTTATAATATAATCTTCCTCCATATTCCCAGCCTTTTCTTTCATGAGACTCGGTGCTACACAGTATTCCAGACGTTTTATTCTGGGTGTGACAATATTGTGGAATGACCTTCCTGATTAAGTAGTCAACTCATTTTGTTGAGCAAGTTGACATAAATCTTGTTTCGTAGTTTACACGTAACGTATCTGTTTAACATGTTGTTTATCCTGATATATTGATTGTATTTTCTTATTTCTCTTTTATAGTTTATTCTTTATCTAATTTCTTTCCTGCCCTGGGTGTCTTTCCAAGTCTTATACTTTCATCTAGTTTTGCATTTTACTTCCTGTTTGTTTATTTTCAATTTAGTTGACAGAGGTGATATGAAATATTTGCCAAGTGGCTTGTTATCTGTTTTTAATTAATATTTAATCATTTTTATGAACCTCCCTAATGTTCATATTGGTTCTTCTCTAGAAACTTGGTTTAATTTACCTTTACCTTGAAATTTAATTTTTTTTCCTGTTTTTATATTCCCTTCAGTAAACACATGCCCTTAATCAAAGGAAGGAACATTTTAGCTGTAACTGGTAACTGACACACCAGTCTCTTTGTGTTTACAGTTTCTCAGTCATGTTGGTATTGATCTGACCTCCAGATTGTTCGCTTGTTATTGTGTGTTAAGATGTTTTCTCTTGGTTTTATTAGCAGTTACTGTGTGGAGTGTGCACAGAAATTGTTTGGGAAAGTGTATTATTCGCATTCCCGTGGTATATCATGTTGGGCAATTCTGTAGTTTAAATGACCTTTGTGAAAGTGAGTTCCCCTCACAATATCTTTCATAGGAAAGTATGTTTATTGGCTGCCGGAAAGTTAACAGTGAAAAGGTAGGGAAGGCTAGGCTAGTTGATTTTAGACAATTCACATAATCAGCCAACTTTCAATAGTGGTGAGCTTCATATGTCCAGTAAGTCCTCTCTTAAAACTCTAACTGGTCCTACCTGCCCCTTTACCAACACTACCTATCCCCCTAAGTTGAGTCTTGTGTAAATAGTGTTTCTTTCCGTAAGGGTTCTGAAAGTTTGCTGCGCATTACAGTTTCAAAAGCCTCTCATAGAACTTAGAATTCTTTAATTACTTTAGATCCTTCTGCTGGTAAAAACTTGCTGGCCGCAATCTTAGTCACACTATAAGACCACTAGATTGTGAGGCAGGAGACCAAGTGGGTTGTTTGGTTCTGAATATCCCTTCGCTTGCTGAAATAAATGCTCCCAACTTAAATCGTATTACATAGGTGCATGGCATGGCCTATTGTTTGATTCACTTAAAACTTGTTGGCGAATGAGGTTTCAATTAAACTTGGTCATTTGTTTCGTTTGGTAGTGGGTTTCGTTTGCTTGCTAGCTCAGCCACTAACCATCAGAGATTTAATTCAAGGGGGGGTAAATGTAGATGCTAGTGAGTCCTCAGCATGTCTCCTGCATTCACTTCAGTTTAAAGAAGTCACTCTATAAGACCACTAGATTGTAAGGCAGGAGACCAAGTGGGTTGTTTGGATCTGAATATCCCTCTGCTTACTGAAATAAATGCTCCCAACTTAAATCGTATTACTGTACACTTAGATTCAAAAGTTCGCCGACACTCAAAGGGAATCGTTCGTCAGAGGTCTCTAGTGTTACCGTGACAAAACAAAGAAAGAGTTGGTCTTCTTACTACCTTCAAGGAAATGGGCGGAGACTTGTCAAACCTCAGCGAACGCTTAAAAATACTACAAATCGAGTTGCCATATTTCATACTGTGGTATCATTTGTCCCTCGAGTATTCACTACAAATACACAAAACACACGCGCGCACACACACACACACACACACACACACACATATATATATATATATATATATATATATGTATATAATTATTTTTACTATTCTTTTGAGGAGCCCAATAACACTTTCAATGGATGGGTTGGTGGGGGGGGGGGGGGGGGATGGCGGGGTACTCATCCCCCGGGCAGTCCGACACTGAAGAATTTGAGGAAATAAGGAAGTCATTTGTATTTTAGAGGATGTGGAAAGAGGTTCAAAAGTTTTTGATACAACTTGTAAAATATTGTATAATTGCCTCAATCTAATTTGATAACCGTTAATGTTCCATGAAATATATCTAACCAAATTCATTATTAGTTCATTTGTAGTAGCTAGTAGCAACCGAATAAATAGCTGTTGTTGTTCTAAGGTTGATTGGTAACCAAAGTTAACTATTAACTTCGCATAATAAATAATCTGTGATGAAAACAGTAAATACTGATGACTGCATAGCACTTTGAATACAATCAGAATTTAGTTTATTGAATCTAAAAGGATTAGTATTGCAGTAAATGAGACCACCATTACATTCTAGCAAAAACTTTGAGAAATTTGCTTTATTGATAAATCATATAAAAAAGTATCTTGTCCTCAGAACGACATAATTTTCCAAGAGTTTGTAATGAAAGTAAGAAATAATAATATATTCTCTAATTTTCCAAAAAAATTATAAGCGCAGGGGGCATGAGCACAAAATGATTTCCTACACTAATACCTTGGCTGTAAGTTATCAGTGATTATGTAATTACTATCAGCTTTATCTTCAGAAAATTACGTAGCTTGATTAGGTTGACTTCTAATAATCGTGATTTGAATAGGCGTAAGTCTCCATGATCAAGTTCCTATTTGTGTTCCTTTCATTCATTCTTTATTCATTCGTTTATTAAACATCCTCGGTATTTTTAAGATAAATTGCCTTGTTCGCCGTTATTCATCTAAGGCCGTCAATTTTAGTTCCTAGTTTCTCACTATTCCTCCAGAAAAGAAATCTCTCCTTAGCGGCAGCAAGAAACACTTTCACTTGACCATTCCAACCTGGAACTTTTCGAAATTTGCGTGAAGCCAAGACGAGATATTCCTTAGCTGGATTAGAAAATAAGGCATTTTGGGCACTATTTTATTCACCTTTTTATACAATTTCAATCACATTCCTCTATAATTATTCCAGTTAACGAAAATATCTTGGTTGATTTTAAAGCAAACGGGTAAATTACCCTACAGAGTACTTTCGTAATGAGCATATTAATTGGAAAACTTGTGGTATATGGAGGACTACAGAACATAATGATCTATAGTATCTAAATAGTATAACTTCGAGCCGGACAAATGGTGGTATAAGGATTCTTTCTAACGAATCCTTCAAACAATCATAAGACAGCGACTCTCTAATTACAGCTATTATTTTTCCAAAATCTACCATTATGTGGATGAGCATTTAAGTTCAACAAAATAATCCCGTTATCTCTACTCGATGATAACCATCTCCAATTTTGTCATAGGGCCTCAGTAATTATCAAGCAAATTATAGCTCTTGTAATAAAGATTGAATTAGCAACACAGCAAAGATTTTACGGTATATATTCAAAATTCTAGTTTAAATGTCAATGCCAACCGTTCTTAGCCACAAATACGGGCGGAAAAGGAAAAGTAAAAACTTTTATGAATGAAGGGCAAGCGGGTTGCGAACTAAAGACTGAGATGGCACATCCCCTTGAATCTGAATGACTTGGGAAATATTTTTCAGTAAAGTATCCTTATGTATTCCAAAATGTTCCTATCTATTAATATCTAAAGGCCTATGAAAGTCTTTAAAATCAATTTAGCATTCTAAAACTAATTTTTTGGAAGCATAATACAATAATTTTTATTGGAGACATTGCAATATCAAGCGAAAATTTCTCCTGTCTAGAAATCAATTTACAGGATAAACAATTACTACATTCACTACTGTAATCTCTCTCTCTCTCTCTCTCTCTCTCTCTCTCTCTCTCTCTCTCTCTCTCTCTCTCTCTCTCTCTCTCTCTCTCTCTCTCTCTCTGATTGACCTCAAGGCTCGTATAACACATTTATGCCGTTTTTATGAATACTTTACAGCATCGAGCCATAAATGAAACTAGAACAAGACTAATGTCAGATCTCCGAACAATCTAATGTAGCTGTTAACGGAGGGAATTGTTAAGTTATGCCACTCCATTAATTTCTACATGCGTATACAGATTATATATATATATATATATATATATATATATATATATATATATATATATATATATATATATATATATATATATATATATAATGTGTGTGTGTTTTGTGTATTTGTATTGGGTAGTTGAGATGTCAAATGATACCACAGCATAAAATATGGCTACAAGATTTGTAATATTTTCCAGCGTTCGCTGAGCTTGGACAAGGCTCCGCCTATTTCCTTAGAAGTAGTAAGAAATGCAACTCTTTATTTGTTTTGTCATGGTAACTCTAGAGACCTCTGACGAGCGATTCTCCCTGAGTGTCGGTGGACTTTTGAATCTAAGTGTACATTGGTGCATGGCATGGCATTTTGTTTGATTCACTTAAAACTTGTTGGCGAATGAAGTTTCAATTAAACTCGGTCATTTGTTTCGTTTGGTAGTGGGTTTCGTTTGCTTGCTAGCTCAGCCACTAACTCATCACAGGTTTAATTCAAGGGGGGTAAATGTAGATGCTAGTACATATAATAACAAAACGAGTCCTCCGCATGTCTCCTGCATTCACTTCAGTTTAAAGAAACTGGTAAAGAACTGATTTTCCATCAGTTCAACCTATGAACCAGGAAAATGAAGAGAAAGAAGCCTGGAGGCAACCTTGAAAGTGAAGAATTATGTCCTTTTTAAACCTTACTGGTATATAACATTATTGCCGAATAGTACCCTAATAAGTTTAGTAATATAAACTTGGACTGTAGTGCACTGGCTCTTTTCAAGAAGAGCCGCAGACAAAGGAGAACGAGATTCGGAACAGGCGCTTGGCCCTTCGTCGTTCCAGAACCTACAGATCTGGCCGAATCCAAGGGTTTAGCTGCTGTTCCTTTTGAATAGCTAGAACCCTTGAAGGTAAAAACCTGGTGGATCAGGGAGTTCTGCAAAGCAGTCCTTCAAAACCTCACCGCTGTCTACATACAACTCTCTGGAAGCAGAGACGTGGAACCACACACAAACGAGTTCCCAAACAGCAAGCAATACCACCTCCGGGCTAACCTGTTTTGAGAATCGAGAGACCACAGTGTCTCGACACTTCAAAAGCCTGTTATCTCACAGGTTTGCTATCGAGTGAGCCAGGAAGGTGAATTCCCTCCCTCCAGACAGCACAAGGTGCTCTTATTTTTAAAAGCCTCCGGGGTTGATAACCTCGTCAAGTTCGTGAAGTACATCACTGCACCAGGCTCCTGGTTTAGAGCACACAGCATGGAGAGTGGCTAAGTCCGAATCCTCTATGGCCGCCAACTCAGAGGCTGAGAAGGACATGCCTTCCACCTTGAGTCCCCAGTCAGAGCGCAAACTGATGGGTCCTCCTGCAACGGTGCAAGCATGGTCCTCTCAGGCATGTAAAACCTGCTTTCTCTAGAGAGCGGGGGAAGCAAGACCTTGTTTGACCCGCCTGAATGAAATTAATTTTCAGAGCCACAAATCTGTTCATTCTCTCAATCTAGGGCTAAGTCTACAAGATCTGACCATGCAACTCCAGTGAGGACGTCAGTCCTTTAAGGGCACTAAATTACCGAAGCCCTCCTCGAAGGTGGAGTCACAGCCACCTCCCCTGAGCCATTGCTCTTACGGATGAGTGAAAGGACTTTCACAAACGAACTCTTTGACTCAGGATAGTTAGTGTCCATGGGCTTTGGACCGTAGTCCTGAGTCCGCGAGACATCCTACCCCTGAGCACCCTCGTTTTCCTCCCACTGTGTGTACGTGCGTTCATGTGTGTGTCCGTCCATTCAGATGGGTAGCCTGGGTCCCCAGTCAAATGGTAGGCACGGCATAGTACTGGAATGCAATGTCCTGCCTCCATGCACTGGCCCGGAAACCTGACGGTTACCGTCCACTCCTTCCAAAAGAGAAGTGGTGTTGCCAGGAGCCGTGCCTCTGCGACTACAGCTGGCTTTCCTGGACTTCTTCGACCTCTTCTTCAGCTATAAGAGGAGTTGGAATCAGAGTTGGAGGAGGATGAGGATAATGAAGAAGAACATTGCGTTCACTTCTTCTTCCTAGCTCTCACTCCAGCCTTTGCAAGCAGAGCAGTTGACTTCGAAACTGAAGAGACAAAAAAACTGCTGTGTTGGTTACCACTTACTGCTAGAAGGTTCCTTCTATTACTTATGGCATCTGCTTATTGAAGGAAATAAAATGGGAAAATTTTAAGATTTCTCAAATTCTACTTATACAGTAAAAGTAAATTAAACTAAGCTTTTGGAGAAGAAGCATTATGAACACCTGGTGAGTATAGAGATAAGAAGTTTTTTATCTAAATTCTGTTTTCCATGGGATACTCTGCTAAATTTACATTACTTTAAATTATATTGTATGAGAGTTGATTATGGATTTCAGTATTGTAGTTTTGTAGAAAAAAATTAGATTACCTTGCATACTCTGATTTGCTCTAAACTCAGCCATCATTTCATGGCAATAAGTAGTTTGATCATCCCACTTAGAGAATATGCCCATGTGTGATTGAATTGGATGCAACAAATAAAATTAGTTTTTCTCCTAGTCTTTCTCTCTTCCAGTTCATAGTAAAAACAAATACTAGTGAATGATGGCTGCTGCAGACTGTAATTGGTACATATTCTAAAGCTCTACTACCTATATCTCTAGTAATTGATTATGTTTTTCAGGTAAATATTTTATTTGACCAAACAAATTCTTAATTCACTTCATGAATTTTCAGGAACCACCACCGCCTCCTCCTCCAGAAAAGCCTTGGTCTGAAGTGGAGTCTTCAGTAGTACATTTAACAGATGAGAATTATAAACCATTCTTGAAAAAGAAGAAACATGTTCTTGTCATGTTTTATGCCCCATGTAAGTAAATATTGTATCACTTAACACCAGTTGTAGATGAACTGTAAGGAGATCCTGCTGTGATGGCATTATGTATGGTAACTAGATAACTGCTTTAAGACTGGATGAGGTTGATTTGATTTATAATTTGTTGTCCAGCGACCAGTCAGGGGCAATGCATGGTTAGTTCTGATTTATGATCTTTATTGGAGTGAAGGAAGCTCTAGGTGATAGGAGGATAGATGTGAGCGAGGCAAGAGAGCGTGCTAGAAATAGGAATGAATGGCGAGCGATTGTGACGCAGTTCCGGTAGGCCCTGCTGCTGCCTCCGATGCCTTAGATGACCGCGGAGGTAGCAGCAGTAGGGGATTCAGCATTATGAAGCTTCATCTGTGGTGGATAATGTGGGAGGGTGGGCTGTGACACCCTAGCAGTACCAGCTGAACTCGGTTGAGTCCCTTGTTAGGCTGGGAGGAACGTAGAGAGTAGAGGTCCCCTTTTTGTTTTTGTTTCTTTGTTGATGTCGGCTACCCCCCAAAATTGGGGGAAGGGCCTTGGTATATGTATGTATGTATTGTCTCCAAATGTATCGTTTAGTTTTCTTTTTATTCCTTTATTTTTTAAAGTTTCCTGCAAGTAACCCAGTATTACAGTAAAGTATAGGCAATATTGATTATCCTAGATTTTTAGAATTTTTATTATTGCAATCAGTTTTGGGTACACATAAATTGTAATGGGTTTCTTTTAACCCCTTTGTTACGATGACGTTGTTTGACATCAAAACATGCCAGGTGATACAGACGATAACGTCTGGATACATAATTTACAAGTGTAAACCATCTGTAGCTTAAAATTACTCGTATAACTCATATATTCTACAAAAGAGTATGGCATGTGGTCTTACATCACACAGTTCACACACAAAAAATTTTGCTAAAAAATCTCTTCCTCTCCTTGATATCAGCTCCCTCCTTTCTTCAGCCAGTCAATGAAATCTTTTGAATTCTAGCCTTTATTACTTCTTTCATCTTTCATGGTATTTTCTCTAAAATGTACTGTAAACAATTTCACATTAGTGTGCATCACTTATTCTATGGAATATTCTTAAAAGTTTTCTCGCTCAATTGGCTAATCAATGTTTCCATAAATTAACTATTCAACAGCTAATTAATTTTCTAGCTGCCTTTGTTAGATTGTGTTACGGTATTCTTTTAGGTCTGGAATATAGACCCAGAGATTTCTCTGGTGATTATTTCCAAAGAATTTCTAAAATGAAATATTCCAACAAAACAGTCAGGATTTATTTGTCCTTAAAGATGCTTCTAACTTGGGCAAGTGTACTACTTTTCACATTTAATGTGAAAGGTTTCATTATTGGAATTTTTTTTTTCTGAAACTTTAGTCATAATTCTATCCGTTGTGATTAAAAGAACAACTATAGTCCATTTCTTTTAGCGAGTCATATTTGCACCGACTCGCAGCGGTACTCTTTTAGCTCGGAAAAGTTTCCTGATCGCTGATTGGTTGGACAAGATAATTCTAACCAATCAGCGACCAGGAAACTTTTCCGAGCTAAAAGGGCACCGCCGCGAGTCGGTGCAAATATGACTCGCTAAAAGAAATGGACTATAGACCAGATTATTGATTACATATATTGTGTTTCAATAAGATTCTAAGCATTTACTCACAACTTTTGATTTAAGAGCAATTTAATAAACCTACGTTGGCACTAGATCAAGCAAATTACATTTTAAACATTATTATTTGTCTTTTTATGAAGAGTTCACTTATCAATTAGAATGATTTCCCATCATTACATGGTTAGGAATAAAAGTTTTTTCTTTGTTCTTTTCTTTCTAGGGTGTGGGCATTGTAAGAAAGCCAAACCAGAGTTTACAGGAGCTGCAGACAACTTTGTAGATGACCCTAAGGTTGAATTTGCAGCTGTTGATTGCACGGCACATCAAACGCTTTGTAGTGTCAATGATGTCAGTGGCTATCCAACGTTCAAATATTTCAATTATTATAAGAATACAAAACCTTATAATGGAGGGAGAACGGTATGTACCTTTAGATTTTGTGTGCTCAGAATTAGGTGTTACTTTCTTAAAAATGAACTGTTCAATAACATAGTACCTCTAAATGTATATTTTGGATTTCAGTTAATAATTCAATTTTATAAGATCAAATTTCAAGTGTTATATACATTTTCTGGTGTGAGATACAAAAAAGGAATATTCCAATTTAAGATTTACATAAATTAAGATGTGTTTTGTCTTTTACTGTATTGCTTTGTTATTTTGTATCCTCATGCAACTTTAGTACCTATTGTGTAAAAAGTTATGCAAAAGATATTTTGATAGTATGTGTGCCTATGCTTGTAGTATGGTATACTATACTCAATTTTTTTTAATGAGGCACATTTGCACTGACTCACAGTGGTGCCCTTCTAGCTCAGAAAAGTTTCCTGCTCTCTGATTGGTTAGAATTATCTTGTGCAACCAATCAGCGATTAGGAAACTTTTCCGAGCTAAAAGGGCACCCCTGCAAGTCAGTGTAAATCTGCCTCACTAAAAAGAATTAACTAAAGTTATAGATTTTTATGGGAGCTGACAAAGAAAATGAAGGTAGTAGTACCTCGGTTTACGTGTTAAATTCTTTCTGGGAGCAAACTAGCAACCTCAGATTCTCATATCCTAAAGCAATTTTTCCCGTAAGAAATAAAGGAAATTCACTCGATGTATTCCACATATCCATAATTAATGTACTGTATATTGTGCACTTATTTTTTCAATATTAATCTTACCCGATGATCATGTAGCATGTAGATGATCAAGTGATTCAGTGAGTTATAGCGAACATTGTTCAAGAGAGAGAGAACTCCCGGTATATTCTCCCTCCAAGTTGTAACCCCCTTTTCCTCTTCCTCTCTGTTTCCCTACGCCAGCCAACTCTCTTCAAAGGTAAAGTGCAAATTAACTTGGCCATATAGATATTATTTAATTGTGAATAATAATTTTCACTAGCTTCTGATGCTAGGGGTTATGATATCAACATTAATTACCATTACAAACCTTTAAAATGTTATTTTCATTAGTAAAATAAATTTTTGAATATACTTACCCGATGATCATGTAGCTGTCAACTCCGTTGCCCGACAGAATTCTACGGACGGGATACGCCAGCGATCGCTATACAGGAGGGGGGTGTACTCACCAGCGCCATCTGTGGTCAGGTACTCCAGTACTTCTTGTCAACACCACCTCAATTTTTCCTCTGTCGTGCCGCCGGCAAGACCTACATGGATACGCTGTTGATTTTGGAGTCTTTGTTCACGGTTTTGGTGAAGTATTTGCTCTAAAATTTAGCCTTCGCTGTACAGGAAGCTTTTCCCTTAGCTTAGATAGCTTTTGGATTTAAATTGATTTATTGGTTAACGATCTTTGCTTTACTTTGGAATTCCCCCTTGACTGTTCTCTAAATTCAAGATGTCCGACCACTCTCAAGCTCCTAAATTTAGGCGATGTAGTGTTAGGACTTGTAATAGGCGTCTTCCGAAGGCCTCTGTTGATCCTCACACCGTTTGTTCCGACTGTAGGGGAAAATCCTGTCAGTTGGAAGATCGATGTGGGGAATGTGCTGGGCTTTCGGAATTCGATTTTAATGAATTCCTCAAATATACAACTAGGTTAGAGAGGGAGAGAGTTAGGAGGAGTTCTTCTCGCTCTTTGGTTTATTCCTCCCCCCATGACCCTCAACCTTTTCCTTCCCCTGTGGTGGTGACCCCCGAACCTGCTACGAGTGCTCAGCCTGATATGACGGATATGTTGCGTGCCATTCAGGCTCTTGGTGATAAGGTGGAGTCTTTAGTGAGTGACCACAATCTTCTCTTGGCAGATGTCAAGGAACTTAAAGTGAAGAGTGCAGTGGGAAGTGTTAGTGCCAGTGCTGTGCCTAGTGTCAGTGTCAGTGTTGCGCATGAGGATACTTCTGTGCGTGCCAGTCGTCCTCCCAGTCCGGGACCTCTTGCAAGCTCCCAAGCCCAGGGGAGAAGTAACGTCGAAGGGCAAAAGGGTTCGGCAGGCCTTGATCGGCGCACAGTTGTATCCTCAGTGGTTGCGGGCGTATCTGATAGAGATCGTCACTTCCACTCCCAGACGATTGAGCCCTTAAATTCCTCGTCTGCGGAAGAGGTTTCCAGGAGGAAACGGTGGACCCAGGTCTCACGACCTCTCAAACGTAAGGTCCCTTCCGAGCTAGTCCAACGGCCCAGGTGTAGCCACTGGGCCAGTTCGGACTCGCCGCAGTCATCTGATGACTGCACACCTCCTAAGAGAGGTAAGGCGGTGCCTCAACAGGCCTCTGCTCCAACTTCTGTGGACCCCAAGTGGTCTATGCTGCAGACTATGCAGTCTCAGCTTGCGGCTTTGATGCAGGAGTATCAGGCAGAGAAGGTTAACACACCTCCTCCTGCGAGCGCTCCTCCACCTCTGCGCAGTCCTCCCTGCCAGACGCATGTTCTTGAGGCTCCTCCTGCTTCCATGCGTGAGCTGCCGCATTGGGAGTTGCCAGGTTCCAGCACTATGCAGCAACCTCCTCTACCCATGAGGCAGGAGCCTCATGCTATGCGGCAACCTCCTCAACCCTTGAGGCAGGAGCCTCATGCTATGCGGCAACCTCCTCTACCCATGAGGCAGCAGCCTCATGCTATGCGGCAACCTCCTCAACCCTTGAGGCAGGAGCCTCTCTCTGCGCAGCAACCTCCTCAACCCTTGAGGCAGGCGCAACCCTTGAGGCAGGAGCCTCATGCTATGAAGCAGCCTCCTCAACGCATGCAGCACGAGCCTCTTACCATGCAGCAGCCGCATTCTTCACAGCATGAGCCTCATCCCATACAGCATGAGCCGCATACCATGCAGCATGAGCCTCATGCCTTCCAGCATTCGCTTCTGACCACGCTTGCTCCTCAGACCACCGCAGAACCTCCCTCACTCCAGCCTCCTGACTTTGTCATTGCCAGCCCTCAGTCTCTTCAGCAGAGGCATGATGATGGATCCGCAAGTGCGCATGCACCCGTTCTGCAGGATTCAGCCATTCAGCCTGCCGCTCTACCTTTACCTCTCGCTACTCAACTCTCAGGCGATGAGGTTTCTGAGGATGAAGCTGCTCACCTGGATGATCCTACATCTGATGTGGAGGGACACAAGTCGTCGTCTCCTTCCTTAGACTTTCGCAAGGTCCTGGCTCTGTTCAGAGAGTTATACCCTGAACACTTCGTATCTGCAACCCCTCGTTCTCCTCCATCCGAGTTTTCTCTAGGCATGCAGCCTACTACGTCTGCCTACACCAAGCTTGTCCTCGCCAGATCATCAAGGAGAGCTTTGAGGGTTTTAGGGGATTGGTTGCAGTCCAAGCAGCAACTGGGAAGGACCTCTTTTGTGTTTCCTCCTCCTAAGCTGGCTTCTAAGTCGGGCGTCTGGTATGCCACGGGAGAGGAACCTGGCTTGGGGGTTCCTGCCTCTGCCCAGGCCGACTTCTCAAGTTTGGTTGACTCTCCCCGCAGGTCGGCTATGAGACGCTCGAAGGTCTGCTGGACTTTTTCTGATCTGGACCACTTGATGAAGGGAGTCTTTCGCGCCTTCGAAATTTTTAACTTCCTCGATTGGTGCCTGGGGGCCTTAAGCAGGAAGACTGCCCCTTCTGACAAAGACTCGGCCATGCTGATCATGTCCAGTATGGACAAAGCAATTCGCGATGGTTCTGGCGAACTTGCGTCTATTTTTGTCTCAGGAGTCCTCAAGAAAAGGGAACATCTATGCTCCTACTTATCGACTGGTATCACCCCTTGCCAGAGGTCACAGTTGCTGTTTGCTCCTCTCTCCAAGTTCCTGTTTCCGGAGGAGTTAATCAAGGAGATGGCTGCGGCTCTTATCCAGAAAGATACGCATGACCTCATGGCCTCTTCAGCACGTTAGGCTAAAACCTTACCTTCCGTGCCGAGATCTTACCGCACCCCTGTGGCTGATACACCTGCTACCAGATTCATTCCGCCCTTTCGTGGCAGAGCCTCCAGTAGAGGAAGTACCCGTGCAGACAGTCACCGGGGCAAGTCCAAGAAAGGTGCCAAGTCCACGAAAAGCAAGCTTTGACTTCCTTCCTCTCCAGACAGCTGTAGGAGCCAGACTCAAGACCTTCTGGCAAGCCTGGGAGAGCAGAGGTGCAGACGCTCAGTCTGTCAAGTGGCTAAGGGAGGGTTACAGAATTCCGTTCTGCCGCAATCCCCCTCTGACCACATCTCCCATCAACCTCTCTCCCAACTACAAGGAGAAGGACAAGAGGCTAGCGTTACATCAAGAGGTGTCGCTCCTGCTACAGAAGGAGGCAGTGGTGATAGTCCGGGACCATCAATCCCCGGGCTTTTACAACCGTCTCTTCCTGGTGGCCAAGAAGACAGGAGGTTGGAGACCGGTGCTGGACGTCAGTGCGCTCAATGCTTATGTCACCAAGCAGACGTTCACAATGGAGACGACGAAGTCGGTCCTAGCAGCGGTCAGGCAGGAGGACTGGATGGTCTCGTTAGATCTGAAAGACGCCTACTTTCACGTTCCCATCCATCCAGACTCCCAACCTTTTCTGAGATTCGTCTTTGGAGAGGTTGTGTACCAGTTCCAAGCCCTGTGCTTTGGCCTGAGCACGGCACCTCTTGTGTTTACGCGACTGATGAGGAATATTGCGAAATTCCTTCACTTGGCAGACATCAGAGCCTCCCTTTATTTAGACGACTGGCTTTTAAGAGCTCCCACAAGTCGTCGCTGTCTGGAGAGTCTCAGATGGACTTTGGATTTGACCAAGGAACTGGGCCTCTTGGTCAATTTAGAGAAGTCCCAGCTCGTTCCTTCCCAAACCATCGTTTACCTGGGGATGGAGATTCAGAGTCGAGCTTTTCGGGCTTTTCCGTCGGCCCCAAGAATCAACCAAGCCCTGGAGTGCATCCTGAGCATGCTGAGGAGGAACCGATGCTCGGTGAGGCAGTGGATGAGTTTAACAGGGACTCTTTCATCGCTAGCCCTGTTCATCGAGTTAGGGAGACTCCACCTCCGCCCCCTTCAGTACCATCTGGCAGCTCACTGGAACAAGGATATGACGCTCGAGACGGTCTCTATTCCTGTTTCCAAAGAGATGAGGGCTACTCTAACGTGGTGGAAGAACAGCATTCTTCTCAAGGAGGGTCTCTCGTTAGCTGTTCAGACCCCCGACCATCATCTCTACTCGGACGCATCAGACTCGGGCTGGGGCGCGACATTGGACGGACAGGAATGCTCGGGGACATGGAACCAGGAACAGGAAACGCTTCATATCAATTGCAAGGAGTTGTTGGCAGTTCATCTGGCCTTAATGAACTTCAAGTCCCTCCAGCTAAACAAGGTGGTGGAGGTGAACTCCGACAACACCACAGCCTTGGCGTACATCTCCAAGCAGGAAGGGACTCATTCGAGGAAGCTGTTCGAGATCGCAAGGGACCTCCTCATTTGGTCAAAAAGTCGAAAGCTCACGCTGGTAACGAGGTTCATTCAGGGCGATATGAATGTTACGGCAGATCGCCTCAGCCGGAAGGGTCAAGTCATCCCCACAGAGTGGACCCTTCACAAGAACGTGTGCAACAGACTTTGGGCCCTGTGGGGTCAGCCAACTATAGATCTGTTCGCTACCTCGATGACCAAGAGGCTCCCATTGTACTGTTCCCCGATTCCAGACCCGGCAGCAGTTCACGTGGATGCCTTTCTGCTGGACTGGTCCCACCTCGACCTGTATGCATTCCCGCCGTTCAAGATCATCAACAGGGTTCTTCAGAAGTTCGTCTCTCACAAAGGGACACGGCTGACGTTGGTTGCTCCCCTTTGGCCTGCAAGAGAATGGTTCACAGAGGTACTGCAATGGCTGGTCGACGTTCCCAGGACTCTTCCTCTAAGAGTGGACCTTCTGCGTCAACCTCACGTAAAGAAGGTACACCCAAGCCTCCACGCTCTTCGTCTGACTGCCTTCAGACTATCGAAAGACTCTCAAGAGCTAGAGGCTTTTCGAAGGAGGCAGCCAGAGCGATTGCCAGAGCAAGGAGGATATCCACTCGCAGAGTCTATCAATCTAAGTGGGAAGTCTTCCGAAGCTGGTGCAGAGCCAATGCAGTTTCCTCTACCAGTACCACTGTAACCCAAGTTGCTGACTTCCTGTTACATCTAAGGAATGTTAGATCTCTATCAGCTCCTACGATCAAGGGGTACAGAAGTATGTTGGCAGCGGTTTTCCGCCACAGAGGCTTGGATCTTTCCACCAACAAAGATCTGCAGGACATCCTTAGGTCTTTTGAGACCTCTAAAGAACGTCGGTTGTCCACTCCAGGCTGGAATCTAGACGTAGTCCTAAGGTTCCTTATGTCATCAAGATTTGAACCTCTCCAGTCAGCCTCTTTCAAGGACCTCACTCTAAAAACTCTTTTCCTCGTTTGCCTTGCAACAGCCAAAAGAGTAAGTGAGATTCACGCCTTCAGCAGGAACATAGGTTTCACATCTGAAACGGCTACATGTTCCTTACAGCTCGGTTTTTTGGCCAAAAACGAGCTTCCTTCACGTCCTTGGCCTAAATCGTTCGAAATACCTAGCCTTTCCAACATGGTAGGTAACGAGCGGGAGAGAGTTCTTTGCCCTGTCAGAGCTCTTAAGTACTATCTTAAAAGGTCAAAACCCTTGCGAGGACAATCGGAGGCCTTATGGTGTGCTATTAAGAAACCTTCACTACCTATGTCTAAGAACGCAGTTTCTTACTACATAAGGCTTCTGATTAGAGAAGCTCATTCTCATATGAAGGAAGAAGACCTTGCTTTGCTGAAGGTAAGGACACATGAAGTGAGAGCTGTGGCTACTTCAGTGGCCTTCAAACAGAACCGTTCTCTGCAGAGTGTTATGGATGCAACCTATTGGAGGAGCAAGTCAGTGTTTGCATCATTCTATCTCAAAGATGTCCAGTCTCTTTACGAGAACTGCTACACCCTGGGACCATTCGTAGCAGCGAGTGCAGTAGTAGGTGAGGGCTCAGCCACTACATTCCCATAATCCCATAACCTTTTTAACCTTTCTCTTGAATACTTTTATTGTTGTTTTTTGGGTTGTACGGTCGGCTAAGAAGCCTTCCGCATCCTAGTTGATTTGGCGGGTGGTCAATTCTTTCTTGAGAAGCGCCTAGGTTAGAGGTTGTGATGAGGTCCTTTAGTATGGGTTGCAGCCCTTTATACTTCAGCACCTAAGAGTCGTTCAGCATCCTAAGAGGACCGCTGCGCTCAGTAAGGAAGACGTACTTATTAAAGGCAGAGTAATGGTTCAAGTCGACTTCCTTACCAGGTACTTATCGATTTTATTTGTTATTTTGAATAACTAATAAAAATGAAATACGGGATACTTAGCTTCTTGATTAACATGTATACTGGTTTTCACCCACCTCCCTGGGTGTGAATCAGCTACATGATCATCGGGTAAGATTAATATTGAAAAATGTTATTTTCATTAGTAAAATAAATTTTTGAATATACTTACCCGATGATCATGATTTAATTGACCCACCCTTCCTCCCCATAGAGAACCAGTGGACCGAGGAAAAAATTGAGGTGGTGTTGACAAGAAGTACTGGAGTACCTGACCACAGATGGCGCTGGTGAGTACACCCCCCTCCTGTATAGCGATCGCTGGCGTATCCCGTCCGTAGAATTCTGTCGGGCAACGGAGTTGACAGCTACATGATCATCGGGTAAGTATATTCAAAAATTTATTTTACTAATGAAAATAACATTTTAAAGGTTTGTAATGGTAATTAATGTTGATATCATAACCCCTAGCATCAGAAGCTAGTGAAAATTATTATTCACAATTAAATAATATCTATATGGCCAAGTTAATTTGCACTTTACCTTTGAAGAGAGTTGGCTGGCGTAGGGAAACAGAGAGGAAGAGGAAAAGGGGGTTACAACTTGGAGGGAGAATATACCGGGAGTTCTCTCTCTCTTGAACAATGTTCGCTATAACTCACTGAATCACTTGATTTTTGCGATGTGGACACTTGGTCGTCTTTTTTTTTAACTCTTGCATTCAACTTTTAAAGGAACTTATAAAGGGACAGTGAACACTGCTTTGGTAGCGAATGGGCACCGCATGACTGATTTCTGTGGATTGGTGGATTGCGTGCTCGTCTCGTTAGTACTTGTCCACAGAAAATGTCCTTGTGGAGCAAAGAATGGAGCAACGTTCTTTGCTTTCAGACTGATGCAATTATTGTTACCCTATTCAAATTTGTACACTCATAATCAGAGTTACTCATAACCCTAGGTACTAGCATGTTTTAAAAAGGGATTGATGTAGAGAGCTGGCCAGAATGGGATGGAAAGGTCATGTGGACTGAAATTCTGAAGATTGGAAAGTTTTGGACTCAATGATGAAAATGGATGAAGAACACTTGATCTTGATTAGAAAAGCAGTGCAAAGATATGATTGTAGTAGGACTAAGACCACCAAGTTCCTGGAAATAGTGAAGAAATAGAAATATTATAATTGTAGCATTAAGTGAAATGAGGTACTCTTCTACAGTTGTCATATCAATTGGTACATGTCAGAAATATTGTGGAAGTCAGTCAAAGGGAGTGTGTTTTTGGATCATGAAAATTAACTTAAATTATGTTATCGTTAATCATAAATTGCTTTCATGAATATAAAAATAAATTAAAGAAATGAAAGTGAATAATGAAATTGAATATTTGTAACCAGCATAATAAGAGAAGATAATTTGAAAAGGAGCAATAAGTTTAATGAGGAAATTTTGATACCACCTTTTATTTTCCCATTTCACAGCATGAAATATTGTGTACCATGACCTAAGCAAAGCATGGTGTAATTAAGTAACAAGGCCATATTATTAATCATAGTATTTGCAATGAAATAATATAATCTGTATAGTACAATTCATGATAGTAATGAATATAAAAAATATATAGTTCACATGAAGCGATTTATTTGATATATACATATCCCGTATATACATATTTATAATAAAAAAATCTTTTCATAACATCCCAGCTTTAATGGCATAACAAACTCGGGTAATGTGAATTTTTTTATTGTATGTATCCCTTTCATGAATTGTAGAAGCCCCATATATTAATGCAGAGCTCTTATTTGTTTATCAGGAAGTAGACTTTGTGAAGTTCATGGAGGATCCTGAGAATCCCTTAAGTGGCTCACCACCTCCCCCGCCTTCACCATTGGATGAGTGGTCATCGGTGCAAGGGGGAAATTTGATCCACCACCTCACTGAAGCCACCTTCGATAGCTTCATCAACAATAAAGAGGCGCTTGTTATGTTTTATGCTCCTTGTAAGTAGATATTTGTTCTTTTATGTTTTTTTTTTCAAAATATGCAAATAACATACCCAAACTAAGAGTTTAATTTATTACATAAAGTATGTGGCATATGGTTGGTTCTTTCAAAAACAAGAGTTTGCTTATTCATTGTAGATCTGTAGTTTTATGTTTAGGAACCAACATTCCATTAAAGACTAAAGCAAGTTTGTAATAAAAGCTGTATGTGTTAATACAAATAAGCTGAAATGTCCTTAAGCTAGGACAAAGGTGATAGATCAGTAATAAAGTTGTTAATCATCTCTCCCATATCCTAACTTTATTTAAGGTTTTACATTTGATTAAATGTCATGACTTCATTAATACGAAACAGTCTTTGTTAACCCTTTTACCCCCAGGCTCTTTGGAAATTTCCAACCCTTAACCCCCAAGGGGTTATTTTTTTCCCAGCACATTTTGCAGTATATTTCTTTTAAATTGCTCTAACAGCCTTAATTTTTGTCATAGAGAGGTCAAGTTGGTCTCATTCTCTTGGAAAATGCCTGAATTTTTTCAAAAAAATACCAACAATATGAAAAAAAAAATTTTTATAGCATTTTTTTGCAAGGATCTACCGGTACGTCCATGGGGGTAAAGGGATGGGTTTTGTGAAACGTACCAGTACGTCCTTTGTGGGTAAAAGGGTTAATGCCTTTTCATGGGACATGCAAACCCCCCCCCCTTATCTCTTGGATCATGGCAAGTGGGTGGTGAAATTGTTGTCGTGAGAAGGGAGTGGTTTTTATACTGTATGCAGATAGAGAAAATTATATTTGATTTTTGAGGTTAAAAAATTATGTGGAACTACCAAATTAATAGCATTTTGAAATTTGAAGATAAATATGTCTGATTTGTCTAGCAACAGCCTGATTCCCAGTATCGATATTTTCTAAGCCTTTTTTTTAGTAATTTTCTTCTAGTGCTACTGATAAAACCACCCCCATCAGTTCCCAAAGCTGCATCTTATTTCAGAATTTTGTCATCACTCCATAGCATTTCTTGTATTTCTCAACTCAAACCCATTTATTTTATTTCCCTTTGGTCCCTTTCTTCTGTACCAGCTGGTTCAAAAATAGATTATTTCTATGAAACTTTCTGAATTTCTTATGCAAAATACATAATTAGAAATAAGAAGTCAGAAGAGTACTCAACTTCGTAGCCTGCATAGCTTTCCTTGAGTTCATAGACACTAATATTTGGTGCAGTTTTGGTATGCGATCTCAAAGTCGTGCTTTTGCTTTGGTATGCGATCTCACCTTATACAGTAGTAGCAAACTCACTTCACTTCATGGCAAAGCAAGACCCATTAGATTTTCAAAAAAAAATATATATCGGTAATAATTATCTAAGACATAATAATCAATCATTGATGTTAGCATGCGCTGGTCAACGTTACCGCTTGCCAGTACATACAGAGCTTGATGTTTTTATTTTTTCGCAAGCGAAGCGAGCGCATGGCGAAGCAAGAACCATTAGATTTTCTTTTCTTGTATTTTTTACCTATTAAGAATATTGAGATCGCATACCAAGGCAAAAGAATAATTTCTGAAATCATACCATAAATGAGATTGCATACCAAAACAGCACCCAATATTCTGTTCCAAACTTTAATATTATGTAATATTGGACTTTTTACCCCACGACACCTCAAAGGAATATAGATTTTTATTCTGATCAAGATGAGTATTTGAAATGACAGTCTTTGTGGAATAAGGCAGAAATTTTACCTATAAAAGTAGTCAAACTATATAGCTTCAAATAATGGTTCAACCTTAATTATCAGCATTTTGAATATGAAAACTATAATGTTTTTGCAATTCCATTGTTTTCTCTTGAAAATAAAGATCCTGGGAGGTTTCAGACTTCTAGAGAGCTAAATGGTCTGTTGAAAAATAGACACATCCAGAATTTGGCTATGCTGTAGTATCCTCATCTCTCAAAGTCTAGTAAACCTCTGTACCATGGTCTTCAACTGTCTTGGGTTAGAGTTCTCTTGCTTGAGGATACACTCGGGTACACTTTTCTATCTAATTTCTCTTCCTCTTGTTTTTGTTAAAGTTTTTATAGTTTATATAGGATATATTTATTTTTAAATATTAAACTTAGCCGGTGAATATATAATAGCTGACGTCTCCGACGGCTCGACAGAATTAAAAAACTCGCGAGCGATCGCCTTGAAGGTAGCGGGTGTGCCCACCAGCGCCGACTATCGGCCAGATACCGCATATACATGTAAACAGCTCCTGTTCTTCTCTGTCGGTTTCATCGACAAGTTGATTCCACTCGCTATTATGACCGAGTTTTCTACCGAATTGGTGAAGTACTTGGTTTTGGTTTTATTGCTTTCGCCGTGTTGGATTATTCAATACTATCCTCAAAAGAAATGCTTTTGAAAGGAGAGTAAAAGTGTTTTGCCCTTGCTCTTTTATCTCTGGTTTTTTTCCATAGAGTAAAAATGGCCGACCCTTCCCTTAGTGTACGGAAGTGTGTTTTAGGCTTTTAGCAATTATGTTATCACGTTATAAATTGTTGTTGTTAATTATAGATTTTCCTCTATATATTTTATATCTCACCCGCCTTTATTAGGCCTCTTCGATTAGCTTTCCATTTATACTAAACATCAAGATAAATTTTAATGTTTTGTTTATATGCGGCCTTACCTATTCCTCCCCTAGTCCGAGAGTAGGCGGTCCTAACTTGGAAACCGAAGTTAAACAACGTTGAGCCCATTCAACTTTTATTTTCGTTAAGTTTAAATCATTTGCTCTGTAAGAGTTATTAAATGATTATTTTTTAGTAGATATTTTATGTAAGATTTTCTTTGAATAGTCTTCGTGCTGTTTCAAAGATGAACTAACGTTTGGTTTATTTATGCTACGCAGTTTGCGCTCTATCGTTACGATAGAGATAGAGAGAATCACGGTTTCACTTTGCAGAAAGAGTAAATCGATTTTGACGTTTTGTTCATTCTTCTTTCAAACTGAAATGTTTTAAATACTAATTTAAAGGAACTTGTTAATTTTCAATTTCTTAGTCCTTTCAGTTTTTTCCTTTGGTCAAATAACCTGTTTATTGACGAAGGGTGAGTGGGCTTTTCTCTTCTGTGTGAAATCAAGAGAGAGAGAGAGAGAGACGGAGAGAGAGAGTGGAAGAGAGAACGTTCCGATCTTTATTCTCGTCCCAAGCGAGTAACGTTGTTCTCGAGTCAGTTTTTTACTCTCGTCCCAAGTCTATGTACGGGGAGAAAGGATAAAACGTTTTTAGTTTTTATTCTCGTCCCAAGGCACTGTACGGTGAGAGATTGAAAACGTAGTTTTTAATAAACTAGTGTTTAGTCTCCTCCCCAGTCACTGATCCTTTTAACTTTATATATTTCCGTTTTATTCGATATATATATGTTTACTGTACTGATTTTTGCTTGTATTAATGTGCTTACATTATGCGACTTATTTCGCAATTATAACATTTTGATGTAGGGGAGAATTGCGTGCTTCAGGTAGAAATCAGTTTTATTCATGCCTAATGTGAAATTATTGAAAAATATGATTTCAGTGAAGTAAGTGCAAAAACAGAAAATCGTAGTGATAAAGTGATAATTGCGCAAAGTGTTTTTTAGTGTTGCGACCGAGGGTTCGTCTGTTCGTGCTTGTCGTTCACCTAGTCCGAGACCTCTTTCAGGCTCCCATGCTACCAGGGAGAAGTAATGTCGTAGGACTTATGGGGACGAGAGGCTTTAACCAACGAACAAACGTTCCCTCTATGGTATCGGGCGTGTCTAGCAAGATCGCCCCTACCATAAGACGAGCGAGGCTGTTTTTCTCCTCGTCATCCGAAGGCTTCTCGCAAAAGAAATCTTGGAGCAAAGTTTCTAGACCCTTAAAGCGGAAGTCAGTCCATTCAGGACAGGTCCAGCGTCCTGGCTGTAGCCATGGGGACAGCTCTGACCCTTTGCAGTCGTCGGAAGACGGTTCGCCTATTAAACGCAAGCGTAACACGGGGTCCGAGGGTCGCGGTAAAGGCAATGTTTTGCCAACACAGACGTTACCGTCGTCTCAGCCCGTCCCGACTCCTGTTGATCCTAAATGGGTTGTCCTGCAGGACATGCAGACTAAGCTTGCCTCCCTTATGGAGAAGTATGACGTTGAGCAGGTTCACGATGAACCTTCGCTTTCGAGTCGCCGTTACACTAAACGAGACTCTGGCTGTCAGCCGCCTAAATGAGCATTTACTTGTCCGTTTGACGTTATGAAACGTGATCTCGGTAGTTTGTCACGTCAGTCACGTGACTTGGATCCTTACTCGCTGCAGTCCCGTGTTGACTTTCAGCCGCTGCCGCAGCCTCGTGTTGACGTTCAGCCTATGCCCTTTCCTATTTCACCTAAACATTGGAACAAGGAGAGGGGCTTAGTGAGTATCTCTTTCCCAATCTCCAACTCAGTCTAGACATGTCTGACTTGGTGGGACAGCAATATCAGACTTCGAGAAGGTCTTTCTCTTGCGATCAAGAACCCAAACCATGTGTTGTTTTCAGATGCAGCGGATTTGGGTTAGGGAGCTCCACTGGACAGTCTGGAAGGCTCGGTTCTTTGATCCACGGATCAGAAGGAACTCCTTTTAAGGCAGTAACATCTCTCCTTTGGCGAGATTTGTGCAGAAATGAATGTCTTGGCGGACGGCCTCAGCAGAAGAGGACAAGTCTTCTCCATGGAGTGGACGTTGCATAAGACTGTGTGCGAGAAGCTATGGATGACATGGGGTCTACCCACCATAGATCTTTTTGCTACTCTCTCTGACAAAGAGGCTCTCGACTTACTGCTTTCCAGTTCCAGATCCAGAGGCAGCTCACATAGACGCTTTCCTGCTGGACTGGTCTCACCTGGACGTTTATGCCTTTCCACCTTTCAAGATCCTAGACAAGGTGCTGCAGAAGTTCACCTCTCACGAAGGGACCAGGTTGACATTGGTTGCTCCTCTCTGGCCCGCGAGAGAGTGAGTAACAGAGGTACTTCAATGGCTGGTAGACGTTCCAAGGAGTCTACCTTTAAGGATGGATCTCTTACGGCAGCCACGTAAGGAGTCTTCATCAAAGCCTCCCCGCGCTTCGTCTGACTGCCTTCAGACTATCGAAAGACTCTCAAGAGCTAGAGGATTTTCGAAGGGGGCAGCCAGAACGATTGCGAGAGCTAGGAGAGCATCTACCATCAAGGTCTATCAGTCGAAGTGGGAAGTCTTTAGAGACTGGTGCAAGTCATCATCCATTTCCTCTTCCAGTACCTCTGTAGCCCAAATTGCAGACTTTCTCCTACATCTGAGAAATGTTCGCTCCCTCTCAGCGCCCACTATTAAGGGCTACAGGAGCATGTTGGCGTCTGTGTTCAGACATAGAGGCTTAGATCTGTCCAATAATCAAGATCTCCAATATCTCCTTAAGTCCTTCGAGACCTCTAAGGAGCGTCGTATGGCAACTCCTGGATGGAACTTAGACGTGGTCCTAAGGTTCCTAATGTCCGACAGGTTTGAGCCATTACATTCAGCCTCCCTGAAGGATCTCACCCTCAAGGCGCTTTTCTTAGTGTGTTTGGCTTCGGCTAAAAGGGTCAGTGAGATCCATGCCTTCAGTAGGAATATCGGCTTTTCTACAGATAAAGCCACATGTTCACTTCAGCTTGGTTTTCTTGGCCAAAAATGAACTGCCTTCTCGTCCTTGGCCTAAGTCATTTGATATACCTTGCCTGTCAGAGATCGTAGGCAACGAGCTTGAAAGAGTGCTGTGTCCAGTTAGAGCTCTGAAGTTTTATTTAGCTCGGACTAAATCCTTACGAGGTGGATCTGAGGCTTTGTGGTGCTCAGTTAAGAAGCCTTCATTGCCTATGTCAAAGAATGCTTTGTCATATTTTATTAGATTTTTAATCCGAGAGGCTCATTCTCACTTGAGTGAAAAAGATCGTTGCTTGGTTAAGGTTAAAACGCACAAAGTAAGAACTATAACAACTTCTGTGGCCTTTAAGCAAAACAGATCTCTGCGAAGTATTATGGACGCGACCGTTTGGAGAAGCAAGTCGGTATTCGCGTCATTTTACTTAAAAGATGTCCAGACTCTTTATGAGGACTGCTACACACTGGGTCCATTCGTTGCAGCGAGTGCAGTAGTGGGTAAGGGTTCTACCACTACATTCCCTTAATTCCAATATCCTTTTAATCTTCTCTTGAAATGTTTTTAATTGGGTTGTACGGAAGGCTAAGAAGCCTTTCGCATCCTTTTTGATTTGGCGGGTGGTCAAATGTCATTTCTTGAGAGCGCCCAGATTAAGGGTTTTGACGAGGTCCTGTTGTATGGGTTGTCGCCCTAGATACTTCAGCTCCTGGGAGTCTTTCAGCATCCTAAGAGGATGGCTGGGCTTCGTGAGGAAAGCGGACTAACAAGGCAGAGTAATCGTTAGAGTCAGCTTCCTTACCAGGTACCTACTGTATATTTATTTGGGTTTTGTTATGATATAACTGTCAAAAACTCTAAGCATATACGCCGTAAACTGTATTAATACTGGTCTCTACCCACCACCATGGGTGTGAATCAGCTATTATATATTCACCGGCTAAGTTTAATATTTAAAAATGATATTTTGATTATAAAATAAATTTTTGAATATACTTACCCGGTGAATATATAAATTAAAGGCCCCCCCTTCCTCCCCGATAGAGACCCAGCGGGATGAGAAGAACTGGAGCTGTTTACATGTATATGCGGTATCTGGCCGATAGTCGGCGCTGGTGGGCACACCCGCTACCTTCATGGCGATCGCTCGCGAGTTTTTTAATTCTGTTGAGCCGTCGGAGACGTCAGCTATTATATATTCACCGGGTAAGTATATTCAAAAATTTATTTTATAATCAAAATATCATTTTTATGTTGTTACTGTTCTTAAACTATTTTATTTTTCCTGTTTCCTTTCCTCACTGGGCTGCTTTCCCTTTTGGGGCCCCTGGGCTTATAGCGTCCTGCTTTTCCAATTAAGGTTATAGCCTGGCTAGTAATAATAATAACCTCATGAACAATGTCAAAATATCTTGTATATCATTTCAAACTCGGTGAATAACATTAGTAGATTCTGATGTGAAACGGAATTAGTAATAATATGAACCTTTACATTTTTTACTTTAGTAACTATTATGTGGGGAATTTGTTCCTTACTCTTTATCCGTAAAATGTTTGATGTCTCATGAATAAAACCTAGATAAAATTACGAAACATTTTTTTATATTACACTCGTAACAGGAAAAGACAACAAAAATAAAATTACCATTTAAATTTATAGGGTGTGGCCATTGTAAAGCCATGAAGGGAGACTACGGTCAAGCAGCTGTTGAATTAGCAGCCGAAGGTCAGACTGGCGTACTTGCGTCTGTAGATGCCACCGTAGAACGAAGTCTGGCAACGCGTTTCCAGATCCGAGGCTTCCCGACACTGAAGTTTTTCAGACATGGACAGCTCATAACGGAGTATAATCGAAGTCGAAAGGCTGCTGATATTATCGATTTTATGAAGAATCCTCCTCGTGAAGCTAAAGATGAGCTATAGATAAGTGAATGCATTAGTTTTTATAATGGTTGTTAGTATTTGAATATTTGTTGGAAATTACTTACCACCATGGACAAGTAATGTACAGTACTATGTGGTCCAATCTCAGATTTAACTGTTAGGTAATATATCTAATTTTGAGGATTATTTCGTTGCTTATTATTTGAGTGATAAGTGTCAAATGATCTTATTTATCTTTTAAAACTTGTTCTTGGTTTATGTTGTTATTTGTTATGCCTATACTTGTTATAATATATAGTTCATCCTTGTGGAAAGTCAACTGTGGAAAAATCTGTAGTCTCTTCCAATTTTTTTGTATCTCATAAGCCTTTCTATCAGTTTTAAGGTCAGGAGAATCTCGAAACTGGCAGGTGGGGTTAGTTATGCTAGTTTTAGTATTCAATTTTTTGTATTTCTGTGCTCCATGTTATTAAGGCCCCTTCACCCTGACTTCATGTGTGGCATTATTCAAATAACCAGCTGTGATTGTTTATTGAAGTATCTTATTTTCTTAAGGTTTTGTGCTCTCTAGTGCTACCTTTTGTATGTTTACAAATCTTCTGAAGGTCAGCAATTCAGTGGATTAATTTTTGGTAATTTATGAATGCACAAATTAGATGTAGTTGTAACTTTTAATATATTAAAGATCTCAAAAGTATGGAAATACATTTACAAGGAATTATAGTTCAAGTAGTATTTAAAAATTTACTGTTGTACAGTATTTGTAGGAAAGGCTTGGAAGCTTTACGTAATGGGAGGAAACGGATTAAATGAAGCCGAATTTAAAATGAAAGGGATTATAGTAAATGATCAGCTTTTTATCACATTGATAACAAGTTAATCTTTCACTCAACTTCCACTCACCATCCTTCTGTGGTCACAAATGCCCCTTTCAGCTAACCTTTTAGAAATAACGAATGGTATATGGATGATGCACACACTTCCAAGTACAAACGGGTATGGCTGGCTCAGATTCAGACTTAATTAGAGGGTAGAGGACTGACATGCACGTTTGCGTAAAATATGAAATGAACAGCTATTAGAATGGAGAGGGAGATGAAAAGCTGATGTGTAGTGAGGTAAATGGGGGAAATGTGCAGTATAGTGTATGCTTTAGATTGGAAGAAACGGAATTTTTAATCTATAGATATATCAGTATGTTTTTTGTTCTGCTTTTGAAGAAATTGTATTGAAGACTTGGGATGAAAACTAAAGTATGTCAAGCAATAGCAGATTTTTTTTTTTATTTCTTATCTACCATCTATGCTCTCTGAGGATATTGTAAGCATGATAGATGGAAAATCTTCAATATTAGTTTTAATTTAAGAATGATATTTGGAAATATAAATTCTTGCTTGCAAAATACTTGAAATAATTGTAGTTCAGTACTTCAGCATTTATTACTGTGAATTGTCAGTATTCTTCTTAGCAGTCTATAGGATTTAAAACTGTATTTTTCATACAACCGATACATTGTGTAGCATGCATAAATAGATTGTTGCTGACTGGCCTTGTTTTGATATACATGCAATGATACAATGTTCGCAACATGATACAACAAGCACTTCTCGAGAAAAGTGTATTGGGTGCCGTTGCTAGGGCTCTGATAGTTAGCTTTAACTAGTGCTGTAAGTGCATTAGGGTGAAGGGGTTGCCAGGTTGAGTACAAATAAGGAACTAACGTGATCAAGTAGAATAGGAATTAGCTATAAATTTAAACGTACTTTAAAGTACTAACAGTTGGGATCACATTAGCATCTAGGCAAGCATTCCAGGTAGTTCTAAGATATTCTTTCCTTTCGTGAATTAAATAAAAAGAAGCATTTTATTAATTGTAGAATTGATGATGCTGGCTAATCATTATTCTTCACTTATTAATATGGCATTAATAGGTAGTGTATGTCGAGGTTGTTCTGTACACTGCACCAGCATTTCATGAGAGCCGTCCCTGGTGTGGTCTTATTAGATTGGTTGAGGCTTTTGGGATTATGTTTGATTCATTTAATGTTCATTGTTTTTAAGAGTTGCAATGTAACTTGTAAAGAACAAATTTCTTTTGTAACCTTAGCACATGATTTTACAATTTGTTTTGTCATGTTTTGAAATACTATTAACAGGGAATATTACCATGTACAGTACTTATTTATTACAGTTAGATTTTGGTAGTGGTTTTTATGGATTAACCAATGTAGTTTGCACTTTGTTACAGTACAGTATTTATTTGGTTCTCCATCTTTGAGTATTAAGTCATATTTTTAGTTTTGACTTTTGTAATTTGAATCTTTATGTGCACAAATCTTTTAACATGACATGTTGAAATAAATAAATTACCTTTTTCTGCGAATATTTGTATCCTTTGTAGTGTAAAGCACTTTTTAGACATTTAGAAAGAAAGCTGGCAGATCAAAAGGTAAGAAATAATTATATTTACTTTTCATATGGTATTTGTTCATATCAAGAGGCAGCACTAAAATCAATCCAAGAAAGACATTAACATTTCCAAGTTGCTTCCGTTGTAATAATTATGCCTTCAAGAGGCAAATGTCATCTTCAAGGTACAGTACTTAAGTTAAATTCAATTGAAATGTTTTTATGAGAAAGTTCCATCAAAAGGAAATACAGCTTAGGTTATCTACGCCGCGACCAGATGCTTACTGACGAGTCAGACCTAGCAGCACACACTCGTAAGCTGACCCAGGGTCGCCTCAGGGCGAGTGTCCATCCACCACGGGGCGACCCAACAAGGGAAGTTGAGATAGGGGGAACTACGCAAAATTCTGGGTCGGATAGGGAGGAGATCCCAGATACTCCTAAGAAAGTAGTTCGAGGTAAGTACTGTTAGGAAAAATACAAATTACTTAAAATTTGTGATGTTAGAACTATACCACTTCTCATGACGATTTAGGGAAGACTTTTTCATGAGAGATTTAAAAGACGGATCATTATTCAAGTCTTGTGATAGTGAGCCAATATGCTTGTATAGATTTATTTGCTTGGTCTGATAAAGTTGACCCCACTAAGTTTTAACCATTTGTTTACTTTTAGCCTTGCCATTTTAGTTTGTTTCATTAGACCCTAAAATTGCTTCCTTAAGTCACGAATTAAAGCAAATCAGAAGAATTAAACAGACTCTGTGGCTTAAATTATTATCGAAAGTTTTCAGATACAACTCATGATTTTAAGAAATCAGTAAAACATGCAATACTCTACTTTTCAGAAACTAAAATACACATTGATGCTCCCCATTTGCCAGGAAACCTAATTACCACTTTGTTTCTCATAATAAAAACTTTGAGTATTACATTTACTGTTATTCGAAACTATCTTTTTAAATATGTAACTTCACTGGTAGTTACATATATATAGCCGAAACTCGGGATTTAAGCTATTTATATGTAACTATATATATGTAACTACCAGGTAAGTATTTTTAAAAATTTATTTTATAATAAAAATAACATTTTTAAATATGTAACTTCCCTGGTAGTTACATTTATATAGTTACATATATATAGCTTAAATCCCGCGTTTCGGCTATATATATGTAACTACCAGGTAAGTATATTTAAAAATTTATTTTATAAAAATTCCATTTTTATTAAATTCTCATTTATTAAGCGATGGAACAAGAAAATCAAAATGGTTTTCTTCTTCTTGTTCTATCCACTTGATAAATGTGAATTTAATATATAAGTAGCTTCGAATAACAGTAAATTTAATTCTCAGAGTTTTTATCATGAGAAATAAAGTGGTAATTAGGTTTCCTGGCAAATGGGGAGAATCAATGTGTATTTTAGTTGCTGAAAAGTATTGCATGTTTTACTTATTTCTTAAAATCACTGATAGTCCTAATTGGAAATCCATAAGCTTCATATTGTTTTTTATCTTCATAATTCATAAACTGTATCTGAATACTTATATACTTTCTGAATTGTATCTGGAAACTTTCGATAATAATTTAAGCCACAGAGTCTCTTTAATTCTTCTGATCTACATAAATTCGTGACTTCAAATTACGCTGAATTTGAAATATTGATCGACGAATAACCAAAAAATATAGGCAAACATATAAAGAATTATTTTATAAACCAATTGCACAGGCATGATACCAAGTAATGGCACAGGCATGATGCCAATATTTTTTTTTTATCGCAACAAGTCTGTTGTATATGAACAATATGCCATAGATTTCTATTGTTCCAGTTGAAATATGTGCTAGTAAGGTTATTAATTTATTTTACTTAATATCCAGTTATATAGGTTATTTATTTTTGCAAACAGCGAGATAACAGATGGACATTAAGAATAACAGAATGGGTCCATAGAGATCGCAAAAGAAGCAGGGGAAGGAAGCGAAGACACTGGATTGACGAGCTAAGAAAATTTCTGATCATAGACTGTCTTAGAAAAGACCTTAAACAGATATGTGTGAGGCCTTTGTCCTGCAGTCGACTAGCTGTGCTTGAGGATATATATATATATATATATATATAAATCCATCTATGTATCTATTTATTTATCTATGTATATATATATATATATATTTATTTATATATATATATATATATATATAGAGAGAGAGAGAGAGAGAGAGAGAGAGATTGCGATATATATATATATATATATACATATATATATACATATATATATATATATATATACAGAGAGAGAGAGAGAGAGAGAGAGAGAGAGAGATATCAGTAAAGAACATTTCAATTTCTTGCGAGGTGGTTTAGGAATTTAGACACAAGGTTCAGTGAGAAGTTAGTCATGCGTCGTTATAGGCCTATCCCTTTAGAAAACGAACACAAACTTACTTGAAATTAACTAAAATTACAATAAAAAAAACTAAGACAAATTAAATAAATGAAATGATAAAGAATAGAAGAAGTCTAGACAATATTACGACTTCCTTCTCGAGACTCCGCCTCACTAGAGAAAGGCACATAGTTAACGCCATCCAACCTTCGTAATATTGATCTTATTGAGAGTTTTAGGTCACTTCTCTTCTAACTTATTTATCACTGGCTGCAGAGTCACCCGGGCGACAGCATTACAAGTCCAAATCTGTTCTCGTCAACGGTACCCGGGGATATCTTTTATTTTTTTGGGCACGATACCCTAAATTATTTTTAAATCATTAATTGTAAAAATTTGGAGAATAAGAGTTTCCAGTAATTTCATTGTGTATTTAATTTTATCAAATTAATTGTATATTGTGTTTTTAATCTCTTTCTATCATTGTTTTCGTGAGATTTATCTAATATATATTGTAAGTCAACGAGATTAAATCCACGATGATTTAAGTCTTTGGTGTAGGCCTAATATCTAACATCAGTAGAATTTAGACACATTCTAGCAATGAAACATGATCTGCATTTCAATTAGTTTAGATATATCTCGGAAAGTCTGAGATTTTTGTCATTAACAACGCTAATCAGAATTTACCGTCGCCGATTTCTCGTAATATACCTAACTCGGTGGTTAAAGTACTGCCTTTTATAATAGTAACTACGTAGAGAGGTAGTGCCGTCAGTAGGCATTACTTAAAGGGTTTTTGTAGTTTTCTTCGTCGCCTAGCTATAGAGTAGGCCTACTTGTTTTAGATCCTACTTTACCTCCGTTCGTGCTTCTTTTCTTCCATCTTGCTATCGAGCTGCCTCTAACCTTTACCTCGTAGTAACTAGGGTTTTAATTTAGATGTATTTCGGCTCTGAATAGATTCACTGGCCCCAGCACCAGGCTATACAGCCAAAATCAATTAAATACAATCTCTAGTATAATACGTATAATTCGGGGGAGCCGATTTCAAAATGAATCAAACCAGTTTTTAATTTAGCGCTTACACGGACAAATGGTTAGATGTTCGTTGAATAAAATCTAGCAAATGCTAGAAGTTTTCACTTTAACTCTTAATAAAAAACGTAATTTTCCCTTGCAATTTTGTACTGAAATGGAACTCATATATTCGAAAATCAATAATTTAAAGTCTTATTGTAATTTTGTAAAGATAAAGTACGTGACCCAATTATGTAAGAATAATGTACGCGACCGTCAAAGTGACGGCCAATTATTTAGATAGATATGCACGCTCACGCAACCCCTCTCACCAATGACAACTTTCTCTCTCCCCTACGGGGCGACGGGGTTCTGAGCGTGACCGGAAAGATGTGTGTATATACACATATATATATTTATATATATATATATATATATATATATATATATATATATATAATATGTGTGTGGAAGAGAAAAAGAGGGCTTTTGAAGAATGGCTGCAGAGTAATAGTATAGAGAAGTATGAAAAATATAGAGAGCAAAAGGTGGAAGTAAAGCGCAAGGTACGTGAGGCAAAGAGGGCAGCTGACCTGAGGTGGGGTCAGGGACTGGGTCAGTCATATGAAGAGAATAAGAAGTTTTGGAAAGAAGTGAAGAGAGTAAGGAAGGCCGGCGCAAGAATTGAAGAGACAGTGAAAGATGGAAATGGAAGGTTGTTAAAAGGAGAGGAGGCAAGGAAAAGGTGGGCAGAATATTTTGAAAGTTTGCTGAATGTTGAGGATGATAGGGAGGCAGATATAATTGCGGTTCCAGGTGTTGAGGTGCCAGTGATGGGAGATGAGAATGAGAGAGAGATTAAAATAGAGGAAGTGAGGAGAGCACTAGATGAAACGAGAGTAGGAAAAGCATCGGGTATGGATGGTGTGAAAGCTGAGATGTTGAAGGAAGGGGGTGTGACTGTACTTGAATGGTTGGTGAGATTGTTTAATGTGTGTTTTGTGTTGTCAATGGTACCAGTAGATTGGGTCTGTGCATGTATTGTACCACTATATAAGGGTAAGGGAGATGTGCATGAGTGTTGTAATTCAAGAGGTATTAGTTTGTTGAGTGTAGTTGGAAAAGTGTATGGTAGAATACTGATTAATAGGATTAAGGATAAAACAGAGAATGCAATCTTGGAAGTACAGGGTGGTTTTAGAAGAGGTAGGGGTTGTATGAATCAGATTTTTACAGTTAGGCAGATATGCGAGAAATATTTAGCAAAAGGTAAAGAGGTGTATGTTGCGTTTATGGATCTGGAGAAAGCATATGATAGAGTTGATAGGGAAGCAATGTGGAATGTGATGAGGTTATATGGAGTTGGTGGAAGGTTGTTGCAAGCAGTGAAAAGTTTATACAAAGGTAGTAAAGCATGTGTTAGAATAGGAAATGAGGTGAGCGATTGGTTTCCGGTGAGAGTGGGGCTGAGACAGGGATGTGTGATGTCGCCGTGGTTGTTTAACTTGTATGTTGATGGAGTGGTGAGAGAGGTGAATGCTAGAGTACTTGGACGAGGATTAAAACTGGTAGGCGAGAATGATCATGAATGGGAGGTAAATCAGTTGTTGTTTGCGGATGATACTGTACTGGTAGCAGACACAGAAGAGAAGCTTGACCGACTAGTGACAGAATTTGGAAGGGTGTGTGAGAGAAGGAAGTTGAGAGTTAATGTGGGTAAGAGTAAGGTTATGAGATGTACGAGAAGGGAAGGTGGTGCAAGGTTGAATGTCATGTTGAATGGAGAGTTACTTGAGGAGGTGGATCAGTTTAAGTACTTGGGGTCTGTTGTTGCAGCAAATGGTGGAGTGGAAGCAGATGTACGTCAGAGAGTGAATGAAGGTTGCAAAGTGTTGGGGGCAGTTAAGGGAGTAGTAAAAAATAGAGGATTGGGCATGAATGTAAAGAGAGTTCTATATGAGAAAGTGATTGTACCAACTGTGATGTATGGATCGGAGTTGTGGGGAATGAAAGTGATGGAGAGACAGAAATTGAATGTGTTTGAGATGAAGTGTCTGAGGAGTATGGCTGGTGTATCTCGAGTAGATAGGGTTAGGAACGAAGTGGTGAGGGTGAGAACGGGTGTAAGAAATGAGTTAGCGGCTAGAGTGGATATGAATGTGTTGAGGTGGTTTGGCCATGTTGAGAGAATGGAAAATGGCTGTCTGCTAAAGAAAGTGATGAATGCAAGAGTTGATGGGAGAAGTACAAGAGGAAGGCCAAGGTTTGGGTGGATGGATGGTGTGAAGAAAGCTCTGGGTGATAGGAGGATAGATGTGAGAGAGGCAAGAGAGCGTGCTAGAAATAGGAATGAATGGCGAGCGATTGTGACGCAGTTCCGGTAGGCCCTGCTGTTTCCTCCGGTGCCTTAGATGACCGAGGAGGTAGCAGCAGTAGGGGACTCAGCAGTATGAAGCTTCATCTGTGGTGGAAATGTGGGAGGTTGGGCTGTGGCACCCTAGCAGTACCAGCTGAACTCGGCTGAGTCCCTGGTTAGGCTGGAGGAACGTAGAGAGTAGAGGTCCCCTTTTTGTTTTGTTTCTTGTTGTCGGCTACCCCCCAAAATTGGGGGAAGTGCCTTTGGTATATGTATGTATGATATATATATATTGTATATATATATATATATATATGTGTGTGTGTGTGTGTGTGTGTATATATATATATATATATATATACTGTATATATGTATATATATATAATGTATATATATTTATGTATATATGTATATATGAAGTTAGGAAGCCTTTTAAACTGCAAATCTAGTGACCCATTAGACTTGAAGATTCCTCGAAATATAATGATCCAATGGCGTGGACGTTCTTCAAAGATTCCCACCAAATCTGGTTCTTTGCTCAAAAAAAAAAAAAAAAAAAAAAAAAAAGTCACTGCCTGGCAATCTGTTGCTAGGGATTCGATACACGTTCAAGCTCCAAGGTCTTCTTGTAGTGTCTGCAACTTCACCATCCTTGTGAGCAAGGGATATCTAGTTTGGGTGGGAGCCTATAGGTCTACCTGGTGAGTCATGAGCGGCCATTGCCTGGCCCTCCCTGGTCCTAGCTTCAGATATTTCTTGTCGACTGATCCAGGTCTCTTTTAAGCCAGAAGAATATTCAAGCGTACAAAATTCTATTCAACTATTCCAATGTCTTTTTGGTCAAATTCCCGTCTCTCTTAATCATTGTCAATTTTAAATAATTCTTCAATGGAAATTAAAGCATTATCAAAACATTACTTTTCAAAATCATATTGTCTAAAGGGAGCAGCATCTTGTATGGGTTGTGTTCAGTCCTTGCTTTAGATCGTATTGTTTAAATTAAATAAATTAGTTTAGATGTCTTTCATTTTGTTGAAGACGGAATTGCATAACCATCTATTTATTATTCCCGACGATTTTAAATTCATTGTATTGCCAGTGATGTTATTATTATTATTATTATCAGTAGTAGTAGTAGTAGTAGTAGTAGTAGTAGTAGTAGTAGTAGTAGTAGTAGTAGTAGTTTTTTATTGTTGCTGCTGTTGTTTCATGAAATTCAGTAGGCCACATGGCCTGTTCTTAAAATTTACCATTTTACTCACGAATTATTATTAGCATTTTATTATTATACGCAGTAGCTCACCGACCTACAGTATATCCTAAAATTTACAATTTCACTCAAAGTAAATAAAAAATATACTCTTATGCACCGCCATACTAACTTGCATTTAATTTTCAAGTAAATCAAGTCAAGTATACAGAAATGCAGTAGCTTGAATAACCCTCGACGGATGAGGTAATCTCATCTTAAAAGTATTGCTTCTCATAGATATCTATGTATTGCCTCTCAAGAACACCCTGCTCTCGAGGAGGTGCGTTTGTCCACGCCACTTGTGTCTCAATTTACTCTCAAAAGGGTTTGGCGTTATCCCTCTGACAGACTCGTAAATAATCCACTCCAGACCGACGCCTGGCCTAGGGCAAGAAAACATACAAAAGCACTTGAGGGGTTGGGGAGGCAGTGAGAGGTTAGCACATTCCGTCTGTGCAGAAACCTTTAATTCCTGAAGAATTGAGTCACACATACGTTGGGAATCGCCAGACAAGAGTCGTAGAACAAATCACTGCAAGACTGCTTTGACCAGTGCGGTGAACTGATCACTGTAAGATCTCTCTCCCCAGTGTTGTGGACTGATCACTGTAAGACCTCTCTGACCATACTGTGAACTGATCAGTGTAACATCTCTCTGCCCAGTGCTGTGGACTGATCACTGTAAGATCTCTGACCCGTGCTATGGCCTGATCTGTGTAAGACCTCTCTGACCAGTGCTGTGAACTGATCAGTCTAAGACCTCTGACCATTGCTGTGAACTGATTACTGTAAGATTTCTCTGCCCAGTGCTGTGGACTAATCATTGTAAGACCTCTCTGGCCAGCAGTGCTGTGGACTGATCACTGTAAGACCTCTCTGACCAGTGCTGTGGACTGATCACTGTAAGATACTTCTGATCAGTGCTTTGAACTGATCAGTGTAAGACCTCTCTGACCAGTGCTGTAGAATGTGCTGAATTTACTGAAACCGTTAGTTATCATGTTTTTTTTTTTTTTTTTCAAAGGTTTTAGAAAAATGCAGTTTAAAATGCAGGCAGTAGAATATTTTTTGAGAAAATTTGTTGTATATTAGTTCCATATCTTTAAATTCGCTAATTTTAAGTGTTCTTTCTTGTTTTTTTGTGTCACAGCTAAGGTACACATCAATATTAAACGCACAGACAAGCCAGAACTCACTAGATAAAGATAGCACCAAACAGAAATCTAGTAAAGAATTTCTTTTGAAAGAAATCGAGAAAATGTGGACTCTGGCGACATTGATATTAATGGTGAGCTTGATCACATCAGGAGGAATTCAAGTTTCCCCAGAGAAAGATGGAAGTGGTGAGTTTTTGCTAGTTCTGAAAGTTACTTTTTAACTTTTACTATCATCTGTTGCGTATTTTTGCATATTTTTATTGTTTTGTTGTTACAGTTTAAGTCATTTTTGTTTTTTAAATAATAAAATGCCAGCTGTAATATTTTATTTAGTAAAAGATTGTGCATTTATACATATGTAAACACAGACGCATATATTATATTTCTATATGTATACATATATATATATATATATATATGTATATATGTACTGTGTATATATATATATATATATATGTATACAGTATATACTTTATATATATACTAGTGTACTGTACATGACCCGTCATAAAGGACGCCTAAATATTTAGATAGAAATACACACATACGCACAAACACAGATTCAAAACTTCCCCCCTATTCCCCCATTCCAAACTACAACCCCTCTCACCAGGTTATGGCTACATCTCCCCCCCCCCCCCCCCATTGACGGGGAGAGACCGAGTACAGTAGTTATTCGTTTTGCTGCTGAGCGTGACCGGGAATTGTTCAGTGACCACTTTCCTCTTTGTAAGGGTAGAAGAGACTATTTAGCTATGGTAAGCAGCTCTTCTAGGAGAAGGACACTCCAAAATCAAACCATTGTTCTCTAATCTTGGGTAGTGCCATAGCCTCTGTATCATGGTCTTCCACTGTCTTAGGATAGAGTTCTCTTGCTTGAGGGTACACTCGGGCACACTGTTCTATCTTATATCTTATTTCTCTTCCTCTTGTTTTGTTAAAGTTTTTATAGTTTATAAAGTGATATTTATTTTAATATTGTTGCTCTTCTTAAAATATTTTATTTTTCCTTGTTTCCTTTCCTCACTGAGCTATTTTTCCTGTTGGAGCCCCTGGGCTTATAGCATCCTTCTTTTCCAACTAGGGTTGTAGCTTAGCAAGTAATAATAATGATATATATATATATATATATATGTATATATATATATACATATATATATATATATATATACATATACATACAGTATATACACACACACATGTATCCTTCAATAATACTAGTTGCAATGCATTACTCAGAACCAATTTTTCACACACGTTTATATATATATATATATATATATATAATATCTTTGTTAATGAAACCCTATATCAGGGGCTACCAACCTGGGGTACATGTACCCCCATGGTACATATTCACTCTCCAGGGTGTACACTGGATCTTGGAAATTAACTAGTATAGCGCAATACATGATGTAATCTGCATTGCCATTGAATAATAAAATTATATCAAAATAACTATTTCAGTGTTTCTCTTTTTCGTACTTGATTTTATTGTTAAAAAAATTGTCCCAGAGTAATCGAAAGGTAACGAAAAGAAAGTATATAAAATATAGCCTATAAGATTATATAACTTTTGCTTCAAATTCAAGTCTATTGAGAGTAGCAATTACTATAGTCAATTTCTTTTAGCGATGCAGATTTGCACAGACTCGCAGCGGTGCCCTTTTGGCTCGGAAAAGTTTCCTGATCGCTGATTGGTTGGACGAGATAATTCTAACCAATCAGCGATCAGGAAACTTTTCCGAGCTAAAAGGGCACCGCTGCGAGTCGGTGCAAATCTGCCTCGATAAAAGAAATGGACTATATCTCCATTTGCTTCTACCTACTATGAGATTCAGGGCCTGTGTAACACGGTTTTTTGGACTTTGCTCCTTATCAAAGCATCGGATGTAGCTGAAAGTTGACATATGTATATTTTACAACCACACACAAATTTTGTCAGCATTATCAATAACCTAAACACAATAGTTTTAATTTTTATAGAGTAAAAATGCTCTAGCCGACGCCATGGCCAGTGATAACGAGCCAAGAGTCGAAAACATTCACTACGTAAGCAATGTAAACACCTTTTGACAAAATTTTGCCCCGCCCATCCACCAGACACCCATTCAACTTCTCCCATCGGCTCTGAAACCCATAACATTCAAGAATGGCTAACAGGATTTGGAATTGCCCCCGTGGTTGCAAAACTGCATTTGTCATACGACTTGCAACTTTATACAGTCAAGAGAAAGCCCGTGGCCATATTTACTATAGCCTGAATAGGTAATTATTCAGTTTATAGTTTAAATCCAATGTTTATAGTCTGATTTGTATTTAGCGTAACAGGATTATAATACTTGTAATGTCATTCAGGCTTTTGAACACTTCTATTAAATATTCACTATGCCACCAAAAGAGAGAGAAAGAGAGGGATTGTATGTAAACAGTCTTTATATAACTATTTTTGTTAAAATAAGATTTTTGTGCTAAAATCTCCATCAGACCAACCGTGTTAGCTATGTTTTGGGCATGACTGCATTTTATGAATAAATCATGAATAGTTTTAGGAGCTTTATTTGTACATCTAATGGGAATTTATAGAAGTGAAGTGAACATAATTCATTTATCCTTTAAAATAATTACTACATGTAGCAAAACAAATAGTAGTAAAGATGATAATGCAATGAAGCAATGATACCATACTTTATCTTTAGCTTCAACATCGGCAATAACATACCCAGTTGCCAAAATTTGTCAGCTTAATGAAATAACCTATCATCTAAAGTTAAACTTAATTTCTGAGGAGGCCATGGCTTATTGCACAGTGAAAGAATATGACAAAGACTTTATGAATGGCGGAACGATACATAAATGTGGGTGGGGTATTTGTGCTAGCGTAGTAATACTACTGTACTGTAGCAGTAGTGCCGTAACAGTACTATACATGAATTAAACGTTTAGGCCAACTGCTGGGATCCTTGAGGATCATTTACCACTTCTTACAACTACTCGAAAAATTAGTTTTTATAGCCAGAATTTAAATTTTCTGATCCAACAATGCCCATGATAGCCTTCAGTGTTATCCTGAATTACAACGAGGCCAAAGTGGGTGGAGCCTCGTGAAGTCATCATTCTGACGATAATTACTGGTGAAGGTTTAAAGCCAAAATATGGTACCAGTTATTTATTTATTTTTTTCTTTTTTACAGTAAATACGTAGGTAGCTAGACAATAAATAAAAATTACTGGACATTGGATATAGCAGTTATCAAATCAAGCTGGTCTACTACGTTTTTGAAAATTACCAACTAATCCATACACCTTGTCAATCTGATTGTGACCTATAAAGTAGACTGTAATTTCTTAGGAAACTTATTCTGGGAGTTAGACTAATAATCGAAGTGTTTTTGTATTTATTAACATATTTTGTTCGTTTGTTCATTATGACAATTCTCAGTGGAGAGGTTTCAGAGTTCATAAAGGTGTACTGCTTTGCTTTTATTTACACTTTTGTGTTATTGTTGGCAGAGGTATAGCCTTCGTTACGTATAACCAATCATCGATCGAGAAAGAGAGAAGAAATGCCGTCATAAGTTACGTAACGAGTGCGTTCGAGACCTTTTCTCTGAGTAAGTTGGCCCGTCTTCAAAAATCGTCACTTTTACTTAATAAAGTACCAAATTAATTCAACCTACGTAATGCAGAATATAGTCAAAATTTATGTGTAGATATAATGTGCATTCTGAATAAGCGTTATATTTATGAAATTCATAGAAAAAAAGTTATTGCGAAAAAACCGTGTTACAGAGGCCCTGAATCTCATAGTAACTACCAGGCGCCAGTTATACAATGACACGTATTCTCCTAACGAAATCTGTTAGGTCACGCATACAATCTATCTTCAATTAATTTTTTAAGAGGTATAGATTCGGGGATGGTGTGGTAGGAAAATTTACCTTCAGCTTTTAGCTTTCTTTTCCCGAATTGATTTTCCGTCTAAGTCATTTGCATTTCTCGGATTTAGTTTTTCATTTTTTCTTCCGTTTAATTTACACTTTGGTTTAGTATCTATTGGTGATATTAATTTTCAAATGTAATTTGTTCTATTGTAAACTGAATACAGTAATCTATAATAAATCGGAAGATGAAATATCATTGGAATGAGAAAATATTAAATGCCAAGAGTTTTGAAAAAGTAGCAGAGAAGTTTATTTCGAAATGAGGTTCCCACGCTGAAATAGGGAATTGTAATATAATAAAGAACAAGTGTCTGGCTACACATATAAATATATGTACATATTTCTTTCCTGTCACGCTGAGCGGCAAGGGG